>NC_048306.1:45011709-45311709 GCF_013100865.1 Trachemys scripta elegans | reverse complement strand
GCACCCTTTCAGTCAGTGACCACGCCCCAGCTGGCTAGTGAGGGGGCACAGAGTAGCACCTCCTTTGGTGTAAGTGACGGGGGTAACTCACACTGCTTGGTAAGACACCCATGTGGCGTGTAGCAGTCCGAGTGATCAGGCCCTGAAAGGTGGCTCAGTGTGAGCATTTCTCCCTCCCCCCGCTTGAACTGTTCTTAATTCTTTTCAGATTTCCTCTGGGACCTTGTTCTTGTTCTGGTTGCCCTCCTCATGCTGCTTCTGCTGAGCGCCGTTTGCTTCTATTTCCTCAAGCTCTACATGTATTCAAGCATCTCGAAAATGCCCTTCCCCAAAACACTGGTGAGTGAGCAACAACTCCTGTCAAGCGTCAGTAAATGGCACTGTATTGTTACACTGCCGAGGCCATGCAGCAGCTAGGCTGTGCACTGGGTGGACATCCCAAGCCCTGTAATTCTTACAGAGCATGCCTCCTGTTCTGGAACTGGCAGCTCTTGGGTCGCTCTGCTGGGCTGTGAATTCACACGGATATGTTTGGTAGGGATGAACAGTGATTGACTAGGGAATCGTTGAGTGAATGAAATACCTAACGGAGAGCACTGGAGGGAGTTTCAGGAATGAGACAAGAGGGGAAGAATGGAGAATAACAAAGAGGGTGGAGCTGAGATATTTTCTAAGTAGGGCTGTCAATTAATCGCAGTTAACTCAAGCGATTAACTCAAAACAAATTAACTCATATAAAAAAGTTAATCACGATTAATCACAGTTTTAATCACACTGTTAAATAATAATAAAATACCAACTGAAATGTATTATAAATATTTTGGATGTTTTTTCTACATTTTCAAATATATATTGATTTCAATTGCAACATAGAATACAAAGTGTACAGTGCTCACTTTGTATTATTATTCTTGATTACAAATATTTTCACTGTAAAAAGATAAACAAAAGAAATACTATTTTTTCAATTCACCTCATGCAAGTACTGTAGTGCAATCTCTTTATCATGAAAGTGCAATTTACAAATCTAGATTTTTTTGTTACATAACTGCACTCAAAAACAAAACAGTCTAAAACTTTAAAGCCTACAAGTCCACTCAGTCCTACTTCTTGTTCAGACAATCGCTAAAACAAACAAGTTTGTTTACATTTACGGGAGGTAATGCTGCCTGATACTTATTTACAATGTCACCTGAAAGTGAAAACAGGTGTTCGCATGGCACTGTTGCAGCTGGCATTGCAAGGTATTTACGTGCCAGATATGCTAAACATTTGTATGCCTCTTCATGCTTTGGTTTGAAGGTTGCACTATCTTTTGGTTTTTTTACAGTGCAAAAATTTGTAATAAAAATAATTATATAAAGTGAGCACTGAATTCTGTGCTGTAATTGAAATCAATATATTTCAAAATGTAGAAAACCATCCAAAAATATTTATACTAAATTTCAATTGGTATTCTATTATTGTTTAACAGTGTGATTAAAATTGTGATTAATCACAATTAATTTTTAATCGGATTAATTTGTTCTGAGTTAATTGGTTGAATTATCTGTGATTAGTTGACAGCCCTAGTGCTAACTACTTACGTTAAACATTTGTAAATTGTATGGTAGAGATTGCACTACAGTACTTGTATGAAGTGAATTGAAAAATACTATTGCTTTTGTTTATCACTCACCATGGCCAACAAAATGGCAGATGACATTCAATGTTGATAAATGCAAAGTAATCATAGAGTCATAGACTTTAAGGTCAGAAGGGACCATTATGAATATCTAGTCTGACCTCCTGCACAATGCAGGCCGCAGAATCTCACCCACCCACTCCCACAACAAACCCCTAACCTATGTCTGAGTCATTGAAGTCCTCAAATCATGGTTTAAAGTTTTCAAGGTGCGAATCCTCTAGCAAGTGATCCGTGCCCCACGCTGCAGAGGAAGGCAAAAAAACCCCAGGGCCTCTGCCAATCTACCCTGGAGGAAAATTCCTTCCCGACCCCAAATATGGCGATCAGCTAAACCCTGAGCATGTGGGCAAGACTCACCAGCCAGACACCCAGGAAAGAATTCTCTGAAGTAACTCAGATCCCACCCCATCTAACATCCCATCACAGGCCATTGGGCATATTTACCGCTAATAGTCAGATCAATTAATTGCCAAAATTAGGCTATCCCATCATACCATCCCCTCCATAAACTTATCAAGGTTAGTCTTGAAGCCAGATACAGTAACTCCTCACTTAAAGTTGTCCCAGTTAACGTTGTTTCGTTGCTGATCAATTAGGGAACATGCTCATTTAAAGTTGTGCAATGCTCCCTTCTAACGTCGTTTGGCAGCCGCCTGCTTTGTCTACTGCTTGCAGGAAGAGCAGCCCATTCTAGCTAGCTGGTGGGGTCTTGGAACCAGGGTGGACCGGCAACCCCCATATCAGCTCCCTGCTCCCCTAAGTTCCCTCTGCTGCAGCCACCCAGCAGGCTAGCAATTGCAGCTGCCCTCCCCCCACTGCCATGTGCTGCTCCTGCCCTCTGCCTTGGAGCTGCTCCCTGAGACTCCTGCTTGCTCTGCAGGGGGGAGGGAAGAAAGTGGGGAGCTAATGTCAGGGTTTCCCCCTCCCCCCTGCTCCTGCACCCCGCTTACCCCATCTTCCATAGAGCAGGGGGGACACACCAGGGCTCAGGACAGAGGGAGCTTGCAGCAGCTGGTCTCAGCAAGCTGATCTAATTAACAAGGCAGTGCACTTAAAGGGGAAATGCGCATATCTCTCTCTCACACATACCCCCTCCCTCCATTACTGCTGCCTTGTAGAGTGAGAGTTAACCCTTGAGGGCTCAGCCAATTATTAGTTCATCATTTAGCAGTAGGGGAAATATCCCACGCTCTGACTCCTCCACCTCAACCAAGCGTCACAATCATCATCACTGTGTACCAGTATTAAATTGTTTGTTTAAAACTTATACTGTGTGTGTGTATATGTATATATAATATAGTCTTTTGTCTGGTGAAAAAATTTTCCCTGGAACCTAACCCCCTCATTTACATTAATTCTTATGAGGAAATTGGATTAGCTTAACATCGTTTCGCTTAAAGTCGCATTTTTCAGGAACATAACTACAACGTTAAGTGAGGAGTTACTGTATGTCTTTTACCCCCACTGCTCCCCTTAGAAGGCTGTTCCAGAACTTCACTCCTCTGATGGTTAGAAATCTTTGTCAAATTTCAAGTCTAAACTTTCTGATGGCCAGTTTATATCCATTTGTTCATTGGAAAACATCCACATTGGAAAACATAATCCCAACTATACATACAAAATGATGGGGTCTAAATTAGCTGTTACCACTCAAGAAGGAGATCTTGGAGTCATTGTGGATAGTTCTCTGAAAACATCTGCCCAATGTGCAGCGGCAGTCAAAAAAGCAAACAGAATGTTAGGAACCATTAAGAAAGGGGTAGATAATAAGACAGAAACTATTATAATGCCGCTATATAAATCCATGGTACGCCTATACCTCGAATACTGTATGCAGTTCTGGTTGCCCCTTCTAAAAAAAAAAAAAAATTAGAATTGGAAAAGGTAGAGAGAATGGCAACAAAAATGATTAGGGGTATGGAACAGCTTCCATATGAGGAGAGATTAGTAAGACTGGTACTTTTCAGCTCAGAGAAGAGATGACTAAGGGGGGATATGATAGAGGTCTATAAAATCATGACTGGTGTGGAGAAAGTGAATAAGGAAGTGTTATTCACCCCTTCACATAACACAAGAAGCAGGGGTCACCCAACGAAACTAATAGGCAGCAGGTTTATAACAAACAAAAGGAAGTACTTCTTCACAACGCACAGTCAACCCTGTGGAACTTATTGCCAGGGGATATTGTGAAGGCCAAGATTATAATGGGGTTCAAAAATAGAATTAGTAAGTTCATGGAGGATAGATTCATCAGTGGCTATTAGCCGTGATGGGTAGAGATGATGGGGGGAGGGATAGCTCAGTGGTTTGAGCATTGGCATGCTAAAGTTTTGAGTTCAATACTTGAGGGGGCCACTTAGGGATCTGGGGCAAAATAAGTACTTGGTCCTGCTAGTGAAGGCAGGGGGCTGGACTTGATGACCTTTCAGGGTCCCTTCCAGTTCTAGGAGATAGGTATATTTCCATATATAGTTAAATTTAAAAAACCCATGCTCTTCGTGTGTCTTAGCCTCTGACTGCTGGAACTGGACATAGGTGTAGTTTGATGTCTATATTGCGGGGGAGGGGGCAGCTCCAGCTAGGACAACAGGGCCTGGCGTGGGGGGCAAATTCTGCCCCGAGGTTTGCAGTTGGGGGGGGGGCAATACCCCCTCCTCAAACTGCACCCATGCTGGATGACAGGGATGGATCACTCAATAATTGCCCTGTTCTGAACATTCCCTCTGAAGCACCTGGCACTGGCCACTGTCAGAAGACAGGACACAGGGCTAGATGGACCATTGGTCTGACCCAGTATGGCCGTTCTTACGATATGTTAGTGACGAGAGTGGTATAAATGACTAGGCAGGGAGACAGTTTCACTCGTGTCTCATTTTGAGACAGTCCTTTACAGAGGGTAGTGTCAGATTGTTTTCCTATTCCTTGCCAGTTTATGTACTGGAAGTTATTGTTGCAGTCATAAGTTTATGCTGGAAAATAGAGTCGTTTCAGCTGAAACTGATACATGTGTAGTAACTAGGAACAGGGGAATGGGAATGAATTGCTGTGGCTGTTACTGGTGTCAACCATGAGAGACTCACTTTAGCAAACAAACCACTCCAGAAGGTTTCTCTTGTGGTTTATGATTTCACTGGGCAGTTCCTCACGGTTGTGGGGCTTCGGGGTGCAGTTCTCCACAGTTGGAGATACTGTAGTTTATTCATGTGTTGAAGCACATGTCTGTGGTGCTCATTGCCATCATATGTGAGTCTCTGTTATTGCTTTGTATTGATTTGTTGTTCATTTTTGGCAGGCTATTCTGAATGAAGAGCTAAATGTGAACCTCTGGAACAAATCACTTGCCCATGACCTCGAGGGTGCCTCTATCACGCTGATCTCAGTGGCTGGGCTTGCCTCCAGTGGTAACTCCCCAGTGGAGCAAGAAAGACTCCAAATCCAGCTACTTCCGGAAGACTGCCAGGCCTGGAAGGAGGCAGGTTACTGTGCTAATGGGTTTGGTCCAGGCTACTGTGAAAACGTGGTCTCTTCCAGTTCCTCGGGCCAGCTGGAGTTTGCTGGAACTGTAGACTCTGAAGCCCCCTTGTCATCAGCAGGACAGATGAAGGATGGATATGCAGGTGAAGGGAACTACAGGACAGCTCTGGAGGCCCAGCTTCCCATGGGCCAGTTGGTGTTTTCTGAGCAGCTACCTCCAGTGTCAGCAGCACTGGCCAGAGATGGTTATATGAGTGACAGGGACTACCGGCCTTGCTCAGAGATTCAAATTCCTCTGCACCTCCAGGTTTATTGCAAGTGCTCATCTCCAGTATCAGAAACCTGCAGTGTTTCACCACCAACCTGCAGCCTCAGGGACCTTAAAAAGAACACTGATGGCAAGAGTAGAGGGTGGCCACCCATGGACTGGGTTGATATTCCTCTCAGCTCTGTGAAACTGCAGGTCAATGAAGAAACACAAAACTACCTTGCTCCTTTTCCCAGGCACTTGTACAGTCACACTGCCGATAAGACAATGAAGGACAGCAAAGCAGACTTGTCAAGGTTGGGTCAGAGTGATGTAGAACAGCATGAGTACCTACCTGTGAGCCAAGAGCAGCATGGCCTCCCAGAGCACACAGAGCTTAGCGATGACCCCAGTGGGGAGCCGTACCCAAAGACTGATGACACTAAGATCACGACTTTCTATAGCTATGAATTACGCCCTCAAGTGCTTGTCCTGTAGCTAATGATGCTGGAGCTGGAAAGAAGACATTAGCGTACAGGGAGATTTCCCATATGTTTATCCACGTGCAGGGGGTCTGATTCTGGACTCACTTGTAGTGGTGTGAATCAAGATTGACTCCACTGAAGTGTTATATACATAAAACCAGTAAGATCAGACTCTGGAATTAGGCTGAAACCAAAACCCTAGCTCCATGAACCTTCACCTCTGAACAGCAGCCCCGCAGTTGGAAGTTCACTGCCCCAGGTGATTGGACTTGGCTAAGTGACCAATAGAGATAGTTTGACCTGTGAATTTAGATACAGCCTTTTGGTTCAGGCCCACCTGCAATAGAAACCAGTGGAGGCCTATGGTTTTGTCTGAGTTTTAGTGTGAGTTTGTGGGTCCATCTGAACCTGAAACTTAAGGAAAACATAAGGTATGTGAAACCCACACAAAGCAAAAATAAGAGAAAGGCTCTGAGTGGTTCCTGAGACCTGATCGACTCACATTTCTCATACAGCTTTAGTGACAGACAAACTAAGGGGGTGACTTTCTCTCTAGTATATGTATATATCTGACATGAAGCTGGAAACATTGAATGTACATTGTAAGTATCTCTTTCTTAGAATACTAATTTATTATGGAAATGTCTCTCTTTCATGCTCTGTCTTCTGCGTCACGCAAGATCAATCCAGTTTTGCATACATTACACAAAGCTATAATATGCTGCAGCAAATGTATGAGAAATATACTAGGAAAATTGGGGGTTTCCCTATGGGGAAAGGGAGCCACTTGCTTTTCAGAACCTGTCATCCACATAGGGGGGAAATACCAAAAAACCTACCACAATAGCATTTAACTTCAAAAAGGGGAACTACAAAACAGTGAGGAAGCTAATTAAATGGAAAATAAAAGAAACAGTCACAAGAGTGAAATGCTTGCAAGCTGCATGGAAACTTTAAAAACACCATAATAGAAGTTCAAAGTAAATGTATACCTCAAATAAACAAAAAAGTATGAGAATCAAAAAAAAAAAAAATGCCACCATGGCTAAACAATAGAGTAAAAGAGCAGTTAAAAATTGGAAGTCAAATCCTACTGAGAAAAAGAGAAAGCAACATAAATTCTGGCAAATCAAGTTTAAAACTATAATTAGTCAGGCCAAAAAATATTCAAAGAGCAACTAGCAAAAGAAACAAAAACTAACAGCATTTTTTTTTTTTTGGTATTTCCCCCCTATGTGGATGACTCCTTCTCGCATCCCCCTACTCGCTGCTGCTGGAGTGAGGGGTTTCAGTGCAGATGTAGCCTTAGGAAACCATGACACCAGGGGGGTGGGATTTTCAATGGGGTCTAAAGGAAATGGGTGCCTGATTCCTTTAGGTCTCTTTGAGACTCTCACTTGAGGAGGTCATGCCTAGCACATGTCCCAAACACAATTCACTTCCAGAAGATGGGCCCCATGTCTCATACTTGCTGATGGAAGTGCTGTGAAAACCTGGCAGGGGAAGGTAAAGTGCTTGATGCTTTCATCTTCTGTTTCTGATGTGAGTCAGGAAGGACCCCTTTGGGTAGCCCCCTTTCCCTGCCTTCAAGATCTCGTATGCCAGAAAAATTACACTGTGGTGCGATATGTTCTTCTGATGAATCTACTGGGCTAGATGTACCATTGATCTGACCCAGTATGTCCGTTTTTATGTTCTTGAGTCTGTAAGTACGGATCAACTGACTTGGGTTTGCACTGTGGGATTAAAAAGAGTAGTGTGTAGACATTCCTGCTTGGGCTCTGAGACCCAGTGAGGGAGGAGGATCTCAAAGCCCTGGCTCCAGCCCACGCGGGAACATCTACCCTGCTTTTTTTAGCCCCATAGCGTAAGCCTGTCATCCCAGGCTCTGAAACTTGCTGCTGCAGAGTATGTTTTTTGGTGGGGGGTTTTCGCAGTGTAAATGAACCTTAAGTGATTAATAAGCACTGAGCCACACATAAGAATGCCTTTGGTTTGGTAGCTGGTGATGCCTCTGTTGAGGGGTTCTGCCCCTGTGTACGGAATGGATTACCTGTGATATATAGTACATTACGAAGAATAGAAGTGCATAGGAAAAGCCACATTGGCCAGACCTATGGTCCCTCTACTCAAGTATCCTTTCTCCAACAGTCGCCAATGCTGGATGCTTCATAGATTCAGCAAGTCCAAGGCCAGAAGGGCCCACTGGAATCATCTAGTTTGACCTCCTGTGTGAAACAGGCCAGAGACCTGCCCCACGGTAATTCCTAGGGCAGAGCTTTTAGAAAAACAGCCCATCTTGTTTGAAAACTTGTCAGACAAAGGTACTGGAAACCTCTGAACATCTTTAATTATGCAAGTCCATAGCATGGTGTGGAGTGGGGTGAGTGAGGGGGGAGATTTATTTGTACAGAAGCTTGTTAGCTTTTTTATTTAAATTATACTAAAAAGCTACATAATTAAATATATTTATATCTGACCTTAACCAGATAACATCAACGGATGCATAATGGACTGTGAAGTCATTACAGAGCAGTTTTCAAAACAGAGAAACTTTATTCGGGTTCTTATCTCGTCCATCACTGTGGTATCAGAACATCTTGCTGAGATACATTAAAGGGGTGCTTAGTAGCTGTCGTGTGGTTCTCTCTCTCTCTCTACCCCCGGGGAAAAGCCATGTGAGGACTTTTGAAATGTTGAATTATGCCTGATGTGCTCCTGTGCTTTTATGAGTGAGGCTGGCTGAAGACATGATCTTTACAGGTGGAACGGGACCTGGCAGTGTCTGTGATGGTTGTCAGATTCCCCTCACAGCAAGCTCCATACCTTTCGGCTAGACCCTGAGAAAGCTCACATAGGCTTTACCCTTGTGAAAGACAACTCTGTCATGCGGAAGAGTGCAGTAGTAGGCAATAAGCCTCGTCTCAGAGTGGGAGAGGTCTTGGGCCCAGATCACTGAAGTTCTGTTTTGCTGAGACCATTGCCTCACATGCTGACCAATATTGTCATTGTTTCCTTCCAGGCCCCCGGCGGGGTGTCTGCATCCATCTGTTGTCTCTTGTCTGATGCTTAGATTGTCAATTCTTTGGTGGCAGAGGCTGTCTTTTCATACAGTGTTTGTACAGCGCCTAGCACAACAGGGTCCTGGTCCATCACTGCGGCTCCTGGGTACTACAATAATACCAATAACAAGTAATAATAACCTTAAGATAAAGATGTGGCAAATGGTCTAAATGCAGACATAAAGCAGAAAAAGGGCATTTCTCCATTGAACACAGTCAGGGCTCTGTGTGCCATAGATCTAAGGAAACCCAGCCCCAAGTAATATTAACAATTGTTATTATAGCAGAGCCTAGAGACACTAGTGAGCGGAAGCCTGGTTGTGCTAGGTGCTGTGCAAACACATAGTAACTGATGTCCAGTTGGCGTGCGTGTATGCTCTCGCTGTGTGCTGTACCAGCCCTGCAGATAGCCTGCTCTGCAGACATCGATAGTACTACCCAGAAAGACCACAGACTCGGTTCATTGGTGAAGGTGCTCAGACAGATTTATTGTCGTTGAGGCACGGTCCTGGTGCCCCGTAAGTGCTACAGGCACACAAACACGTGTGCCCACAATCAATGGACCAGCTCAGTCAGCAGCAGGACTTTCTTCTGCTCCCTCAGCTGGACAAACATGCCCCTCCTGTGATTCCTCTTTTATACAATGATACAAACAAGTTACGTGTGGTTAGTTACCTACCCTACACCTTGAACATGCTGGTTCGAACAAAACGTCCCCGTCATTATCCTGTCCTCCCATCCTTGTCTGGCTCAGGGTCGGTGTGTTCCTGTATCATCACCCGGGATTGTGTTTATGCTGTTACTTGAGAACTCTAGGGTGGGGTGTGCCTGTGCTAGCACTCTGGAATGTGTTTACATGAATACCCAGTGCCTAGCACCTCTTAGGAGTGCCTGTGTTTTAGCAACGCTTAACCCTTTTTTGCCATGTTCATGTACTGGTCAGTGAACTTGTGAGCAAGTGTCTGCTCTATGACAGGGCCTGACTTTGGCTCTTAGCATGGCCTGGCTTTGCTGTCTTTGGTTCAGGCAGGCCCCATGCTCCAGGCTTTCTCTTGTTATGATAGCAGACAGTCCATGACCCAAGGAGCCTGCACTCTAAATAGACAAGATCAACATGGGATAATAAGGGAGACGCAGGCCAGACTCATTCAAGGCCATATAACAGGTCAGAGACCAAGTCAGGAATGGAACCCAATTCGCCTGGCAGTGCCCTATCCACTAGCCTACATTGCCTATCATGCTGCCTGAAGCCTATCCCCTGTTCCAGCTCATTATATTTTCCCCATCTAATTAAATTTCCCCAGCCCACACTGCCAGAGTGAGATTGCCAGGGCACAGAACTTAAAATGAGGTAAGAAGAAAAACAGAGATAGCTTGGAAGGAGAGAAACACTTTCCTTTTAGCTCATCATTTCCAGTCAATCTCTACAGAAGTCAAGCACATAAAGTGGCACCTAAGAATGTGTTACAGCAAAACAAAGAGCGGGATTTAAACATTAAGATATAATGATCCAGCAACGGCCTTATTAGAATCTACAAGCCAAATTCACCCTGGGTGCTACTCTATCAAAGTTAGTAGATCCACACCAGGGAGGAATCTGGCCCTATGTGATCTCTATTGAGCTGTGTTATATCATCCTTTAGCTTTTTCTAACAGGAAGCCAATTTTGTGTCCCTAGAAACATCTTTCTTGGGGGGATGGGACTCCTCAGTTTTGCTAAGATGAGACAAAATGCTGCCCAGCAAGATTTCTTCATATCTGGAAATGCCCAGCCCTGAACTAGTCTACAAATCACAACGAAAAGCTGATGGAGGCACCTTCCCAGAGGCCCCAGGTTGTGGTTTATTAGCTGCAGTTATGAGATGGCAATTTAAAACAAGGTTTCTTTCCTGTCCCTTACCAGAATTTCTGTATGAACTGACAGAGGCTAGTTTAAAACACACACACTAAGTGCTTGGGTGTGCGCAGACATGTGCCTGCTCTAACTCTCTCAAACAGAAGGGTGTTTGATCTAGCTGATCTAGTGTCTGTTATTATTTGTTTTTTTTTGTATTGCTGGAGAGTCTGGAGGAACCCAGGCTGATATCAGGGCCCCATTATGCTAGGCACTGCACAAATACAGAACAAAAAAGGTAGTCCTTGCCCTGGGGAGATTACAATCAGTATTTCTCCACATCACAAAGTCATCATTCAGGAGAGCATGATTGGCCATATCTGCCCTGCCCTGATGATGACAAGAAAACAAGGTGCTGCAAGTCAGGATTGAGGTGCATTAGAAAACTGTGTGAGGCCCAGGGCAGGAAGAGTAGGGGGGCTGCAGGTCACAATGGATGCCAGGGAAATAATAAACATGTTGCAGGTGACTGTTCTATTTCTGCCTGGGAATACAGATCTACCATAGACACCACTTAGAGCATGCTGTGTAGCCACAGCTCCAATGTCTTTGCTCAGGGCTGAGTAGGGCGAGAGCACTGGGGCTGTTGGCTGGGATCCACTCCAGGACTGTTGTGTAGGAAGCCGTTCTGATGGGCGTACTGGTAAAGGGAGCCCCTGGTTCTCTGTGCTCTGAGAAAAACCACATTTCCAGCAGCAAACTGAAACCCTGAGTTCCATTTCTCCTCATGAGCACAGGCATTTCTGAGCTTCTAAATCTGGCGAGAGTTATTCTCACTCAACAGCTCTGTTCTGTGATTTGGGGGTGGCCAGGGCTCTGTCTGTGGCTGTCATTCTGAAACTCTTTTTGGAGACTGTGCTGCAAACAATACTCATCCTTCTCCTGTAAATGTCTGTTTTCTTCCATTATGGATTGGCAACTAAGGGCCACATTTTACTCCCATTGAAGTCAATGACAAAATTCTTATGAACTTTGATGGCAAGAGACTTGGGATCTAAAATAATTTTATTCAAACAAACAAACAAACAAACAAAACAAAAAACAAAAAAAAAAACAAGGGCAAGAAAAACTTTCGGCGGATCTCATCCTCTCTTGCCTCATTAGAATGAAATCATTACAGCTGGATGAGTACTGCAGAACACACCAGCGTACGCCCTTTGCACCACGTACAGATGCACCATTGCAGCCCAATGGGTCAAATTTTCAAGAATGAAGAGCCAGTTTCTCAAGTGCTCAGCATCCACAGTTGAGGCCAGATTTTCTAAAGAGCTCTGCACCCAACAGCCACCTGACATGCTGAGCTCTGCTGAAAACCTGTTCCTGACATACAGAGCTCTTCTGAAAAAACTGGGCAGCATTTGCTCACATGTGTCAGTGAGTTTGCTTTGGCTGTGTACATGCCTCATTTGTGTTGACTCTGCCAGCGATCGTGCCGTCAAGTGTTACTGGCATGATTGTTCACAGACAGCAAATGTTGAAGCTGCATGTTGTAGTATTAATGGAAACTGGATTTTAATATGCACTGAACATGTAGCCAGACAGGAAACAGAAACAATACCATGTGCTTATTTGCCCAGTCACCTCCAGCTCACACTTATTTTGTTTCTTGTTTGTTTTTAGTAGGGCACCCAATGTACTATATCCTTTCCAAACTGAAAAGAAGGCATAAATAATGCTTTCCCCTAGGAGTGTATGACAGACAGATGCAGGGATAGTGTTTAGAAGGAAGGAGTAGGACCTCTAACTAGAGTGCTCAAGGTGGCAGTTGATCACATCTTAACAAAATGTGGTTATGGGTTTTTTCCTCTAACTATCAACTATTGAATTCTCACAGCAAACTCCTATCTAATCTCTCCATCCTATCTAAGGGTTTTAGACTGCTGCCCATCACCACAGTATCTGGGCACCTTCCATGTAAAATCAATAGCAATAGTGCAGTCCCTAGTGGACTTCATGCAGTCTCTGGTACTTCTACCTTTGGGGTAAAACCTCTGCTTGTTTTTTAGAATTTATTATTTTTCTCTTGGTGTGGGTATGGGCTGAGAGGATGCAAGGCAGTGTCAGTGTTGTGAGTGGTCATTCTGATGGTGGAAAGACCTTTTTGAACTGCTCAGAGATGATTAAACTCACCAAAAATGTCCATTAGAAACCTGGGAAGAACCAATGCATTTGATGAAAATCACAAGCTGCCCACAGACAGTCGACGAGCAGGAAAGAAGACAGGTTCTGGTCTTGGTTACACCCATGTAAATTTGGAGTAACTCTACTGAGCTCAGTATGATTTACACTAGTCCCGCTGAAATCAGAGAGGCTCAAATCCTCTGAAAAATAGTTTGCTAGGAATTAATCATGCTTTTCTAGAAATCAGCCAGGGCTGAAGCCAGCTGTATGTCTTGTGCTGGGTGAGACAGTGATTAAAAAGCTATTTGTAAAATATCATTGGTTTTTGTTCAGTCATCAGAGGGGACTATGACGGGTTTGGTCACAGAAACTCCCTCAAGACTGTCACTAGATGTACTGGAATACCACTGAGAACAAACCCCCCCTGCCAGAGAAGGCTTCCCTCTACTCCCGGCTTGCTGAGTTTGACACTCCAGTCAGCTTCAGCACAGACCCTGAGGTTGGGCCACACCTCTCTGCAGTTCACTGAAATATGTCAATAATGTCACAGGGATGGCTTAGTGGAGCAAGCATCAGGTCTGAAACGTCTAGTTGCCCTGGAAAAAGAGATTGAAATCTGGGCAGGCTCAGCTCTTCTCCAGGCTTGATTTCTGGGGGTGCGTTTGCACCCAAGGCTCAGGTCACCCCGGTTTAGCCTATTATTCTTCTCAGGCAGGTTGTTGGACATAATTTACCATGGGCAGGTCTTTTAGAAGAGACTTTAAAAAACAAGCCTGGTCACTGAGGATCCCTGGGCAAGATTTGTAAGAGATACTTGAGTGTTCTACTTGGAATTTGCTCTGCTGACTGTGTTTTGCTGCAGGCTGTGCCTTGGCTGGATCTCCCGGAGCACCCAGAGGCTGGCGGTATAGAGCGGTGCTGTCAGGGTATGATTTGTAAAGTGCTTTGCCCTGAGGAGTGCTAGCTGAATCTAAACTATTCTCATTAAAGAGTCAGTGTAAGGCAGGGAGTGTGGGCTACATAGCTGGAGAGCAAGCAATTGCAAATCAGGACTCGTGAGTTCAGTGTCTGGCTCAGCTACTGACTTGCTATGTGAGCCTATGCAAGAGGTGTAACCTCTCTATGCCTGCATATAGACCCAGTTCACAGGCTTATTCTGAGGCTTGATTAATCCTGAGGGCAGCGTTCTGAGATCCTCCAAGGAAGGATTCAATATGAGTGTGAAATATTAGAATAGTCAGCAGGTCCTGGAGATGGAGTCCATCCCAAGTGTCTATAGTTGCAGCATGGAGTGTGCACCACACACCACAATTCTCTGGCTCCTCTTCAGCAGAGACCTAGTAGTTGCCTTTATGTGCTACATGCCCACTGGAGCTCCTGACAGCTACTCAGGCAGCCTTGTCCCTACACCCAGATTTCCAGTCCTGCCCCTTCATCTTCCAATTTCAGATTGGTTGGTTCCAGGGGAAACCACCAGGTACAATACTGGGCGCTGTTAGCAATGTGCCAGACTCCTGCCAGTGTGCACAGGCACTTTCTGAGGTTACCTGTAAAACTGCAGCAGGGTGGAATGTGACTGGCTGGGTTATCAAATGGCTGATCGGACCTGTGGGTTTCTTTCAAGTGGTGGATGTGTGTGAGATGTACCTGATTCTGGTCTCACTTGTACCAGTGAAAACGAGGAGAATCATAGAATCATAGAATATCAGGGTTGGAAGGGACCTCAGGAGGTCATCTAGTCCAACCCCCTGCTCAAAGCAGGACCAATTCCCAACTAAATCATCCCAGCCAGGGCTTTGTCAAGCCGGGCCTTAAAAACCTCCAAGGAAGGAGATTCCACCACCTCCCTAGGTAACGCATTCCAGTGCTTCACCACCTTCCTAGTGAAATAGTGTTTCCTAATATCCAACCTAGACCTCCCCCACTGCAACTTGAGACCATTGCTCCTTGTTCTGTCATCTGCCACCACTGAGAACAGCCAAGCTCCATCCTCTTTGGAACCCCCCTTCAGGTAGTTGAAAGCAGCTATCAAATCCCCCCTCATTCTTCTCTTCTGGAGACTAAACAATCCCAGTTCCCTCAGCCTCTCCTCATAAGTCATGTGCTCCAGACCCCTAATCATTTTTGTTGCCCTCCGCTGGACTCTTACCAATTTTTCCACATCCTTCTTGTAGTGTGGGGCCCAAAACTGGACACAGTACTCCAGGTGAGGCCTCACCAATGTCGAATAAAGGGGAATGATCACGTTCCTTGATCTGCTGGCAATGCCCCTACTTATACAGCCCAAAATGCCGTTAGCCTTCTTGGCAACAAGAGCACACTGTTGACTCATATCCAGCTTCTTGTCCACTGTGACCCCTAGGTCCTTTTCTGCAGAACTGCTACCTAGCCATTCGGTCCCTAGTCTGTAGCAGTGCATAGGATTCTTCCATCCTAAGTGCAGGACTCTGCACTTGTCCTTGTTGAACCTCATCAGGTTGTTTTTGGCCCAATCCTCTAATTTGTCTAGGTCCCTCTGTATCCGATCCCTACCCTCCAGTGTATCTACCACGCCTCCCAGTTTAGTGTCATCTGCAAACTTGCTGAGAGTGCAGTCCACACCATCCTCCAGATCATTAATAAAGATATTAAACAAAACCAGCCCCAGGACCGACCCTTGGGGCACTCCGCTTGAAACCGGCTGCCAACTAGACATGGAGCCATTGATCACTACCCATTGAGCCTGACGATCTAGCCAGCCTTCTATCCACCTTACAGTCCATTCATCCAGCCCATACTTCTTTAACTTGGCGGCAAGAATACTGTGGGAGAAATGCTGAAGTCAATGCACTTCTGGTGTCAGGGAGATCAGAATCTGGGCCTTTATGTTTGACAATTGTACAATCATTTATCTGTGAGATGAAAGTCACTGGGACTTAGGCACTTCAACGTTCTGCCAGTATAACTACCGATCTGAGGTGCTTACATGTTGCCCCATCAGGATAGTATCAGCGTGCCTCACAATCTCCAACAGCCTCACAACCCCGGTGAGGCAGGGCAGGGCTCTCATCCCCATTGTACAGATGGGCAGCTGAGGCACAGAGAGGCTAAGTGATTTGAACATGGTCACACAGGATGTGTGTGGCAGAGCTGGGAATTGAACCCAGCCCAGAATAGCTAATCACTGGAGCGTCCTTCCTGTGTCAGTTAGGGTATCATTTTTCTAATGAAATAGTTATACTGATACAAGCTGTAGTGTGGGTGCCTTATCTTGGCACAGCTCATTCCCCTGCCTTGATGGGAGTAGCTCTATAAGTGTAAAGCACCTTTTCACCAGTGCAGCTGCATCCACACCAGGGGGCTGTACCACTTTAAATATATAACTAATTAAAGTGAGACAACCTTCTAGAGTAGACAAGATGTCAGGCTTCTAAATCACTTGGGTGTGTTTGCAACTGTTACTCAGTGGATTTAAATCTCCCAGTCTGTCACCAGATGTATTTTCAGTCCTGAAGTAGAAAGAAAAAAATAGGTATGGTGGCTGCTGTCTCCAGACATTTATCTTCACTTGAAGAGGAAGACAAGCTAATTGAAAGAAAAATGAATGGCATAACAGAGACCAGCCACCAAGGATTGTCATACTTTATGCTGCAAGTTTAGAGTCTGATAGGGAAATTTCCATCGCCCATTAGGGAATGACAGCTAAACATATGACCAATACAGGACCCAACTCAACAACTTTAGAAGTCAAGGTGAAAGTACACCTCTACCCTGATATAACACGATCCGCTATAACATGAATTTGGATATAATGTGGTAAAGCAGCGCTCCGGGGGGGCGGGGCTGCATGCTCCGGTGGATCAAAGCAAGTTCGATATAAGGCAGTTTCACCTATAATGCGGTAAGATTTTTTGGCTCCCGAGGACAGCGTTATATCGGGGTAGAGGTGTACTATATAAAATTCAGATTTAAAGCATCCAGCCAATCAGGTCTCTGCCCTGCCTAACCATGCCTAATCCTTGATATCAACTCAGATTAAGAATTAAAACTGAATTCAGGTGCAGCAAGAATAGCTGGTTGCAAACAAGCAAAACTAAAACAAAAAAAGTCGACTCTTGGCATCTTGGCAGGATACAGAACGACTGGTCTATAAGCAAAAAAAAAAAAAAAAAAAAAGACGTTAACACACAGATTTGGTAGTTAATAGAGGTGTGTGAAAAATGGGGGTAAAGACATTTCCCAATGTTTCTGAATTTTTTTCCCTGTGGGTTTTTTTAAATTAAAATTTGAAATGTTGACGATATTTTCCAGTCACAAAGTAGAATGCAGAAATTTTCCACCAGCTCCACTGACTCTGTGTTGCACTTTTGAGTCCATGTTTATCATTGCCTTTTGGCGGGTTACTTAAGTGCCCAGCTGAATGTTAGAAAAAAATAATATTAGAAATATGGGGACGGAGAGAGATGAGCAGAGCAAGAAAGAGGCACTCTCTCTTTCTCCCTGTATAATCTGTTCGCAGAGCAGCTATTGCAAAGAGAGCTAGGTGAGATACTGAATTTGCTAATGTGATCTATTTCTCTAGCACCTTCTGTCTGAGGATCTCAATGCAATTTACAATCATTAAAGAATTAATCCCCATAGCCTGTTATCTGTGAGCTAAATCCATTTTATTATCCCCATTTTGCAGCTAGGGAAACTGAGGCACAGATCATTTACATTACCTGCCCAGGCTCTTACAATGTTTCAGTAGCAGAACTGGGTATAGACCCCAGACACCTTGACACTCAGTTCTGGATTTTAACAACTAATGTGTCTCATCTGGGAAGCTGGCACATGCATGGATCTCTCGCTGATGCATGGATCTCTCGGAATTTGGATGGATTACTCACAAGAGCTGGGGAATTACCTGAGCCCTATGCTCAGTATAGATGAGGTAGCTAATGGTGTCTGTGCTTTATTCAACAGAAGCATTAACAATGGAAAAAAGACAAAAGGCTGATGACATTTCAGTGTAACCTTTGAACAGCCAAAGTTTCCGAGGAGACATATAGGGTTTCTCACTTTCTCGAGCTATATCCATGCTGTGCTCAGTTAGAAGCATGCTGCACAGAATTTTCCAGCAGCTGTAAGATTAAAGACAACAGTAAAATGAGGCATGCCTGGTACCAGTGATTAATAACAGTCATGCCTGTCACTGTGAGACAGAGAGCAGCTGCCAAGGCTCCTGTGGTTTTATTCAGATGGGGTGGTGAGGATGTGGGGGAGGCTTCTTTATATCCAGTCTCAGTAGCCGTGTGTTTCCAGGACTTAGCATGTCAGTGTGCAGCGAATTTGCGCGTAGGCCAGGGGTCTGTCTGAGGAGGCTTGTCCAACTGCTCCAGAGCTCTGTGTCTGTGCTGGAGGGATGCTGTCTGTATTACAGAAGGCATCATATATGCAAGTTTGAATGGGATCATCACATGTGACTGCTGATTCAGGGTCTGAGATGTTGAAAAGGAGCATCGATACCAGTCCTGCTGTAACATGGCAGCAGCTCTGCTGGCACTTGGGCTTAGGGCTGGGGTAAGGCAATTCAGGGCCCTCGCTGCACCATGACACGGGGGTTCCCGTGGCTTCACTGTGCCACCCTATGCCATTGCCCTGCCCCTCATCTGCAGGGGCAGTGGCCTTCCTCCCTCCCGCCAGAGCTTTCTTCTCTCCCTAGGAACATCAGCAGGGTCACCTGCCCCTCACAGAGAGGCAGGCCCCCATTACTTAGCTCAGCAGATGGAGTGCTTCTCCAGGCCCAGCCACACACACAGTCCTCTCTTTGGCTGCTGTTTGCAGTCCCATCACCATGTCTGAATGTCTTTAATATCCCTTTGAGAGATTACAGCTGTTCACACCCCTCAGAGCTCACACCTCTGAGAGCTCTCAGTTCACACTCTCCAAGCTATCAGCTTTGGGTTCATGCCCTTCAGAGCTACCGGCTCTTGGTTCAGGCCTCTCAGAGCTACCGGCTCTGGATTCATGCCTCTCAGAGCTACCGGCTCTAGATTCACGCCTCTCCAAGCTACCGGTTCTTGGTTCATGCCTCTCAGAGCTACTGACTCTGGATTCACACCCCTCAGAGCTACCGGCTCTGGATTCACGCCTCTCAGAGCTACCAGCTTTGGGTTCACCCCTCTCTGAGCTATTGGGTCAGGGTTCACGCCTCACAGAGCTACCAGCTCTGGGTTCACACCTCTCAGACCTACCGATTCTCACCCAGACACGGGCAGTGATTAAAGTGAGGGCTCTCACAGGGGATCGCAGTCCCAGACTGTGGGTTGTTTTTTTTATGTTTGAGCTGGATGGATGCTGCCTTGTTCTGCCCCACTCAGTGAGTCAGTTCTGCTTCCCCATCAACACGCCCCATGCCACCCAGCCCCAGGTACTGTCTCCCCACTGTCTGATAGGGGGCTGGGAGTACTCCAGGTTCTGGTGAGGCCCCAGTGGCACCCCTCCACCAATGGGGAGGGAGTAATCAGAGCTGGGCGGCTTGGGATGGGGCCAGAATCTGTGTTGATGAGGAACAACACAGGAGCCCACGCACCTGGTCACAACACCATTCATTGGCCCCACCACCTCTCCGTTACTTATGGTGGGGTGGGTCGGGATGCACCTCTGCCAATGGGGAGGCAGTAACCAGAGCTGGTAGTATAATGGTGGAGCCCGGTCCCTGCTGGCATGACAGAGGAGTAGCCGGGCCAAATTTGAGTGGTATTGGACCTGGCGCATGGGATCATGCTGCGCCCAGTCTCTGCCTCTGCCTCTGCTCCCTCAGGGATTATTTTTGGCTAAGTGGATTGACACACACATAACATCTTCTGAAATGGTAGGAATTTTAGACAGAAACAGCTTTGAAAAAAATCCAGTAGCACAACACACCTTGCAGCAGAAGAAATTATGATAAAAGACAGGATGGTAAGTTAGAAACCTCAGTCAATATTAGTAATTCCAGCCATGCAGAAACTACTACCCAAGTGTTTAGGACTGCGTATTATATTAAAAAAAAAAAAAAACTGACTTTTGTTGATCATCCAAAGCTAATAGTCTTCAAGAGGCTAATGGAATTGAAATAGGTAGAGTTCTGCAAAGCAACATGATGCTGCAGACATTATTGGTCATATCGCTCTAGAAATAAAAAAGAAACTTGTTAGCTACATAAGGAAAGGAAACTAAAACTATCTATTTTGATGACAAAAACATGGCCATAAGTAATGTTTCTTCTACGCTGATTATTTATCTATGTGGCCTATTTGGAAATGAAGATAATCCAATTACTATATTATTTGGTTTGATTGAGCATAGTGAAATGACAGCTGAGGATATCAAAGGGCACCTCCTGGCATATTTTGAAAGTTGTGGTACGGAGAAATCTCTTCTTCAAGAAATCTGGGTAAGAATGTGTTTTGATGAAGCTTCCAAAATGTTGGGGATAAACAGCAGTCTGGTGAAGCTAGAATTAACCATCTTGGTTGTTACCTGGCATTGTTTGGCTCACTGACTTGAGTGGCTGTTGAAGATACAGTTAATGAAACTTCTGGTGTCAACCACTTCATATTTTTGGTAGGATCTCTGTATTTACTTTACAGCCTGTCACCAAAAGACAAGGGAGCCCTTGAAAGATATGTCAGTGAAACTGGATCTAAATTGCCAAAGATTGGCAAAATTCTTGACACCCATTGGGTGGCATCAAGTTTTAAAACCGCAAATGCCGCCTGGAACTCCTACTCAGCTTCACATAGGCACTTTGAAGAATCCCCCCAAGACACGTCTCAAGACAATAGAGAGAGAAGCAAGTATGATGGCCTTAAGACAAAGATAACATCTAATGCAGTTTTGAAAGACTTGGGAATGATGAATGATGCTCATCTAGAATGCACGGAACTAGCAGAGGTTTACAGAAGAATGACTTAAGTAATGTGACTGCAAACAAGTTATTACTTAAGCAAGCAGACCTTTTTAAAGCCGTGAAAGAACAACCAGGTGATTATTTATTCAAAGCACAGAAAGTAGCAGAGGATGGTGTGTTTCAGACTGTTTCCATTGTGGAAGGAGGAGCCACAAGATATGTATCAATAAATGCCATGCAATATTACCAAAGCTTTTCCATCAACATAAAGAAACTATTTGCCCCAGAGACGGACACAGAGCTCATAGCCAGTATAAACGTTCTCAATCCAGTATTCTGGCCAACTGGAGAACAGAGTGCTTTGCATGGAGAAAAGGAAATAAAGGAAATCTGCTGTCAGTTTCAGCTGTATGTTCATGAGATTTTGCAAGCCTCCTGAATTCACAAAGATTTTGGAGTGAAACTATGTCTTGATGTTCTGAAAAGCCTTTAAATTTGTGTGAAATTACTGCCTGCCATCACTGAACGTGGATTTAGTGCTATGAACAACTACTTCTTCAAGATCATCCATTCATCCGTTCGCATACTGACATCCTGCAGGTGACTCAAGCTTAATGGTCCTTCTGTTGCATGATTTCAACCACGTCTGGCAAAAGGAAGACATTCTGCAGCTCGGAAGAACTGTATGAAATGGAAGAATACATCAGACAATACTCATGAAGGACTTTGGAAGTTGTTTTGTTAGGTTATGTTGGACAATCGCCACTGTTAGCCAAGGACAGTAGGTTAAAATTTAAAACTTTAAACTAGTTATCACCTCATTGCAGGGTGGATTGATTTAAATTGAAGACAAGTAGGAAACCTTGATTTAAATAAGTACTTTAATCTTATTTTGTATTCGTACTTTTTAGTTATTTTTCTAAAGAAAGGTTAATTCTCATTGGTTGGTAAGCATTAAAATATAATGATTTGCAACTAAATATAGCCTAAACACTAAATTTGATGCTTCTTTTGCTAACCAGGAGTATACACTGTAGCTATACACATTGATTTAAGGAATTATATAACTTAACTTACACTTACTCAGATTCTTATTTTTCACATTTTTATAATGTTACAAAATGTGATTACTTGTGGCACCTTAGAGACTAACAAATTTATTAGAGCATAAGCTTTCGTGGGCTACAGCCCACTTCTTTGGATGCATATAGAATGGAACATATATTGAGGAGATATATATACACACATACAGAGACCATGAACAGGTGGGAGTCGTCTTACCAACTCTGAAAGGCCAATTAAGTAAGAGGAAAAAAACCTTTTGAAGTGATAATCAAGATAGCCCAGTACAGACAGTTTGATAAGAAGTGTGAGAATACTTACAAGGGGAGATAGATTCAATGTTTGTAATGGCTCAGCCATTCCCAGTCCCTATTCCATCCTAAATTGATTGTATCTAGTTTGCATATCAATTCCAGCTCAGCAGTCTCTCGTTGGAGTCTGTTTTTGAAGTTTTTCTGTTGTAAAATAGCCACCTGCAGGTCTGTCATTGAATGACCAGACAGGTTAAAGTGTTCTCCCACTGGTTTTTGAGTATTATGATTCCTGATGTCAGATTTGTGTCCATTAATTCTTTTGCTTAGAGACTGTCTGGTTTGGCCAATGTACATGACGGAGGGGCATTGCTGGCACATGATGGCATATATCACATTGGTAGATGTGCAGGTGAATGAGCCCCTGATGGTATGGCTGATGTGATTAGGTCCTATGATGATGTCACTTGAATAGATATGTGGACAGAGTTGGCATCGGGGTTTGTTACAAGGATAGGTTCCTGGGTCAGTATTTTTGTTCAGTGATGTGTGGTTGCTGGTGAATATTTGCTTTAGATTGGGGGGTTGTCTGTAAGCGAGGACAGGTCTGTCTCCCAAGATCTGTGAGAGTGAGGGATCATCTTTCAGGATAGGTTGTAGATCTTTGATGATGCACTGGAGAGGTTTTAGTTGGGGGCTGAAGGTGACAGCTAGTGGTGTTCTGTTATTTTCTTTGTTGGGCCTGTCTTGTAGGAGGTGACTTCTGGGTACTCGTCTGGCTCAGTCAATCTGTTTTTTCACTTCAGCAGGTAGGTATTGTAGTTTTAAGAAAGCTTGATAGAGATCTTCTAGGTGCTTGTCTCCGTCTGAGGGATTGGAGCAAATGCGGTTATATCTTAGCGCCTGGCTGTAGACAACCACGCAAAAGAATTAATGGACACAAATCTGACATCAGGAATCATAATACTCAAAAACCAGTGGGAGAACACTTTAACCTGTCTGGTCATTCAATGACAGACCTGCAGGTGGCTATTTTACAACAGAAAAACTTCAAAAACAGACTCCAATGAGAGACTGCTGAGCTGGAATTGATATGCAAACTAGATACAATCAATTTAGGATGGAATAGGGACTGGGAATGGCTGAGCCATTACAAACACTGAATCTATCTCCCCTTGTAAGTATTCTCACACTTCTTATCAAACTGTCTGTACTGGGCTATCTTGATTATCACTTCAAAAGTTTTTTTTCTTTTACTTAATTGGTCTCTCAGAGTTGGTAAGACGACTCCCACCTGTTCATGGTCTCTGTATGTGTGTATATATATCTCCTCAATATATGTTCCATTCTATATGCATCCAAAGAAGTGGGCTGTAGCCCATGAAAGCTTATGCTCTAATCAATTTGTTAGTCTCTAAGGTGCCACAAGTACTCCTGTTCTTTTTGCGGATACGGACTAACACGGCTGCTACTCTGAAACAAAATGTGATGCATTTCTTATTTACTAGATGATGATTAATTTTTTACTTGTGTTTTGTATCAAAATCTACTTGGATGGAAATTGAAATTCAATTAGAAATGTTAAATAAAACTCTTAAATATATTGGATACAAAAGAAAAAAAACATTTATCAAAACATGTTTTGCATTTAAAACTAACTGATTTATTAAACAAAATATTATCTATAGCTAGGGAATTTTCTGCTCACCCTGCCTCAGTGGAAATTCTGATGCCCATCTCTCTCCACATTTAAAATCAATAACAATAAATAGGTATGATTTTTTTCATGCAGTAGAAATTGAATGTGATTATTATGTAATAAATGTATAAATACAATTGTGAATTGTCTGTATCAAGTGCATAAAAATGTATTTTGGCTGGGATCATGACAGGTCTCCCACATTTTTCAAGTCACTTTAACAGTATTGCCAACTCCAAAAGTTCAAAAATCAAGAGATTGGCCCAAAATCAGGAAATTTTAAAAAAACTGATTATATTGTGATTTTTTGGGATCTGTTGTTTGATGTCTGAACTTGTTCTGCCTATCCCCCATGCATGTGAGCATCCGTGTGCGCGTGTGTGCATGCGTGATGATCCGTGCTGCCCACTCTCCCACATTTATTGGTTGGATGATTTGGCCCTTGCTGAAGGAGCTCTCACCCCACATCCTTCCCCATCCTTCCCAGCTGTCTCAGGGCTCGGTTCCTGTGTTACCCGTAGTGGGAAATTCAACTTCCCTCCTGCCCTTCTCTGTTTGCATTTTGGCTAACATCTCTCTCTGCATGTTTGGAACCACTGGGGGAGTTTGATTCACCTGCCCTGCCCTTCCCAGAGAAAAAGCTGGATTCGGTTTAAAGTAACACATCCCAAAACACAGGCTTGCACTGCAGTCAGGGGCGGCTCTAGCTTTTTTTGCCACCCCAAGCACGGCAGGCAGGCTGCCATCGGTGGCATGCCTGTGGGAGGTCCGCTGGTAACATGGATTCGGTGGCATGCCTGCGGGTGGTCCGCCGGTCCCACGGCTTCGGCTTACCCATCGCCGAATTGCTGCCAAATCTGCGGGACCAGTGGACTTCCCGCAGGCATACCACCGAAGGCTGCCTGACTGCTGCCCTCGCAGGGACCGGCAGGGCGCCCCCTGTGGCTTGCCGCCCCAGACATGCACTTGGAGCACTGGTGCCTGGAGCCGCCGCTGCCTGCAGTCAGAATCCCAGAGCCGTCTGTGGTGGCCATATTGACTCAGGCCACAGGCAGAGTGCTGGGGTTCACCACACCCACATCTGTTTGCCTGCTAGCCCTGATAAGGTACCGTCTCCATGTCCTTCCACCTGGCTCCCAGAGGTATGCCTTGACCTTCTTCTCCTGGGTGAACCAGAGGCCTTTATCCTGGGGACCAAGGTTCTATGGCTCCAGGCCTGCTTCCTGCACAAGCAGCCTTCTCCACATAGCCTTCAAGTCTCTGGACCTCTAACCAGTGACCACAGTTGTTACCTCTGCTGGACTGTCTGTATGGCACTGTCTCCTCAGCCCCCAGCACACTGTGTACGAGGAAAAGGGATGTTTCCTCACTCCTTTTCTGGAGAGGCTACCTCATCCCACCTCAGATCAGATGAGCGCAGCATAGCCACCACCTCCGATTGCTTCGGATCAGCAGCAGACAAATTTTGCTGCTCACAAAACTTCAATGGCTATTCTTTCTGCAGCGGTTCCTAATTCCTGCTCCTATTTCTCTTTTTGCTATTCTTTTTCCTGAAAAGATTTGAGACACTTGTCTCTGTGCTTTTCCTTCCACGGTACTTGCTCTCACTGCTGTTGGCACTTATTCACATTGTCACAGATCCCACAGACACTACCACCATATTAGAATCATAGACTCATAGAAGATTAGAGTTGGAAGAGACCTCAGGAGGTCATCTAGTCCAACCTCCTGCTCAAAGCAGGACTAACCTCAACTAGATCACCCCAGCCAGGGCTTTGTCAAGGGGGGACTTAAAAACCTCTAAGGATGGAGATTCCACCACCTCCCTAGGTAACCCATTTCAGTACTTCACCACCCTCCTAGTGAAATAGTTTTTCCTAATATCCAACCTAGACCTCCTCCACTGCATCTTGAGACCATTACTCCTTGTTCTGTAATCTGCCACCACTGAGAACAGCCGAGCTCCATCCTCTTTGGAATCCCCCTTCAGTCAGTTGAAGGCTGCTATCAAATCTCCCCTCACTCTTCTCTTCTGTAGTCTAAATAAGCCCAATTCCATCAGCCTCTCCTTATAAGTCCTGTGTCCCAGCCCCCTAATCATTTTTGTTGCCCTCTGCTGGACTCTCTCCAATTTGTCCACATCCTTTCTGTAGTGGGGGGCCCAAAACTGGACACAATACTCCAGATGTGGCCTCACCAGTGCCGAATAATCACTTCCCTCAATCTGCTGGCAGTGCTCCTACTAATGCAGCCCAATATGCTGTTAGCCTTCTTGGCAACAAGGGCACACTGCTGACTCATATCCAGCTTCTCATCCACTGTAATCCCCAGGTCCTTTTCTGCAGAACTGCCGCTTAGCCAGTCAGTCCCCAGCCTGTAGCAGCGCATGGGATTCTTCCATCCTAAGTGCAGGACTCTGCACTTGTCGAACCTCATCAGATTTCTTTCGGCCCAATCCTCCAATTTGTCTAGGTCACTTTGGACCCTGTCCCTACCCTCCAGCATATTTATATCTCCCTCCAGCTTAGTGTTATCTGTGAACTTGCTGAGGGTGCAATGCATCCCACATCCAGATCATTAATGAAGATGTTGAACAAAACCAGCCCCAGGACCAATCCTTGGGGCACTCCGCTTGATACCGGCTGCCAAGTAGACATCGAGCCATTGATCACTTCCCATTGAGACCGATAATCTAGCCAGCTTTTTATCCACATTATAGTCCATTCATCCAATCCATACTACTTTAACTTGCTGGGAAGAATACTGTGGGAGACCGTATCAAAAGCTTTGCTAAAGTCAAGGTATATCACGTCCACTGCTTTCCCCATATCCACAGAGCCAGTTATCTCATCATAGAAGGCAATCAGGTTGGTCAGGCATTACTTCCCCTTGGTGAATACATGTTGACTGTTACTGATCACCTTCCTCTCCTCCATGTGCTTCAAAATGGATTCCTTGAGGACCAGCTCCATGATTTTTTCCAGGGACTGAGGTGAGGCTGACCGGTCTGTAGTTCCCCGGGTTCTCCTTCTTCCCCTTTGTAAAGATGGGCACTATATATTTGCCTTTTACCAGTCATCCGGGACCTCCCCTGATTGCGATGAGTTTTCAAAGATAATGGCCAATGGCTCTGCAATCACATCAGCCAACTCCCTCAGCACCCTCAGATGCATTGCATCCGGCCCCATGGACTTGTCCATGTCCAGGTTTTCTAAATAGTCCTTAAACTGTTCTTTCACCCCTGAAGGCTGCTCACCTCCTCCCCATACTGTGCTGCCCAGTGCAGCTGTCTGGGAGCTGACATTGTTTGTGAAGACCGAGGCAAAAAAAGCATTGAGTACTTCAGCTTTTCCCATATCATCTGTCACTAGGTTGCCTCCCCCATTCAGTAAGGGTCCCACAATTTTCCTGACCTTCTTCTTGTTGCTAACATACCTGTAAAACCCCTTCTTGTTACCCTTCAGATCCCTTGCTAACTGCAACTCCAATTGTTCTTTGGCCTTCCTGATTACACCCCTGCATGCTCAAGCAATATTTTTATACTCCTCCCTAGTCATCTGTCCAAGTTTCCACTTCTTGTAAGCTTCCTTTTTGTGTTTAAGCTCACCGAAGATTTCTCTGTTAAGCCAAGCTTGTCGCCTGCCATATTTGCTATTCTTTCTGCACATCGGGATGATTTGTTCCTGCGCCCTCAATAAGGCTTTATATAAAAGTTCTCCTGGACTCCTTTGCCCCTCATATTAGCCTCCAGGGGATCCTGCCCATTAGTTTCCAGTTGTCGCAGTTTCAGAGGAACTGCACCTGTCTATGGTCCACTCCAGGAGTGCTCCATCAGGTCTTGGGTCTCCAGCCATCACCTGTCTCTGGGCAGGGACCCTTTCCCCCTTCCCTTCTGACAGGGTGCTTTAAGGGTGCACAGCTCCTGGCCTTATGCTGTGATATCCCCAGCAAGCCAGTCTGTGTGCTGCTTTCTCTCCAAGGGCTACAGACAGTGTATTGCCTGCAGTTACAAGTTGCCACTCAGCACTTTCTAAGCAAGCACATTTATTCTTAAGGTAAAAGCATTACAGAAAAAACCTAATAAAAACCACAGAGTTGAACACATGCCAAATATCAAGTTTAAGGTCTTGCTCGTTATCTTCAAAGTGCTCCATGGCTACCTAAAGACCATCTAAAGCTCCAGGACGAAGACTATGGTCGACAGCTTGGTTCCTCTGTTCCGATGGAACTCCCAGCAATAGGCATGAATCTCGTCTCTGTGTTAGACACAACTTTCTCTGGGGGCTGGTCCAAGACTGTTGAATTTACTTCCCTAGGGGCTAAGGACCATTGCAAACCTCCTTGCCTTCTGTTCTCAGGGCAAGGTGCATTTCTTTGACCGTCCTCTCTAACAGAAACACATGGTAATGGTGTATGTAACAAAAACACCCCATCCCAAACATACCCAAAATGACACATTCCACTGCACACGCTTCTCCCTCTGTGGAGAGCATGAGAGAACAAACAGCACATGACAGATGTGTTGTCACATTGCTTAATGCACTACTGGCAGGCACTCATTACTACGGGAATTAGCATGGTCTAAAAACCTATATAGAAAGACAAGAGCAAAGAGGGAAATCGGGTTTGGAGGGATGTTGGGGGCAGGAGGTAGGCTGAGTGAGGGTACAGGAATATATAGGGATTAGGGGAAGGCAGAGGGGTGCAGGGGAATGAGGGGGTAGGAGGTAGGCTGAGGGAGGCAGTAGTGAGGAAGGGGGTCCCTTCTGAGCAGCTGGAGGGGCAGTATTGTCAGCTCCTGTGAACTGATCATACATCATGGGATTTTAGTGCCTGCTGGAGAAGCTGTCGCAATGATGGGACCCTGCGATTTTCAGGGCTGGGCATGCGGGAAGAAAGCCTTGGGGCTGAGGGCAGAGACCTGCCCTGCCTTCATGTATGTCCTAGCACAGAGAGGGTCCTGGGGCCATGTGTGGTAGGGGAACAGAGAATCGGGGAAGTGGTGTTGCTGGGTGCCAAGTAGAGAAGTCCGAGGGCAGGAGAAGGCAGAGGAGTATTGCTGCTGTGTGCAGAATAATGGGGACTAGCCAGCAGTTCTCCTAGCTTAGGGGTGAGGGCAGGGTAAGTGAAGTTTCCAGCTGAGCAGTCAGGGAGAGACGCGCACTACAGATTGATGTTTCACCCTGAAATCCTCCCTCCCCTCTCACACACACACAGGCAGAGGAGTAGCAGGGAGTTAAAAAGCCAGGCTGCAAAAACCTGATTTGATTTAATAGTAAAATAAAATAAAAAGTCCTCAGGATTTTGGGGGCAAGCTCATGATTTTTGAGGGTCTGACTCTGGATTTTTGGTCCCTTTAGGCTTGCAGTACTGTAGGCCCAGGGGACATCTACACAGCAAAACCTCCCCCAGCAGCGAGTCTCAGCATCCAGGTCAACTGACTGGGGCTTGTGCTGCAGGGCTGAAAATAGCAGTGTAGACCTTTGGGTTGCAGCCTGGCCTCAGACCTGACAAGTGGGGTCCCTAGAGGGCTTCAGCCAGCCCTGGGGTGGGTTTGATTCATTCTGACCACAGCTCCTGAAACACCAATGTAAGGAGACAAATCAGGCTTGTGTGTGCTCTGACTGATCTTAAACCCCCTGGTCTGGCTCTCCATTGCTGTCTGCTCAGTGATCTACATGTTGACTCCTGCAGTTGCCAGATCAAAGAACATAGGAAAAAGCAGCTGAAGCGAGCCCTACTCAGAAAAGCTAGCTCAGAAATATTGTACAGGGTATTTTTATTACTAATACTAATTCTGATAAAACCAAATTGCCTGAGTGCCAAGAAGCTAATTGTACTGGCCTCAGAGAAAAGAGAAAAACGCCCAGGAAGACAGGGGGCTTTACTAGCAGTGACTGACTAGGAAATAGTTAATCAGTATTTAAATTTCTAGAAAGGCTCGAAACGAGCTTGTCTATAAATCACAATGCTGCAGAATTAAGTCCTGCTATCTCACAACCTGGCAGGGTTAGAACAAATACCTTCACTCATTAGAATGAGAGCCCCTAGTCACTCTCCGTTAGCGCCATTTCTAGTTCTGACCTGAGGTCTTGTGTTTCATTAGCCCTGTCATTCACCCAGGCCTGAGTACTGTCCATGCTGCACTTCTGGGAAGACCTGCATAATTCACATGAAGGTTTCAGCGTGCATCAGTAATGCAGCCATCCTAACCTCAGTCTGCTACAGCATTGATGCCACCCTCACGTACCCCCATGCTTTGTATCTGCATCGAATCATCTGCTGGGGAGCACGCTGGTGTAGACGCTTGAGAGGATAGTCTTCTCCTTAGGCTGGTTCTCAGATGCTTTGTAAACAAATATGAAGCCATGATGGTCTAAAATAGCCCAACCGAATCCCACTCCTTCCCTGGGCTGTGCAGGCAGCAGCTGTAATACCAGCTGCTGGCAGCCTGAGCCACAGAGCTGTAGCATGTCGATATCACTCTGCTTAGTACTGATTGGGAAGCGTTGTCCAGTGGGGCGGACACTGGTCTAGGAGTCAGAAGACCTGTGTTCAAGTCGCTACTGTGTCCCAGCCTGCCTGTGACGTTGGGTGAGTCACTTAGCCACTCTGTGCCTCCCCCTGTACAATGAAGACAATGTTTCCCTAGCTCCCAGCGGTTTTGTGAGGGTTAATACATTACAGATTGTGAAGCACTCAGATACATCAGCACAATAGATAGATTAATAGAATAAATCCCTGACCTGTTGGGCTTTTGAGCTCAGTGGGGCAGTAGCTACAACAAATCTTTCACAGATACTGTTTCATAATGTTTCCATTTCTGAAGTTCCTGGCTTGCCAGCCTGGCAAAGGGTCTTTTCATGAGGACAATGGAAAGTCTACAGCTAACTGTGATACAGCCCCTGCTGCAAATGTCCCCACTAAAGATTTAAATAGAATATTCCCCCTGGTCACAGCTAAGTTGGCCACATGGCCAGGTTTTTACTGCCTTGCTGGTTAAAAGCTTTAATGTACTGTAAAAAGAACAGGATTCTTTTCACATTAGAGTGCTACAACTCACACCTAAGGCTGCGTGTCTGTCATGAAGGTCATGGAAGTCATGGATTCTGTGACTTTCCGTGACCTCAATGACTTCTGCAGTGGCCAGTGTGGCTGTCCAAGAAGATCAGGCAGCCTCTGGGCCAGCAGCACTGGCCGCTGCTGGGGAAGTTTGGGTGTAGGAAGGGGTTGGGGCTGGGGTGGGGTGTTGGGGTGCAGGGTGGCACTTACCTCTGGGGGGACTCCCCAGAAGCAGCTGGCATGTCCCTGCAGCTCCTAGGCAGAGGGGCCGGGGGTTCCGCGTGCTGCCCGCGGTCCCAGGCACCGGCCCTGCAGCTCCCATTGACTGCGATTCCCAGCCAATGGGAATTGCTTAGCTGGAGCTCATGGCGGGGGCATTGCAGGGAACTCTCCTGGCCTTCCCTCCCCCTAGGAGCTTCAGGGACACGCAGAGCCCAGTAGGGAGCCTGCCAGCCCCACCAATTCTCCCCCCCAGCATCAGCATGGGTCCCGGGCCGTGCGCCGCTGACCACTACCCCTCCCCCAGCACCAGCAGGGGTCCTAGGCAGTGCGCTGCCGCCCGCCCCCACCAACACCAGCAGGGGTCCTGGGATGCACACTGCCGCCCGCCCCCACCAGTACCCGCAGCACCCCTGGACACCCCCCCCGCCCCCAGTACCCATGGCCCAAGTTTTAGTTAGGGATATATAGTACAAGTCATGGAAGGTCACGGGCTGTGAATTTTTGTTTACTGCCTGTGACCTGTCCATGACTTTTACTAAAAATATCTGTGACTAAAACGTAGCCTTGGTCCAGACCAAGATCCAGACTGTGGCACCAGGCATCAGGTTCACACCCCATGGTCCAGACTGCAGCACCAGGTTAGGATAAAGTAAGACAAATGATAAAATAACACACAAATGTGTGTATGTGTACAATCATTCTCTAAAACACTTTAGTAATAATTAGCTGCATCAGCACAAGGCCCCTTTCTGCTGGTGGGTGAGGGCTGGCCAGTGGCTGGCTTTCCTGCCTCTCAGCGGTTCCAGTGTCTGCTTTTCCTGTATCTCAGAGGTGGCAATGCTGGTCACAGCCCATGATCTCCAGTGTTTGTGGAAGTGAGGCTGAGATGTGCTTAGAACAACTATGGGCATTTCAGTTCATTGCATTGACTCTGGTCCAAGCAAGCCCTAATGAGCCACTCCTCTGCAGTTGTGGATGGGAGAACTCTAGCGACCTCTGATGGGTATGAGAGGCAAAACAGAAAACAGGGAAATAGTGTAGGATAGTCCTCTGGATTAAGGGGCGTTGGCCATGTGCAGTCAACGGGGTGTGGCTAAATCAGCAGATCAACCAAATTTATTTCCTTTCTTATATGTCTCTCTTGCATCCATTTGTGGCCAGTGGGCTAGGAGAAGGAGAGCCCAGACCATGCTGTGCTTGTTGAAAGATTTGGATTGCATTAAATTATTTTTGCAACCCCTTCCAGATCCTCGACCCTCTGACACAAGTCAGAGCAGCCTCAGGGCAGCTCTATTTTATACTGGCTACCCATGGCCCCCAGGGGGCTGTTCTGGCATCTGGGATAGGCTGGGACAGAGGGACACCTGAGCCATGCCTCTTTTTTCCAGCCACATCCCCTGCATTTCTTTGGAAGATGAGAAGCCACTACCATTAGCTACAGAGAATATTAAGGTAGCTCTATGCAAACCCCCCACCCCCGCCCCAGATCCTCGACCCTCTGACACAAGTTAGAGCAGCCTCGGGGCAGCTCTATTTTATACTGGCTCCCCATAGTCCCCAGAGGGCTGTTCTGGCAGCTGGGATAGGTGGGGACAGAGGGACACCTGAGCCATGCCATCTTTTTCCAGCCACACCCCGGCATTTCTGTGGAAGATGAGAAGCCACTACCATTGGCTACAGAGCATATTAAGGTAGCTCTATGCAATGAGGACTCTGTTGGGACTGTAAGCTGTCACTTTAAGAGTGGGGGCAGGGAGGAGGGAAGGGCATTTCATCCTGGGCCTGCTTACAGGATAGGGGGTTCTGTGGTGAAGTGTGTGATCAGAGATTCAGAGTCATTCTGGAAAAAGCTAGATTAGAAAATCATAGAATCGTAGGACTAGAAAATCATAGAATCATAGGACTCCAGAGGTCTTCTAGTCTAGTCCCCTGCACTCAAGACAAAACTAAGTATTATCTAGACCAGGGGTCTCAAACTCAATTTACCTTAGGGCCAGTGACAGACCTAAAATCCTCCCAGCGAGCCAATAATGTCACTGAAGATGGTGTTCAGAAAAGAAAACTTTTATATTTTATTTTTTATTTTGAATTTCTTAGAAATAATAAAACTGTTATACAACTTTATACAATTATCTGCATGCCAGAGAGTTTTTCTTGTTTGCCAGACACCTGGCAACGTTTCAGTTCAGTCAGTTTGTTGATGTTTGGCCTCAGTGACTGAGCAGTTGAAAACTTCAGGATTGCAGCAAGGTGTGCATCAGATAGTTGTGTTCGGTATTTTGACTTGTTTATATTCATTGTGGAAAAAAGTTTCTCACAAATGTAAGTACTGCCAAACAAGGACATGATTTTTCTAAAGGTTTTGCAAAGATTTGGGAAAGATGGTGGTAGCTGTCTGAAGAACTCTGTGACATCCTCAGTCTTTCTGAATTTAGTCTTTAAAGATGTATTGCACTGCATATCAATGAGTTCCACTTGTAAATCACATGGTGCTGTTGCCACATCACCAGAAAATGGATTAGCAAACATATGAAGCTTTCTTTGTGCTTTCTGAAATCTGCAACCCGCTGATCAAATTCTTCCAAAAGCAGGTCAAGCTTAATAGTGCATTCAGAACCACTGAACTGTATTTCAGAGCCGAGCTCTTCCATAAGTGACTTGCATGCTGGGAAATGAGTGAGATTCCCCTGAGAAATCTGATTTGTCCACAATTTTAGTTTAGTTGTGAATGCTCTCACATTATCATACACTGCTGTCACCTAGGGTGACCAGACAGCAAATGTGAAAAATCGGGACATGGGGTGGGGGGTAATAGGAGCCTATATAAGAAAAAGACCCCAAAATCAGGACTGTCCCTATAAAATCGGGACATCTGGTCATCCTACTTGTCACCACCTGGCCTGGACCTTGCAGCTTCAGGTTTAGGATATTCAGCTCTTGTGCTACATCAACAAGGAAAGCAAGATCTGTCATCCATTTGTGATCTTCAAATTGTGGTACAGGCATTTTAATTTCTTCCATGAATCTTTTCACCTCTGTTTTCAATTCAATGAATCTCCTTCAATTCAGTGAATCCCTGCTTAGCCAGCGCACCTCAGTGAAGTAGAGCAAGTCACCGTATTTAGATTCAATTTCCTCCAAGAAAGTACGAAACTGTGCTGCAAGCCCCTGGAGCAAATGGAATTCACACATTTCACAACAACGGACATGACATTGTCAGATTTCAAAGATTTACTGCACAGTGCTTGTTGGTGAATGATGCAGTGTAACGCTATTGGTTGCTCAGCATTTTGCTCGGCCATCTTTCTTTGGGCTAGTGCTACCAGTCCGTTTTTTTGCCAATCATTGCTGGGGCCCCGTCAGTGGTTAAGCCTGCTAACAAGTGCCATGGCAGAACACGTTGTTCCAGTGCTTCTTTGAGGCAGTGAAAAATTTCACTGGCCGTTGTTCTACCGCGCATTGTTGACAAGCTGAGCAATTCTTCAGTTACTGCAAAGTTTTCATCAACGCCTCTCACAAATATGGCAAGCTACGAACTATCGGTCAAATTGGTACTCTCATCAAGTGCGATTGAATATGCGTGGAAAGCTGTGCTTTTCTCGATGAGCTGCCCATCGATATCTTTAGAGAACTCAAGAATATGCTCTGCTACTGTATTTGGAGATAGGAGAGATGTTTTCAGCAATATCATGGACATCAGGGACATACAATCTCACTGACTTTAATAAAGCATTGTTTAATAAATTCACCATCAGTAATTGGCTTCCCACACTTAGCAATCATTTCACTCATGATATAACTTGCCAAAACTGCTGATTCTGACTCTTTTCTCACTTTCTGAAAAAGCTGCTGCTGCTTTGCTAATTCTTTTTTCAATTGTAAGACCATCTTCTCTCTCTCTTCTCCCTGATATTTATCATATTGCTGTGCATGTTTCACTGTGTAATGTCGTTTGATATTGTAGTCTTTTAAAACAGCAATTTTGTCTTTGCAGACCAAGCATGAGGCAGTTTGTTTGTACTCAATGACAAAATAATCAACAGTCCACTTATCTTGGAATTGGCGGTATTTGTGTGTGTGTGTGTGAGAGAGAGAGAGATGGGTTGTTATTATTATCCCGGCACAATGGGTTATTATTATCCCTGTGTGACAGCTGGGGAACTGAGGCTTTGTCCAAGGTCACATAGGACATCACTGGCAGAGGCAGCACCAAGAATAGAAACCTGGTCTCTCAGGGACCGCCAAGCACTTTCACCAAGACCATCCTACCAGGAGGCAGTTCCTGCTCCACTTTGCCATACTTCAGCTCTGCTGACAGCAGGACCTTGCTGGGCTGGGCCTCCTTGAGCACAAAAGCAGCTGAGGAGGAGGCACAGTCATGTCTGCCCACTGGTCAGATGCAGGGGGTGAGGAGCATGGCTACTACCCTAAAGAGATGGGGCAGTGGGTGGTTCTAATCCTCCCTGTGTGTCTGGGATTCTGCTCCCATCAGGTTCAGTGCCTCCTGGTGCTCTTGCTGAGATGGCCCTCTCCTACACAACCTACCAACATTACATGGGACAGTGGGTAAAAAACTAAATAAAGGGCCCCATTTCATTACACAGACCTGCAGTGCCAACAGCTAGAAAGAACCTCTTTCCTTTCTTCTTATCTTCACCTTGTCTTATCTGCAGGCATCAGGCACATTGCCTCCATGCAGGCGCCGTCCCCTGGAGCTCCCAGGAAGCCGAGCTGCCTGAGGTGAATGTCCCGGCAGCCTCGAGGGCCGAGTGAAAGAATTTTTTTAAAAGTTTCCGCGGGCCGTAGTGGGGCGGCTTTCAGGCCGCAGGTGGCCTGCAGGCTGGGATGTTGAGACTCCTGATCTAGACGAAGTGGTGGGGTGAATTGTGTATCGCCTCCTTAGGGAGCAGCCTGCTTTGTCTCTCTCTGTTTTGGGTTCTTGTGTGTTACCGTTCTGAATTCTAAGAAGTACAGAAGTGCTATGTTGCAAGAGTATTTATGTCTTTATCTAACTTTTTTGCGCGTACATAGCCATTTCCAGAAGCCTTTTTTGGACAACTAAACTCGAATACCCCAACCTCATCTCTCCATCCTATGTAGCTGTTTTGTCTCTCTGTGTTGCTGGTCTCTTTGGTGCAAATTCAACTGTGATCATATTTGTAGGTGACATCAAATTGAGAGGGGTAGCAAAACATGCAGGAGGAGAGAGATTTTCCCAGCTCTGAAATAAGGATAAAGATACTGACCCATCTTTGTAACATGATTTAAGATCTACAGATAGAAAGTATTGTAGGAGTGCTCAGCACTATTATTATTAATTACTTATTAAAGTGAATGGAAGGTTTGGAGCAGTGGGGGCTTGAGACCATGAGACCACTAGCAAATATAATGTTCTTCCTCCAGAGAGATGATGTGAACAGCAGAAATGTATAAAATAGAGGATATAATCAGGCAACCACACATGGCACATTCAAGCCTGTGATAAATGAGAGTGAGGGTAGCTTTCTTTTGTGGACACCCAGCCAGCCAGTTAGCTATAAAATCCCCCTTGATAGCTGTTCTCTACTTACTTTACCTGTAAAGGGTTAAAAAAGTCCATAGGTAAAAAGAAGGGAGTGGGCACCTGACCAAAGAGCCAATGGGAGGGCTAGAACTTTTTAAAATTGGGAAAAAACTTTCCCTTTGTCTGTTTGTTGTTGTTCTCTTGAGAGAGGAAATGCAGAGCAGGAACCGGGCTGAACTATGATGTAGGAAGCTTTAAGCCAGGTATGAAAAAACATCAGATCATACCTAGAGATTGCTTATCTGAAACCCCAGATATGTAAGTAAGTCAGGGAAGGTCTAGGAAGATGCCATTAGGGTTATTTCTTTTATTTCTTATTGGCTTGTGGACTCCTCTGTGCTAATCCCAGGTGCTTTTGTTTTGCTTGTAACCTTTAAGCTAAACCTCAAGAGAGCTATCTTGATGCTTAATTGTTGTAATTTTTTTTTGATCTAGCAAAAAGCCTAAGTTCCAGATGTATTTTCTTTCTTTTTGTTTTTAATAAAATTTACGTTTTTTAAGAACAGGATTGGATTTTTGTGTCCCTAAGAGGTTTGTGCATGTTGTTTAATTAGCTGGTGGCAACAGCTGATTTCCTTTGTTTTTCTTTCTCGGCTCTTCCCCGGAGGGGGCGTGAAAGGGCTTGAGGGTACCCCACAGGGAGGAATTCCCAAGTGCGCCTTTCTAGGTTCTCATAAGGTTTTTTTTGTGCATTTGGGTGGTGCAGCATCTACCCACCCAAGGTCAGAGAGAAGCTGTAGCCTTGGGAGTTTAATAAAAGCTTGGAGTGGCCAATATTAATTTTTAGAATCCTTGCAGGGCCCCACCTTCTGCACTTGAAGTTTCAGAGTGGGGAATCAGTCTTGACAAAGCCATTTTGTCTCCTTATTACCATCCACTAGTCCTTTCTTTTAGGGGCACCGTGGAATGACCCACTCACTGTTTGAGCAGTGGGTTCAGTTCTAGGAATAAGGGAACATTTGGGGTTGTTTCTTTTCCCCAAATCTGGACACCCATCTGGAACCATCTCCTGGGCACAGGAGTTGGATAAGTATTGATCATGTTTGACAGAAGCATGGAGATCATCCATCTGCAGGCCACAGCAAGCTCTGCCAGCAGCGTGCAGTGTGCTGTCTTTATCGTATCTGGCTTTTATAGGGAGCCTAGAGCATGTCTTTATACCCTCTACCTTCCATATTACAGAGTATTAAAACACTGATCAGGGAAGCCTCACAACACTGCTGTGAGGAAGGGAAATATTAGCAGCATTTCACAGGTGGAGAAACCAAGACAGAATGGCTAGGTGACATGCCCAAGTCAAATGCTCCATTCTGGTCTTCTGACTCCCTAGCCTATGCTCTAACCCCTGGACCATGCTCTTACTTACTTGGAGTCCTTTTGCAGAGCAACCAGATCAGAGTCCCAAGAATGTTATGTCAGTTGCAGTATGGGGAGAAGCACAGTTCTCCTTTGTACAGAAAGCTCTCCTTCCTGCAGAGGCTAACCTTTCACTGACAGCCATGCTGAGAGGTTTCTCCTAGAATGTCTCTCAAACTTTTTCATCCTGTGTGTGGACCACCTGGTAAGCGGACATTCCTCCTAGAAAGTCTGCTGAATCCAGGCCATAAGAGTGACTGAATTTTCAGAACAAATACAAGACCCATAGCACTGGCTTGTGTCAAGTCTGGTATGGACAACATCTTTGCAACCTTCCCTCAATCACAGGCCTTCAATTTTACCTCATTCCTGATCTGCAGCATGCCCTGAGATGCCAGTCCTGGGCCTCCACAAAGCAATACCAACGCCCTTTCCTCTTGGCCTGCAGCTCTCTGTGCTATTCTAGTCCTGGGCCCCCCAAAATCTCAGTCACTGACCATCAATCCCAATTTGCACCATATGCCAGCCAGCTGTGGTTCTGAGATCTGGGCTAGACTAGGACCAGCAAAGCTATATCACTGATAGGATGTAATCGCCGATCTCTGCACTCTCACCACCTTCTTACCTGGCCCTTTGTGACTGATCTCTGGCTCACGCCTTTGCCCCCGTGCCTGTCTGGTCTGATGAAAGGAGTGATGGGCCCCCATCAGGAATATTTCATTCTGTCTCAAGAAATCTGACAGTGGAAACAAATGGAAATAGAATAGAAATGGATTTAATCAGAGAAGAATAGTCTGAGCTGGCTGGCACTTGTGGGGAGGATGAATGGGTGCTGGGCCTCATCAGTCTCATCTAGGCCTCGGCTGATGGGCGATGATGTGCAGACAAAGGTAATGCTCACTAGTCCAGTCCCTCAAGCTGCTGCATGAAAAATGAGCCTCAATTTAGGAGAGGGATCAACAGCAAATGCATGTCTAAGAGTCCCCCAGCTGTGCTGTATCTAATTTGGCTCTTCTCAGCAAGTGGAAGGCAAAATATTTCTTTCTTCCTCAGCTTTTTCCAACCCACAGACCCTCCAACATCCCTCCTCTCCTCTACTGTTATTTATTATTTGTAGGAGCGTTGTGCTCAGGAGCCCCATTCATGGAGCAAGACCCTGCTGTGCTAGGTGCTGGGCAGACAGAAAAAAAGATGGTCCCTGCCCTCCAAAAGCTTAGTCTATGCCAAGATTCCCCCCCACTGCTACACACACACACATACACTATGGGGAAGGCAAGGTGGTCATGATCCCCTGGCACCTATTTGTAACCCTCTTTGGAGTCATGACCCCTCCTTTGAGCAACATTTCTAAGAATCTTTTTTATTGCCATTACTTTAGAAATATCTTAACACAATTTTTAACAAGCCTTTAAATGTGATGTTACTACGGAATATACACTAGCCCCCATCACAGGTCATGGCCGTCCCATAGTGCTCTCTGCTGGCTGAGCATAGTGCAGCTGGCACTGTCAGCCTCAGTTTCCCTCCCTGAGGTTGGTCTCCTTTGCAGTGCACATATGGGTCTATGCTGGAGATGTGGCTTAGCCTCCAGCCACATCACAGCAAACAGACCCCTCCTGGGGTAGCAAAATCCAACTAAAAAGTCCCAAACAAGCAAAAAGGTCCCTCTGACATTGGGGGCTTCTCTTCAACCCACTGTCTAGGCCCTGTCCCTTTCTGGGCTACATCTGAGAGTCTCTCTCTCTCTCTCTGTGCTCTGGGCTAGATGCTGGGCCCATGCTGATTCCCGTGATGTTCCCTTTCCCCTGCAGATCCTAGCTCGGGAGTGAGCCACCCAGCCTGTGGTTCCCTCTCTAGTCTGCTCACACTCTCAGTCCTTTGATATGCCCAGGTGTCCATTAATCTATCATCTGACCCCTCTTAGCCCCACCTCCTCAGGCTGGAAGCAACTAATTAATTCAGGCACAGGTGTGGCTGGCCTCATTTCCCCTTAGAGAATGTCTACACAGCAACTAGACACCCCAGCTTGCCTGTGCCAGCTGACTTCGGCTCACAGGCTTGGGCCGTGGGGCTGGTTCATGGCTGTGTAGACTTCCGGGCTCACGCTGGGGCCCAGGCTCTAGGACCCTGAGGGGTAGGAAGATCCCAGAGCTCGGGCTCCAGCAACACCATTGATGATGCTTGTTACCATAAAGTGGTGAACCTTACGTTTTCCATTCATTAGGCGCCGGGAGCTCAATGGGGAAGCATGCCCTGTCTGCACAGCAGAGAGGAAGGGGAGACAGTACCTCATCTAACTCAATAGTTAAACTCAATAGTTCAACACAATAGACTCAATAGATGGTGTGGATGGACTCCAAAAAGCCCTGTCCACTCTTCCATGGCAAGGCCTGTGTGCAGAGGCAGATTAAGGTTTCCTGGGGCCCTGGGCCAGAGCAAGTGGGGGGCTCCTCCTTCCACCTGCAGTCCCGCCCCTATTCCACCCTTCCATCTGCAGCCCTGCCCACAGCCCCACCTCTTTCTGCCCCTTCCCCGGGACCCTGCCCCTGTTCCACTCATGGTCCCCCCCATTCTGCCCACTCCACAATCTGTTTGCTCCTTTCTGCCCCCCCCCTGCTGGGGGGGCTTCCCCCGTCCCACAGTTTCTGCGGGGGATGGGCTGGGTTGCTGCCGGCGGGGGGAAGGGGCTTCTCCCTTCCCATGGCTTCTGCTGGGGATGAGGTGGGGGAGTGCTGCCAGGGGGGCTTCCCTCATCATGCGGCTTCGGAGGGGGATAGGGTCGGGTGGCACAGGGGCTTCCCCGACCCCACCCACCGGGCAGAAGTTATGGGCCCCCAGTTGGCTGGGTTCCCAGGGCCTGGGCCCCATGGGCTCAGTGGCTAATCTGCCATTGGCTGTGTGATAGTGACCATGGTGTGGAACATCAGCCAGTGGAGGCCATGAGTGCGAGAAGTAGGGGGAGAGCCCCAAAGAGCTAACCAGGGACACATGAAACTTCCATCTTTCATAAGACACCTTAGTTTAGTTCCAATTTCCCCTGACTATTTATGCTCATATACATCACCTGAGCGTGTGTAGGGTGGAGTGAAGCCAACAATGCAATGCTTTCCCTCCCCTGATCTCCTGCCACCACCTTTGCACATGGAAGAATAAATATTAAACTCAAAACTAAAAATGTCCAGAATTTAGAAACAAATGTAAATGGTGCAGTGTGTACAAAATCGCACAATCAAGTGAAAATCCCCTGACATTTATGGGCATGGACCATCCCAGTCGGGGCGTCCCTGGGAGAGGTGACTTTATCAATACCCTGGTGTGACTGTACTAATCTTGGCCTCCCCTAGAAGGAGGCCCTTTAGCCATAGCTTGGGGTTCAGTGAAAGGAAAGTGGCTCCCTTGCGAACTTCAGCAGCAGCCTGGTGCTAGTTGTTCCAACCTGTGGCTGCGAGGAGGGGGGAAATGACCACTAACCTTGTATGGTTGTTGGCGAATGGGGACTTCTGATGTGTGTCCTATGGAAGAGGGTCTGCATTATCACTGACTGGGGGTGCAGTAGGAGGGGATGTCTCAAAGTGGGGGTACTTTGGCCCAGATCCTCAAAGGTATTTAGGATCAATGGGAGTTATGTGCCTAAATATCTTTGAAGATCTGGGCCTTTATCATTAACCCTGGCTGGGAAAGTCCTGATCTGAAGGGTTTTTGGGGAAAATGGCACAGTGATGTTTGCAAAATAGTGTCCTGTGAAAAGGAACTGCAGGTTTTCTACAAATGGCAGTTCTGTTTCACTGTCGTCTCTCCTCAGATTTCCACTCAGCGTTGGCCGAAACCTGCTGCATTCATTGTGAAGCTCTCAGGCCTGTGACGTCAGGGCTCAGAGAGGGGAACTGCCCCGTCTCCTGTTCAGCATGGCCAAGGTAAACAGTGGGGCTCTTCAAGGGCCAGGCAAACATCTGTTAACGCCACCTGTTCAAGCAGTGATGGGGGAGATTTAAAGGATGGTACCCGGGTGACAATAGTGATGGCTGGCTCTGTCACCAGGATGGCTGGCTGGCTAGGAAGATGAGAATCACAATGATGACATATTGATCTCTCAGAGATTGATACGCGAGGAATGTATAAAAGAAGAGGTCCCTTCTCAGCCCTTCATCAGGCTGGCAGGCTCCTCCAACGTTGATCAAGTTTCCAAGGAGAAGAGGAGTCTGGGAGATGCATCCCAGGGTTCTGTTGTGCATCCTGGCAGTGCTTTCGGCAGCCTGCCGCATGGACACTTATCCCATGTATCCTGAGAGCGATGGGGTGCAAGGTAAGAGCCATTACTGAGTCTTTCTTTCACTTGGTTGGCAGCACCGATAAGCCAGGCAGAGTCTAGTCAGTGTCCTAATGGGCAGGTCCTGTCCAGCTCCAAGTGGAATCAAACCAAATCTGACATTTAGTTTGGCATCGAACGCTGGAAAGTGCATGCAAACTTGCCAGCATCTCCCTGCTTTGGTCTTAGACCTGGTTTGATTTGGTTCATCAGAACCACAAGCTAGCTTGCCAGAATTTTTCTACAGCCAGTGAGATGGACTGTCCTGATCTGGTTCTGTGTATAACTGGGTCAAATTTAGAGGTGAGACAACAGACCCTGTTCTTAGGCTCAAATAGGCAGTGTGGCCTAATGAATTAGGCAGTGGACTGGGACTCACGAGACCAGCATTCAATTTCTGGCTCTGCCACTGGCCAGCTGGGTGACCTTGGGCAAGTCACTGCCTCTGTGTGCCTCGGTTTCCCCATTTGGGGTTAATGATACTGATGACCTTTGCAAATTGCTTTGAAATTTGCTGATTAAAAATGCTGCATAAGGGCTAGAATTATTTTTAAATTACTAAAGACCAGTCTACTCATGAACAACCTGATCTCATTGATCTGTTGTTTTTTAAAACAAGACACAGGTAGCTGAGTTCAGATGAGGTGCTCAGATGTGCCTGTGGTGAGAGCCCTGCGTACCCTATAGGTAGCCAGACAGAAGTAAATATACAACGACCCCATGGAGAATGGGAGATTACATAGGCATTTCTGGCTTCTAAACAGGAGATCTGGAAACCACAGCTCATGTGTAAAGCAATTTTCTAGAGTTACCATCCTTGCTAATAACTAATGTAACTAATGTCTGACTATGAACACCATATATGGGGCCAGTCCTGCATCCCTGGATCAGTTTGTTTGCACTCAGGCGAAGCTCTCAGTGGTGTATCAGTGGGAATTTGCCCCAACCAGGGCTGTGAGACTTGGGATTTGTAATTAACGTTATTTGTACCACATAAGTTAGAAACATCAGGATTCCATCATTTGGTATTTTACAGGGCAGCCGAGTAGAAAGCAATGTGGCCTAGTGGCTAGAACACCACACTGGGCATTAGGAGACCAGGCTTTGATTTCCGGTTATGCTACTGCATGACCTTGGGCAAATCCCTTCACCTCCCCGTCCCCCTCTAAAACGGGGTAATGGCATGCCCCTCATCACGTGTGACGCGCTTGGTGATCTACACATGACAAATGCGCTGTGAGAGCTGGGTGTTGGTGTTGTTACTGGCCTATTGAAGGCTCGTGTGTGGGGGAGGATTTCAGGTTGGAGTCCAGTGGTGAACAGTGCCTGTGGGTATCAGTGGCTTCCCCCCCCGAGATTCAGTCTGTAAGTTCCATTAATGACCAAGGTGGTGATCGTGAGCTGCAATCAAAGCTGCCTCTTCAAGATCCCACTGATGTTCTGTGGAAACCTTTGAACAAATGTTATCTGGAGAGACCCCAGGCCTGATTCCAAGTCAGGATCAGATGAGCTAGAAGGAATATGTTGAAGTACAGGTCTCTTTGGGAGAGAACAAAAGCCATAAGGGAAACTATGAAAACCACAAACAGGCCCAATGCTCAGCATTCCTGAGCACCTGTAAATCCCACTGAAGGCAGTGGGTAAAATCCTGGCCCCAGTGAAATTAATGGGAGTTTTGCTGCTGACTTTAATGAGGCCAGAATTTCATCCTACAGCAGCTGCTGGGACTCAGCTGGTGCCAGCCCCTGTGGCCGTATAGGATGGATATAGAAAAGCGATAGCAGTGCTGATGCATATTGCATTAGACAGCACTGGACACACACTGATCTTTCTAATTAGTGATCCGGGATGTCTTGGAGGCTGGGGAAGAGCTCAGTTATCCAACAGGTTGATTGCTCAGTCACTGGTGTCTTTTTGCTGTTGCCAGTGGCTCCTCTGCATGTCTTTGCCCCTCTGCTACTTGGTCCTTCTGGACACTGGCGTCCAGCAGCATGTGGGAGGGATCTGAAATTTGGTATCACCAGCTGTGCCCAGCCCTCTCTTTAAGCTTCTGCTGCCTACCCCCCATGGATGGCTCCTAAGTGAGCAGGAACAGCTCTGTCCCCTCAGAAGGATCCACTCAGGGCTTCCCTGCTGCAGACTTGGGCAGTGAGGGACGTGGGGGCAGCCTGGGGGGAAATACTGCCTGAGTGCCAAGTCACCACAGCTGACTGCCAAAGCTCTAGATTTCTAGGTGCCCAGAAATGCCAGTGACAAAGCCATAAGGTGCCCTCTCTAGGGCAATAATCACATCCCTTTGGAACATCCCTTCCCACCTAGCCTGGCTGACAGTGGTCACTACAGCTGTGGCCCAAAGTACTTCATCCCACCAGAAGCCAGAGTGCATTTCCTGTGGGGCATGGGACAGAGATCAGGCCATGAACTCAGATGTCCTTCCTGGCCATGTGATATACCCACAGCCATGAGTGACGAAAGATTCCAATACCACCCCTCACAACATATCAAATTCCTCTGCCTGTCTGTCTGAGGAGCAGGACTGTCCTAAAGTACCAGGAACCTTGTGATAGTTTCTCTATTTAACCCAGATTTTGTTCCTACGGATTTTAACTTGGCGGACAATGCAGTTGGGTTCATACCTGATAACACCCCTTCCACTGGGCTCAGGCAGTCCAGGAATCTGAACTCAGTTCTCTCTGCTCTGGAAGAAGGAATAAGCCAGATTCAGAAAGCTGGCCCTTGGAAGGGTGAGTACCCAGAGTCTTTGGCACCTGCCTTCCGCTCTCCTGGCTCTCATTTGTGTCCTGTGCTCTGTCCCCTGAAAGAGGAGAATTTCCTTTGGTCTCATTCTGACACTGCAGGGTGCAATCCAGACCAGTGAAGGGCTGTGTTACCGCCTGCCCTGCAACCTGGGGTGCCTCGCTGCTGTAGCTCCTACCTGGGCCGCTCACAACCAGCCAGACAGTATGCAGGTCACTCCCTGCGTGTCTGTGAGTACAGTCCTGGTCCAGCAACTCTGACCCTAGCAGCCTGTCAGCAACAGAGCTGCCACACACTGGCTCCCAGCGGCCTGGATTACTACCTGCACTCCTGCAGTGTGACCCCAACACACTGCCAGGCCCGGATTTTATCCCCAAATGTGTGTTCTGCACTGTCTGGCCCTCTCCTGGACAGTTCAGCTAGATTACGTCCATTGCCCCTCTAAGGGGATCAATATACAGCAGTTTGCCACTTTAAATGAAGTTATCCACACAGTTCACAACTCTGGATCAGTTTTGATTAAAGAATGAAACAAACTGATTTAACTACAAGGAGATAGGTTTTAAGTGAGTGGCCTTAAAATCAGAAATGGTTACCAGAGAAATAAAGTGAAAATACTTTCTAGGGCTAAACTCAACTAACTAGATGTAAGTGAGGGAATGGTCCTGCTATTGTGGGGAACTTTCCTGGCTTCTGCACTACCCCGGTGAAGTGGGCTAGCAAAAGGATCTGAGTCCTTGCTCCCACTTCCTTTACCCAGAGGCCTCCCTGCCCTTGAGGACTCCCCTTCCACTCTCCTGTCTGGCAGAATCCTGATAAACCCCGACAAGGCTGGGCCCAGGATTCCTGGGGGGCTTGACCCCCAACCCTGCTTTGGTCACCCAGGACAGGGGCTAGGGTGTCCCCACTCCGGGGTACTCTCTCTGCACTGGGCACCTCCCTGACCCACTGATCATTTCATACAATTTAAAGCAAATACAAGTTGTTTAATTAACAGTTAATTTAAAAAAAGAATAAGAAAAAATGGGAAAGGTTAAAGGAAAACACATCACCCTGCTTTGTGGCAGGGAACATCACAAACAGTGTCTCTGGAACGTCAGGGCAGTTCACAGTCTGTTCCTTGTAGGTCCCAGGCCTCCTTCTCAGGCCCTGGCTGTGCTGCAGAGACGCTGCGGGTTTGACACTTGCTCTGGCGGTGGCCACACACTCTCAGGCTCTAGGTGGCAGGACCCTTCTTCCCAGCATCGCCCCCACCCTGTCAGGGTTACGATCCCCCTCCAAGTCTGGCCTGCTGAGGCGTCTCCCTGTGCTGGGCCCACTGCCCAGGGTCCCCCTCACTCTCCCCAGCTGCTCACCACACTCAGCTCCGGACTGCTCCAGCCCCAGCTCCAGCTCCACACTGCCTCAGCACGGCTGCTGCTGCTGCTCTGTCTTCAGCTCCCTGGGCTGCTTCTCTGGCCTCTCTGTCTCTGGTTGCTACAGCTCTGCTTCTGTGACTCTGCTCCCAGCTCTGACCTGCTTCCTGGCTGCTTGCCTGGCCCTTCTGGCTCTGGCTTTTGGGCTGCAGCTCTGCTCCCAGCAGCTTAGCTTGGGCCCCTGCTCTCTCCTTAGCTCGGCCCCACTCTGTCTGACTCAGGCAATTCCAGCTCACACGGGGGACAGGACACCCCTGGCCTCCTGACTCCCTGACTAGCCTGCCCGCCCTGTCAATCAGGCTGATCTGGAGCATTGGCCTCTCTCCATTGTGCTGGGAGCTAGCCAACCAAAACACCCCCACTGAATGTTAGTAAGGGGGCAACAGTCCCCTTACATTGACTTGACTCAAGGTGAAGTCCCTTACCACATGTTTCCAGTAATGTTGCTGACCAAACTTTCAGGCCAGGACCTGCTTCCAAAGTCCAATGGCTGCTTCTTTTGTCGTCTCAGCTGAAAAAGAAGGGGCTGGACAGGGAGAGACATGGAGTCTCTTCATGAAAGAGGCTTCATGCTGTTGTTTGCTAAAATGCGGATTTGCTTTGTCTCCCTCTTGTTGTCTCAAAGACCTTGGTTAGCACTTACATGTAAATTGAGGTAAATTCACACTCCTTTGTTTAGTGTGCTAAACTTGTGTCACACTGCTTGACCGGTCCTCCCTAACTGGGGCTGCTTCTGAACATATGCCACCAACATCACTCAGGGGGAATTAATAACTTTACAGATAATGTAAAGTTGCTGCACACATTTCGCCATGATACTATTGACCAGTGAGTTGTTAGTTTTCAAATGATAGCTCACAAGGCATATTTTGCACAAAGATTATTACAGTCATGTGTAGGGGGTGAAGACGGGGTGCATTCCATCACACCCATTTGATTGTTACCCAGTCTTTCTATTGGAAAACCCAGTTGCTCTGTGTTCTGTTGACGATGGTGTTGCCATAGATATTTTGTCATTTCAGGAGGCAAAGAGACTTCTCCGGAGGACGCCCCTGATAACCTGGTGAGTGAGAGAGGCAGGCATTGTTGCTGTTTTTCACTATGGAGTAGTCAGCCTTGTTTGGGATGCCAAGTCCCAAATGATCAGACCCAGGGCCAGTCATTCTGGAGTAGGCCAGGTGATGGAGAAAGCAGTTTTGAGGTCTAGGGGCTGTAACAGGGCACTGCTGGAGGGAAGCTCACACTGTTGGGAGTTTAATCTGTCATTGGCAGGACCTTGCTGTGCAGACTCGGGGCACCAATATGAGGGAGCTCTCACTGGCCCTGCTGCCAGGGGGCTGGAATCCAAGCAACATGCTTGCAGCTTGCAGTGCTGCTGAGGCAGCCTCTTCACTAGCATGTGTGATTGGGAGGTGAGGAGGGAAAGGGTTCCAAGGAGGGCACTTTCTCCCCAGCGAAGGGCTGTTGTAAGCCAGCATGGCTCTGTGTCTTTTCAGGTGAACGATGTCAAGATGATCCTGTGGAAACTGGTGGCCACAGACCAGCTCCAGAGCCAGGGATTCACCAAATCAGAGCAGCCCCGACAGAAACCCAACAAGCGAGGTGAGCACTTAGCTCTTGGGGAGCCACAAGGCCGACCTGAGTCTCCAGGAGGGGAAGGGGCAGTTTGCTGAGTGCGGTTCCTTGTTCTCAGGGGCCAGACGTCTGGTCTGTCAGGGTGGGATGCTTGTCACCTGCTGCAGGAATCGAGCAGAGCGTTAGTTTTGCCGTCTCTGGGAGCGGGTTGGAAGACCAGTGGTAGGAGCTGAAGGCACTTTCCCCAGTCAAGTCATGAAAAGGAATTGTAGGGGTAAGTGCAATTCAGGGAGAGTGGGGACTTGAAACTTCAGCTCCCCGAGTACCTCCCACTCCTTTGAGGAGGATAGAAACGCTAGATCCCCTTGCTCTGGCTGCTTGTGAAACCTGCCTGAAGTGACTGCTCAAAGGACTGACAACAGTCAATTACTCCATGGACATCTCAATAAAAATGTCAAAGGACTCGACTGGCCATATTGAGCAGCAGTGACTTGGCATGTGAGGCAATTGGCTCCCTCCTGTGCCAGCAAAACCATTGCATCCCAGAGAGGATTCATCCCAGGGGGTGGGCAGGAGGTGATCCCAGGGTAATTCCTCAGCTCCCACAAGTTTCTGTAGATGAACCCAGCTGGGTTCACTAGCTGCTGTAGCTATACCCACTCTGTAGGGGTCACAGCCTGGACTGGGGCTGCACTGCCTGTCTGCAGGTCCCTGGGTGAAAGGAAGACAGTAGGTATCTTGCACAACAGCAAACCTGACAGACTCCCTGCACCAGGCCTGGCTCCTGGAGTGAATCTGGCCCAGTATGTTCTGGGAATGTTTTACTTGATGACTAAAGATAGAATGTTGCCTGTGGTCATTTCACTGTCAGCATAATGTGAACAGCTGGCTGAGCACCAGCTCCAAGTCTCCTCCAAAATGATCCTGATAAACTGGAGAATTGGTCTGAAATCAACAATTCAGTAAAGACAAGTGCAAAGTTCTTCACTTAGGAAGGAAAAATCAAATGCAAATCTACAAAATGGGGAATAACTGGCAGTACTGCTGGAAAGAATCTGGGGGTTAGAATAGATCACAAATGAAATGAGAGCCAACAATGTGATACTGTTGCAAAAAAAGACAATCATCATTCTGGGGCATATTAACAGGATTGTCATACGTAAGATATGGGAGCTAATTGTCCTGCTCTACTCAGCACTGGAGAGGCCTCAGCTGGAGTACTGTGCCATGTTCTGGGCAGCACACTTTAGGAAAGATGTGGACAAATTGGAGAGAGCCCAGAGGGGAGCAACAAAAACTATCAAAGATTTAGAAAACCTGACCTGTGAGGAAAGGATACAAAACTGGGTGTGTTTAGTCTGGAGAAAAGAAGACTGCAGGAAGGTCTGATCAGTCTTCAAATATGTTCAGGACTGTTCTAAAGAGGACAGGGATCAATTGTTCTCCACCTCAGCTGAGGGTGGGACAAAAGATAATCAGCTTAAGCTGCAGCAAGGGAGATTTAGCGTTAGGTATTAAGAAAAGCTTTCTGGCTATAAGGATAGTTAAGCTTTGGAACAGGTGACCTAGGGAGGTGTGGGATCCCCATCACTGGAGGTTTGTAAGAAGAGGTTGGACAAACCCCTATCAGGGATGGTCTGTGTATTCCTGGTCCTGCCTTAGTGCATGGGCTTGACTACAGGACCTCTCAAGCTCCCTTCCAGATGTACCTTTCTGTGGTTCTGTAACGTGTACTTATGCCATTGTATGCCCAGTGCAGTGAATGAAGTTACACCAGTGCAAAGCCAATTTAAAAGAGGTGAGATTGAATCAGGACCTGGGTCTCTTCAGAGATCTGTCTCCATCTCTGGGACAGCAAAATGGTCTATCCTGTGTGAACCCTCAATTTGACAGCCTAGGATCCAAACAGAGGAATTTTCAGGAGCCTTTCTCAAAAATGGAGACTTCTTAGCTGTTCCACTGAAACCATTAACTTCCCACCACAAAGTTTCACCTATATGGTGAATTAAAGGGTTAGGGAGGTCCATTGCTCCATCAGTCTGCTCAGTTTAACACCCTCAGGTGCTCTATCTGACATTTCCAGATAGAACGTCTGTCTTTTCTACTCACAAGCTATTGTGAATGCAGAATGGTGGGTCCAAGTGCTAACAGTGAGCCATCTAACTACCTGGCTTTGGAACTGATTGCCAGGGCAACTATAGGTGCTTGGCTAGATAACTGTATCCACAAAGCTCAGCCATGTTGCTGTATCAGAACTGTGCTGTATCCCCTCCCACTGACTGTCACACTTCTCCTCCACTCTCCTTGTCCCAGCCTGCTTCTGGAAGTACTGTATCACCAACTGAGGCTGCCTGTCACATGTCCATCCCAACGCAGACATGCACTTTGTGAGTCCTCCACCAAGAGTCCTCCACAAACTCATCCCCCTTGGATGCGTATGCCCCTTCCTTGCCTGCCTTTGTGCCCCCCAGCCTCTCTGCAGCTGCCATGGAAGAGCATGCATTGCTTTGTAAATAGCATTACAAATAATGAGGATGCGTCGGTGGAAAGAGGAGAACATTTGTAAGAGGGTAATGGGCTTAGTATGTTGAGAGAAAGAACAGGGTTTGACTCTGTTCAGATGAAATAGTCCATATTGAAATATAGGCTACAGTCCTGGGGCTGTATTCCCCTGCCACAGCGTGCACGGAAACCCACTGAAGTCAAGTATCCTGCAGTGTGAGAATCAGACATCTGGTGCCTTTAAAGGTCCCCCCTATCCTGCAGTGTGAATTCCACTGAATAATGCTGAGCTCCTGGAAAGAGACAGCCCCGTGCTGCACCACAGGAGGAATCTTAAAGGGCTGGAACTGTTCCAGGCTTGTTTCAGCATTGCAAATTTCAGACAAACTAGGAAGACAAAAGAGCATGACCCATGCTGGGCATTTGTCGGTTTGTTCTTGTGCCTGTCAGGCCCATTGCAGAGGTCACAAGGCGAGAGTGCTCCATGCCCCAGGATCAGCGGGCAATTAAGAAGAAAACTGAATGATCAAACTCTCATGTTGAAAACCACAAGGCAGCTGCACTGGTTTCCTGCACATCACATGACTGACTCATAAAGCAGCTAAACCGTTCTTGTGGCTGTGTGGATTATAGCAATGGAATGGTGTAGCTGCTGAGGGATAAAGGCCAGACTTGGTCTGGCAACACAGACAGCTAAGTGGGGAAAAAGAAAAAGAAAACCCATTACTGATCATTTTCCAGGCCTCCGGGATATGCACTTAGCAATTGTCCATCTCACCAGGTTTGCCGCTGTTCATTCCCCCAGTTCTAGCACTTGGTGGCTTAACCCCACTTGGAGCTATTTTATTTAATAAACTCTGACATGTTTAATACATTTTCTTGATTTCTTGTGTGTTTGGCTCTTTCTCTTTACTCTCTGAGTCCATCTTGTTTAGCGTCTTTGGCCCCTCTTCTTCCCTCCCTTACATTGCACAGAGGAAACAGGTGGGAGTAAATGAAGCATAAAGGGCTCACAGAAAGACAGGAAATGCTGCTGCATGGTGCCATCCGATGGCACTATGTAGAATGCACAGGCAACTTGGAGGTCCTTGCACACCAGGGACTAAACTGGGGACCTCCAGAGCTAAAAGCACCAGTGGCTACAGCTTGCTGCTGCTGAACAGACTCATGTTTGCTGTGGATTGAGGACCGTCGTGGACATGGTGAAATGGGGCCTACCCCTCAGAGAGGAGTCAGGGACCAGTCCTTGGATGCAGCATGTTCCTCTCCCAAATCCAAGCACAAGGTGCAGAAAGCAATGGCAGAAGTTACTGACCAGCAGTAAGTGCCCTATATGCTCTGCATCCCTCACTGGTGGCATGGGCACGTCAGATGCCAACAGGGGACTAATATCAGCACAGCAAAGGGACAGGCCATGCTGCCAAAACTGCGGGGCCTGGGAGCCCTATGGAGGGCCATGACCTCAACCAACATGTGGTCAGTAGTCCCTGTCCTTTGCACTTGTTCCTACTGCCAGTGAGTGACATCGTCAATAATACCACAGCTGTTGCTATGCTGCTGTGGCTTCTCCCATTCTGCAGTTTCTGAGGGGAGTAAAGGGGTCATGAAATTCCTGTTCATGTGACGCTGCTCTATAGAATTTGAGATGCAGAGCAGATGCAGTGTGCCACCCCAGAGCGGGCTGCCTTGCAGGTGGTGTCTATATCCCTCTAGTCTGTACAGCATATTAGGATCCTTCAGCACAAGGGACTGCACAGAAAATGGAAGTTATTATTACTGTTTATTTTAGAAATGCAATTAATATTCACTTCCTCATGTTCCCAGCATAACCACACACCTTTTCATGCTCTACTGCCTTCTCTAGCTCTCAGCGTCTCCTGGACAGCAGTCTGGGGCCAGGTTGTGAAAGTTGTATATAAAATAAAGTTTATTATCACTTGAATGAAACTAACAAATATATCAAAAGCAGAATTGCGAGTACACACTATTTAGTGCAAAAGTACAAGTAAGAGAGAAACTTAGTGGGTTTTCTAGGGGGCTTTTACCATCAGCCCAGTGCAGATCTGTAACGCTCAGTACATTATAGGCAGGCCATTGCATTCTACAGAATATCTACATTGCCACTGGTTTCCGTACTATTTGGGGCGAGGAGTCAGATTCCTGGGTACAGATTTTGGCGGGAGGCCCCAGCAGCACAAATCTAATGGAGGAGAGGAGAATGTGGCCATGCAAAATGTTCCCAACATCCCAGGGGTCCCTGTAGATAGCCAGTTCACACCATAGAGTGGATAATGCTGGATGAGAAGGGGCAGGGCTGGCATGAGCACTGGGCCAGCCCCTCCCAGCAAACCTCTGTCAGTTGCCTCCTGGACTATGCCAGAGCTAGCAGCAATCCCCAAGGTTGCAGTAGTAGAAAAGGGCCTTAAGGGTCGTACTTCTTAAGCCAGCATCAGTCACTCCATGCTTATATGGGCCAGATCCTTAGCTGGTCTTGCCCTTCAGTGGAACTGCGCTAGGCTCACCCAGCTATGGAAGTGGCCCTGGGTGCTCTGTGCACACGCACACACTGTTTGACCTTGATACGCTGCACATCAATTATAAAAACCCTTTTGTTTTAGAAAGCAAATGAATTTTTGTCCACTCTGGTTGGCTGCGCAGGTGGGTACAGCTTGTGTGGGATCAGGGGAAAGTTCACAGTCTGCTGCCCAATCATGGAAAACTCCTGCACTGCCTGTACCTGCAAGGGGAACCTCTCCTGATCAAGCTGCATTGCTGCGCGGGATCATGGAGATCTGGAGATGAAGCACCTGAGTCTTAGCAGTGCACATTCCAGCAGTAAGACCGGGGCAGATCTCTTGCAAGAGTTTCCAAGCTGATCACTGACACTTACCGGGTGAACTTTGTATAAGAAATGGCTCTTTGCTGCTGGTGCTCTGTATTGAGCTTGTGATATGTGTGAGCCTGATCTACCTCGAACCTACACCTACATGCCTCAGGAGGAGCTCTGCTGAAGTCAGTGGAGACAAAGCAATGGAAACCTGGTATTGGAGGAGGGGAAGGCACTGTAGTTCAGTGTCTGTTGTTGGTATGTTTGTGACTTGCAGAGCCTCCCATGCTGGAGCCTTCACACAGCTCCGCCAGGGCACCTCATTCCTCATCTAGAGCAGCCCCCGCTGGTGCAGCCCTGTGCACATCCTGAGCACACTATTTTTCCTCAGCAATTTGATGGAGCTTCTCCAAATTCTAATTAGAAATCAGGCACATTCCTTTTTACCAGTGAGGGTGATTAACCATGGGCATAAACGCTCCAGGGAAGTGGTGGATTCTCTATCTCTTGGTGTCTTCAAATGACTTTCCAGAAAATATACTTTAGCCAAACACAAGTGATTGGGCTCAAAGCAGAGGTAAGTGGGTGAAATGTAATGCCCTGTGTTATACAGGGTAGGTAAGTCTAGATGATCTGATGGTGTCTTCTGGCCTAAACTCTATGCATATGTGAAAACCCATTTTGCTGGGATCTAAGACATCATTTGTACCCCGTCCTCCAGATTCAAAAGGGGGATACTTAAACCGCTCTATGCCGCATGGTCACCAGCTCTGCGCAGTTTTGCACAATAAACGTTGGTGATCCCACAAAAAGGTTGGGAATCCTAGCCTCTAAGGAATGACAAAGCAGCTGCCTCGGCAGCTGGGTGGTGGCATTTTGCTACATGCAATGATTATAGCTGTAAAATCAGGGTGCAGTCAATCTACACATGAGGAGGATAGCTGCAGCAGCTGGAAGCACAGGGTTATTTTCTGAAAGGCTGTTACTAATTAGATCATAATGATTCCTCCAGTTCCTAGATCCCCAAATGTTTGCAGGTGACAGGACTGGGCTGTTCTACTGGCATGGCCATTCAGAAGAAGGCAGCTTTCACGGCAGTGTTTCCAATGGAAAGAGGGGTTTAAAAAACCGTCTCGTTTGGCTGCCCCTAGGTCATCTTCTTGGCAACGCTGGCATAGGTGCGTTCTATCTCCTCATTGGCTGGGCATGTGTGGCTGAACTCATCACGGGAGTAAGCATTGTGGAGGTAGCGCCAGATGCCTGTCATTTCCGCTGGGATCTCGAAGTCACGGTATTTCTTGGCAGCAATCTAGAGGGATGAAGGGTGAGAAAATGCAGGTGATTATTAGACTTCTGGGTATCCAGATAAGATCTGGCCCCATTGACCTGGAGGCCGGCAGGTTTTGTTGTTAAGGCACTGGCCTGGTATGCAGAAATTCAGACTTCACTTCCTAGATCCATCATTAGTTCCTTGGGCAACTCACCTAATCTCTCTGTGCCTCAGTTCACATCTGTAAAATTGGGACAATAATCCCACCTTGGGCAGTGTCCAGCACAATGGGGCCCCAGTCTCAGCTGGGGTTTCTAGGTGCTACAGTAGAACCTCAGAGTTACGAACTGATCAGTCAATCATGCACCTCATTTGGAACCGGAATTATGCAATCAGGCAGCAGCAGACCAAAAAAAAAAAAAAAAAAAAAAAAGACAGTACAGTGCTGTGTTAAACATAAACTACAAAAATAAATAAAGGGAAAGTTTTAAAAAAAATTTTGACCAGGTAAAGAAACTGTTTCTGTGCTTGTTTCATTTAAATTAAGATGGTTAAAAGCAGAATTTTTCTTCTGCAGAGTAAAGTTTCAAAGTTGTGTTACGTCACTGTTCAGTTGTAAACTTTGAAAGAACCAGAACATTTTGTTCAGAGTTACGAACAACCATTCCCAAGGCATTTGTAACTCTTAGGTTCCACTGTAGCATCTTGGACCAAACAGGACTCCATATGCATGAGCAACTAAGGGTGAATCTTGACTTGGAACTCCCAGGGTGCCCCCTAAAGATTGGCCAAGGCAATCCACGTAAGAGAGGGAGTGAAAATCATGAAGTGGATGAAACAGTGAAGTCCACTGAGTTCCCACAAATCCCTCCCATCCCTTCTGGATCAATACCCTCATTCAGAGGAAGAAGACGGCCAGCTTTGCTGGAGAGAGATCAATAGACCTGTCAGCTCAGAATCTCAGCTTTCTCGGCTCATCCATCCAGCATGTCAGGGATGGCTATTACACACTGTGCTCTGTTCCTGCAGCAATGCTCTCCCTGACTTCACACTTATTGTTCATCATGGATGAGATGGATGGGTTCAAGGCTGTTAAATCCAGAAGCAGAGGAGGGTTGCAGGCGGGAGGGGAGCTGTCCACCCAGTCTGGCTTTGAACCAGAGACACAAAGGTGTCCCAGCACTTCCAAAAGTACTGGCTGTGAAAGCCATACCCCTGAAAATAACATCAGAGCTTCACACGGCCAGAAGGGGTGATACTGTGAAGGCTTTACTGGGGACATCGCCTTTGAGATCTAGCCAGGAGCTTCCCAGACTTTGGTTACCAGCACTGTGTTTGGGTCTGGCTAGTGCTGTTGGTCCCTCATGGAAGAGCAGGGGCTGGAGTGGGGTTGCCCCTACAGGTTTCTCTCCAGTGCTTTTCCCGTTTAGCTTTAGCTCCCTAGAGTGATGGAGCTTCCTTCACTCTCCTTGGGATGAAATTCACCCATGTTTAAATGATCAGACCTGGCTCACCTTCTTCTAGCCTCCCTCTCCAGCCCACTGCCAGGTAAATGCCCTATTGAAGGGACAAGCGAGACACCGAGCAGGGGATAGCGCCAAAGGGATGAATACAGACAGGCTTGAGTCAAGATATTCTGAGCTGGAACTGGACAGCGCCTCAGCTCCCCAAATCTTCACAAGGTCAGATGTGGTGAGCTGGCTCTAGTTGGGAGTGTAAAGGGACCTGTACTGCTTTGGGAGGTGATTCTCACAAGTGCCTAAGGCTCAGATCCTCAAAGGTACTCATATGCCTAACTGGCATTGATCTCAATGAGGTGGTAGGCCTAAGTGACTTAGGAGCACAAGTCCTGCTAACTGTCACAGGACCTTGCACTCCCTGGGCATGAAGGCACTTTTGAAAATCCTGTACTTCGTGTGCTGGCCTGCCCTTTGACCCAGAGATTGTGGCCTCTGTAGCTAGTGGGTGGATTTACTTTGATGATGTGCAGCTTGGGCAGCAGGTTGCAGTCAGCTAACGTTAGCCTGTTCCCATCCAGGAACTTCCTGTTGGAGACCAGGACTTCCTCAGTACTGTCCTGGTCGATTTCTTCAGGGAGCGGGTTGTTCAGGTAGGTATCCAGGCGTTTGAACTCCCTCAGCAAAGCCTTCTCAAAAGCTGCACCCAAGGAGAAACCAGTGTTAGTGTGAAAGACCTTGAGCAGATTCTGCTCTCACACCCACCAATTTCACTGCAACTCCACTGATTTCAGTAGAGTTACTCTTGATCTACAACAGCCCAACTGAGATCACAGTCAGGGCCCCTGGCGTCAGATAAGGAACCTGCCCCAATGCGTAGGTATAGACAGAATCCGTGCCCCTGCCCCCATCAAAAAAAAAAATGTCCACCCTCACAAACAAATCCCTGATACTTGTACCGTTGAGCTGGACCATACCTGAAGAGGGGTTTCCACCTGGGACCGCTGTTGGGATTTTGGTGGAGAAACCCCAGAAGATATCCCTTTGGCACCTTCCAAAGAGCTCTAGGATCTGAACGTGCCCCTAATACGTATTGCCACCTTTCTCTGAGAGGGAGTGGTTAGAGGGGGTTGGCCAAACCAGTGGTAGACTGCCTCCCCAAGCCCAGATCCACCAAACACAGTGCGATGTCCCACTGCCCCCTGTAGGGTGTGCCAGAACTGCTCACAGTGTGTACAGAACAGGTCTCTGTGCAGGTGGAGCTACCAGAGCTGCTCCTTTAGCAGCCACCTAGCCTGATGCTGTGCTGCTTCCAGGCATTTACAGCACAAGCTATGGATCATGATCCTCAAATGGTGCTGGGTGAAAGGCAGGGTTGCTTTTGTCCTTCCAATTTATTGCTTTACTTCCTGGGGGCATCACTTGGGCGGGTGGAGTGTGGGAGACAGTGGGGACTCCAGCCCAGCCATAGGATGCCCTCTCAACGAGCAGGAATCCTGCACACAGGAGTTATCACCAATACTCAGCACCTCTAGATCCCTGCCGCTGCTGTTGAGAGGCATCCCCTCCACCTCTCCTGGAGGTTCTGTAGCTCCCATTCTGTGCACCGACATCCCCACCTTCATGGACTGTGAACAGCTGATACACCCTCTGGATCTCCTTGGGTGAGCGAGCTATTTTTCTAATAGGTTTTGCTTCAGGATCCAGGGAAGTAAATTTCCAGGGGAAATGATGAACTCAGAATAATAAATAAAAATACCCTAGGGTTCCTTACTCTCATTCGCTTCCTTGCGGGGATTCTTGATGTATGCAGAGAACTTGGCAAAAATGTTGCTGCCCACATCAAAGGACTCCTTGTATTTGGGGCTTAAGTGTGGGTACCTTAAACAGATAATTGCATAGAGTCATACATGGAGAATTCACTCTGCCATTAGAAAGCTAGTCAGCTGCATTCTCCTCTGGTGACTATACAACCCACAAGCACTGAGATGGGTTCAAAAGCATAAAGCCCTGCAATGATCAACCTCATCTAACTTCCTGCCCAAGGGATAGGGGGAAGCCTGAGCTCTGCTGGCACTTCCGGGATGCTGGCCTCAGACAGGAGTGCACGGATTGGCATGAGGGGGATATGGAAACTCATGCAGCTCCCATGGGGAAATGCCTTTTGTTCTTGAGGTATCCCAGTATACCCCGCAGGCCAACATCATCCCAGCTGTTGTGTTAGGCCCAGCCCTGCACTGGCCCTAAGGTGGGCTTTGCCAGACTCAGGGTCTGTCCACTCTGCAGTCAGAGCGGGGACTGCAGCCCGTGTAGACAGACCCAAGCCAGTTCTAATCTAGCTAGCTCTGGCAGCAATAGCAGCAAAGCTGCGGCAGCACAGGCTAGCAGCTCCAGTACCTACCCAGTGGCCTGGGGTGAGGAATGAGTGAAGAAGGTTGAAGGGTGCCTCAAAATAACACTGCTGTAGGTACCAAAACCTCTCCTGGCAGGGGGTGCTGTTCTATAACTAGACCTGACAATCTGAGCAGGTAATATGCTTTTTCCCATTAATCTGTTTGTCACAGGGTGGCCGGTCCCTTTAAGGAGAGCAACCCCATCTCAGCCCACCTGTAGGTCATTAATGCCATGCCCAGGTGGCTGGCTGGCAGTTAACAAGGGCCTGGACATGAGGAAAGGTAGCTCAGCTGGTGGTGGGTGCACCTAGAGGAAATTCCCCAGGAGATCAGCACTACTGCTGGCTGAGCTTTCCCAGGGCAGGGCAGGGCAGGGCAGGGCAGGGCTGGAAGGACTGACCTGTGAGCCCTGGAGGGGGGCTGGTGGACTCTCAAATTCAAGGGAGGTAAGCCTGCCTGAATTATTACTCAGGCCGTGGAGGAGGCTGTGGGACTCCTGAGCTTAGGGGAAGAGGCCTGAATTAGCTCCCAGAAGAATGGGAAGACTTGAGGGGCTAAAGAGCTTTGTACTCTGTACAGGAGTTAATCCATAAGCTGTTGGTCTAAGTGCCCTTGTCTGGGAGAGGAGAGGGCAGGACTGCACCATGTCATTGCACTGAGCTGAGACTCACACCTGCCCCATCTCTGTGCTGTGCCTGCTGGGCTGAAAGCTGTTAGGTGAGCGAGGATGGAGAGCAAAGCCTCAGTGTTTCATGTGCTCAGCAGTCACCCAGTGAAAGGCTTGAGCCTTGAGCATTGGTGTGTCTGATGGTTGCTAAGGGTGCACTCCTCCAGAGGCATTTCAGCCCCTAACTCCCACAGGAATCAGGCCTCTCAGGCCGGGGCTTTCAGAGGGGCTCAGCCCCCGCCACTGTGGACAGATTTGCAAGATATCCCAGCACCCAACATGCGCCCAATGTGCTGAGCTTGTTTGCAGATCTGGCCCTAGGACCTAGCGAGTATCTTGGATTCCTCTAGCATGAGCTCCTGGAGTGCCCCCATGCCAGCTTGCTCGGGATGTGGCTGCAATCTGGAAAGGGTTGTGCAACAATGACCTCTAGCTAGGTATGTTCCAAAGTTTGGCTAGGCACAGAGGGGAGTTTTCAGGGCAATATGGAGCTGAAGGAGGAAACCCAGGCTAGGATTCTGCTCCCTGCTATCCAAAGAGTGTTGCTTTGGGTTCCATCCAGACAGCCATGCAGCCACCAACAGCTGGTAACTCATCAGGGAGGTGAGGGGGGGAGACTCGGGGGAGCCACACAGCTTTCTCCAGCTCAGGATCTGGCCTAAAGCCCCAGCTGTGAACTGTTCTGGCTCTTTAAGGTGTCTCCTGTTTACCACTGCAGTGAACCTTTGGGGAGAGAGCCAAGAATGAGCGCATAATAACCGCTCAGCTGGGAGCTAGCTGCACTCCTAACCCCTGGGCTGGAGTGTTCACCTTGGCTCAGCTACATGCACCTGCCCCTTTCAAAAACAAGCAGAAAAAAGGTTTTCAGATCCCTTCCCCTCCCCTGCTGCAAAAATAATGGCATCTGCTTCTTGGGTCTCTAAACCGATCCACTTGCACTTCTCACCACATCCCCCACCCCTGTGGCTCGCCTGTCCGGCCCCTTTCCCTCTTTGCCTGCATCCAGAGATCACACAGTGAATTTCCTTCCATTGTGTTATCTCACCGGCCAAACTGTTTCCTTGCTGCTTAGCTATTCATAGAGGAAGGGGGAGGGAGGGTCACAACCTTAAACCAACCGTCTCACACTAGGCAAAAGCCTATCTCTGCTTCTTCTGAGGGACACACAGCAGTACCTTGGCCTCAGCAATACCCTCATGGAGACAGCAATATATTGTTCAGAGCAAGGGACTAGGGCCAAGGGACATTCTACTCACTGCCACTGGCTCCCAGTCCCACTCTGTGCCTCTGTCCGTTCCTACCGCCCCACAAGATGAGTACCATTGCTGAACTGATCAATGTTTGCAAAGTGCAAGGGGCGAGAGGAGAGAGGGGGGGGGCAGGGGAAGCCCAGAATTGGGTAAGTGCAATGGCCACTACTGCACCCATGCCATTCGAGCTTTGCCATGGCCACAGATCTAGGCCCAGTGTTCTGATCTGGTGGCAGTTCACATCTCCTGGTTGGAAGGTTGCAAAAGTGCATAATACTATGATAATAAATACTTAGGAGGCGCCAGCGTCTGCTCCAGGAACTCCTCGATCTTAATGAAGTCTGTTTTCAGCTCCTTGTTGAACAATAAGAATGGAGGGTTGGTCCCTGGAGCCAGAGATTTCAGCTCTTCAGGTTTCCTGAAATGATTTTTTTTTTTTTTTTTTAAAGAGGGATTCACTGCTGAGGCGAAGACCTCACTGCAAGTGCAGTGTCACAATCTCATCTCACCACCATGCATAACCACCAAGAAGAACATAGAATGGTAGGACAGGAAGGGACCCTGAGAGGTCATCTAGTTCAGGCCTCTGCACTGAGGCAGGACCATGTAAACCTAGAACATCCCTGACCAGTGTTTGTCCAACCTGCTCTTAAACACCACATGATGAAGGCATCAAATAGTGAGAGACACAGATTAGTACAGGGAGGAGACACAGTGGTGAGAAGGAATCATGGGCCCCATGTTTTGGAGCCAGAGCCATGCTGATCAGGAGAGGGAGCTCCCTAGATAAAGGCCCAAATTCTACCCTGAGTTCACAGCTCCCATTGACTTCACTGGCCATTGGGACATCCATCTTTGGCGGCACATGGGATATGTGTAGTCATTTCAATTTTCTGAGAGGGCTCACTGCCATCTTTTCATGGCCCTGTCTCTGCAGGATATCTTGTATAAATCTCCATGGACAAACTTTTGTTGTTCACATTGTGTCCCCAGTTGCTTACAATGGCCTGAACTGTTGATTTTTGGGACCAAATTTCCTGCTGGCTTATCCCCTGTGTAATTCCAGGGAGGTCAGTGGCGGGGGGCAAATGGAGCATAAGTGAGGCGAGAATTTGGTCACAGCTAGACTGCTAGCAGGGACACCGCCTCGTAATGATGCCAGTCAGCTCCATCTATGCCAGTGACATGGCACATGTAACGAAAGGGGATGTGATGCTGACAGCGGGAGAGATCTGAAGTGTAGAGTGAAGAGCAATTGAGCCATATGACACTAAGATTTTGTTGAGTATCAGAGGGGTAGCCGTGTTAGTCTGAATCTGTAAAAAGCAACAGAGGGTCCTGTGGCACCTTTGAGACTAAGAGAAGTATTGGGAGCATAAGCTTGCATCTGAAGAAGTGAGGTTCTTACCCACGAAAGCTTATGCTCCCAATACTTCTGTTAGTCTCAAAGGTGCCAGAGGACCCTCTGTTGCTTTTTAAGATTTTGTTGGTGCACACAATCCAAGGGGCAGCCCTGAGCTTCCCTGCTGTGTACTCTGGATATCTCACTGGCAAGAATTACCACCATTCCCTTACCTCGTCATGTCCACTGTGGTCACGTTGAATTTGACTCCTTTGAGCCACAGAACCATAAAGAGACGCTGGCAGAAGGGACAATTCCCAATGTTCTCGCCATCCAGGCCAGCCTGCAGAAGGAGCAAAATAGACCAATGCTGCTCACTGGGCATAAGATGTCTCCCACAGCTGGGCCACTGCAAGCGGCTTTGGGCAAGGAGCTGCTAGCACAGCTCCGGGCTTGGTAAACAGACAGTGGCAGCATAACAGGTGATTCACTGGTTTCATTGGGAGTTAGGCCCAGATCGTCAAAGGTGCCTTTCTCTCCATTTTTTTTAACAAGGAGATTCAATGCAACATTATGGTTCAGATTTCAAATGGACCAGAGATGGGAGATGCTCAGATGGTTCTTGTAGCAACTATAATCTAAGTCACATGGCACATGTATAGTCTATCTAGATATAGGCCCAGGCTGCAAAGTTTGCATCTGTGTTTAGGTTTTTTTAAGGGATATGTTAGGATCAGGGGTCCATTCAGGATCCATTACACAGAGAGACACCTAAGCACCAAATTCAGATCTAGGTTTGCATCTGTATTTTGGAAATCCCTTCCCAGAAGTCTGGGGTTGGTTAGAGGCTGGGGGTCCATTACAGAGACAGGGCATCAGGCTGATTGAAATTACATGGGGAAGATGAAGGGGAGAGGTGGGGGAAGCCCAGTGCATAGCCAGCCCAGTACTGGGGAAGTGCAGTGGCCAGTACTGCACCCATGCCAGTCTGAGCTTTGCCACAGCCATGGATCTAGGCCTAGCGTTCTGATCTGGTGGCAGTTCACAGCTCCTTTGCACAGTTGTGAATGATCACACATGATGCAAAGCAGGGGTTAATTAGCCCCTACTATGCTAACTTACACCCAGGCTTGGGGAGCTAAGTCAGAGGAGTCGTGTAAGTGGAGGAGGTGGCAGTGGCCATGGGCTGGATTCACTAGCCCAGATAGCCTGCATTGCACCCCTGCAGTGCATACAAAAGCAAATGTAACATTATGAAGTCACACTCCAGCATCCAGGCATCACAGCCCAACGTCACCAGGGCATTCGCCAAACACAGGGCTCAGGACTGGAGATAGCTGGGCTGGGAAAGCTTTGGAGTCCCATCCAAATTGGTGGCCTAACTCTAGCGAACGTAGCAGCAACCCCCTGAAAGACTGAATTTAATCTAGCTATTTATACGGCCCTTGTCACTATGGTATCTGAGCACCGGAAATGCACCAAAACTGATCGTCATCAGACCAGGTGGGCCAGGCCCCTCGTAGGGCTGCTGGGTTCATGACCCAGCACCACTCACAGTGATTGTTTTATACGCTAGTGTGGTATTGTTTCTGTTTCTTTGGGTGGGAGCTGGGTCAGAGGGGAAGACAATATGAAAGCTCTCTGTGCCCCTTGTTGCCATATTTTGGAAAGCCTGTCTCTAGAAGCTGGATTGTCAGGGGCTCCTCAGACAGGAAGTGAGAAAGGGAGGCGCAGGCCAGTACACTCAGCGCTGGTGGGGGCGGGAGGCACAAAATGGAGTTTGATAATGGATTCAACAGGAAGGGAGGCTTCTCACTGGCAGGAGGAAGAACTCAAGAGGGAGGGTGTGGGAGAAAATGCACTAACGTTTTCCAGGAAAACAGTAGTTTGTTTTCTTTTTACTGTTCACTTGCTGATTTAAAGGGACACGGCGTAAATTCCCAAAGGCTCAGATTTTCCATGAACTAGACAAACAATTCCCTTTTTAAAAACGAAAGTCAGTCTTCAACAAAAATGAAGAATACTGCAAGCCTACTGAGCAAGTCCTGGGACTATCTTGTCAGACACAGATTACAGCCTTCATTCTCTGTAGAAGTCCTAATCAACAAATACATCTAGACAGGCCCCTCCAGGAGTCTTGCATGTATTTGGAAGGCTCTGAGGTCAGTATAGGAGAGGTGGGATTGTTCAATACAAGGCAATAATAACTCTCAAACTGTGGGCCCCTTCTCCAAGTGGGGTTCTACTCTGAAAAGTGACTGTAACAATGCCAGCTTGGGGGTTCCACATTTATAAACCCACAATCTGGGTTCCTGCCTTCTTGTGCATCAGTGCTATGCGCTGGGTCTGCAGGCTACACTGGGCTCTTGGGGTGACATTTTCAGAAGCACCTAAGAGTAGATTTGTTAAGGTCGTTAGGCCCCTAATTTGCACGGAATTGGCCAGCCCCAATGTCTACACAGCAATCTTACAGCCCCGCAGCCCGAGCCCCATGTATCAGGTGGCCCGGGCCAGCCACTGGGGTTTTATTGCAGTGTGGACATACCCTTAGACACTGGAGGCGTCTCAGTCCCACTGAAAGTCAAGGGCCAGACTTTAGAGGTGCTCGGGTGCCTAAAAATACAGATAGACACCTAAGAGGTACTTTAATAAGTCCCCCACAAGTTAGGCACCCAATTCCCATGGGCTTTCAGTGGGAGAGAGACACCCAGCCTGCTTAGGGCTTTCAGAAATGCCACTAGGTATCTGTCTGCAGCTTTAGGCTCCTGCTCCTACATAGTTTAGAAAATCAGGCCTCTGCTTACATAGGCACCTTTGGAAATTTTACCTTGATGCATCAGACTCTTGTAAAGACAACTAGAGCATCGGAATCAAACCAAGGAAAGCCGATTGTTTAAATAAACAAAATGACAATTTAAAAATGTTCTCCCCTTACCTTAATTATGCTGAAAAGAAACTATTCAAATGAATATTCTCCCAAGAGTATTTTCTGTTACCGTTTCTGATCATAGAGCTGTGTAATCAATAATTTCCATCTCAAGAGTCATATGGAACAGGAATAAGTAACTAGTAACTATAAGGCCTCAGCACTGCAAATGCTTACATGCCTAATTTTAAGCCCCAGAGTATTTCCACCCAAGTCAGTAGGACTATTCAGAGTCTGAAAGCCAAGCCCACGTGTTTGCAGGACTGTGCCCTCTTGCTGCTGAAGCAAATACATTTACAGAACGGGGGGTGATCAGAATAAAAGAATTAAGAGAAATGGAACAACTTTTAGGTCCAGATCCTCAAAAGTATTTGGGTGCCTAACTCCCATGGGTTAGACAAATAACGAAATTATGGGAACAAATGTAGGACAAATCGGATGAACTGATTTGATATGAACAAATGAATTAATATAACTTTTAAAAATCAATTTGTATATCTACCAGCACTCAGACAGTCTTCTGCCTCACCTCCGCTTCATGCCCTTGTCTGCTGTGTTTGTCACCCCCTCTTTTAATGGATGTGTAAGAAAATAATTTGGACTGCCCACAAAATTCTACTTGTTGATTTTAAAAAAGGTAATAAATAAAATCTTTTCAAATAGTCATATTTACAAATGAGGAAAATCTTCTGGGTGCTGAAAGCTTAGAGAGCTTTATTACCTTTCTTGGAGACCTTTACTACTGCAGAGAATTAAAAAAAATACCAAACCCATAAACCTAAAATGGAGATTGGCTACCCTATAGCAGGGGTAGGCAACCTATGGCACGTGTGCCGAAGGCGGCACGCGAGTGGATTTTCAGTGGCATTCACATTGCCCGGGTCCTGGCCACCGGTCCGGGGGGCTCTGCATTTTAATTTAATTTTAAATGAAGCTTCTTAAACATTTTAAAAACCTTGTTTACTTTACATACAACAATAGTTCAGTTATATATTATAGACTTATAGAAAGAGACCTGCTAAAAACGTTAAATGTATGACAGGCACACGAAACTTTAAATTAGAGTGAATAAATGAAGACTCGGCACACCACTTCTGAAAGGTTGCCGACCCCTGCCCTATAGCCACTGATAATGGGAAGCTGAGCTTTTTGGTGCTAGATGGCTGATTCGGATTCAGGCTAGGCCACAGACAGCTGGAAGTCATTACATGCTGATTTATGGAGACCTATTTGCAAGGAGTGAATGTTCTCCTAACTCCACAGCTACAATACAAGTGATACTGAAAGAATGGTGCGTGTGTTGACACTGTTATCGCAGAAGCCAAGGACTGAATGAATTTAAAACTGAACTACGGTGGCAGCCTTAGATGTGATCTCCCTAGATTAACGTTCAGATGCACTGGGAGCATATCAACAGGGCAAGGAGCTTCCTCTGCTATCTCTACTCAACTGGCCCATTAGACACAGAGGATTTGACTCGCCAGGGTTGTCCTCCTGCCACGTTCACAAGCAATCGCCTAGCAATCAGACTCTAGCAGGCGAGGGGCTAGTACAATTTGACAAATGGCCCCTTACAATACACTCCTGAGCTGTAAGGAACTCTCCCTGCCATTGCAATGGGGGCAGTCAGATCATCCAGGCTTGAGAGTTCAGTGACAGCTAGGGATCAGCCGCTGAGCGACAGACACAGAAAGATTGTTGGTTGGGTGACCTAAAGAGAGGACCAATATTGCAGATCAAGGGGGAGTGAAGGGATAGAAATTGATAGGAGCAAAGTGCCAGAGTGAGGGCACAGGAAAGATTTATGGTATATTTTTTCAATTCTTTTAAAAATTAATCCGAAGCTGGGTAATGTTAGACAGAGCTGAATTTTAACAACAGAATGACGATTGTAGAAAAAAGTGACAGATAGCTCCTTAACTCATATAAATTGGTGTAGCTCCACCAACTTCAGTGGCGCTGCACTGATCCATAGCAGCTGAAGATTTAGCTCTTAGGTTAACAGTTAAGACGATGGCCAGTCTATCATCAGTTCTGACACAGACTTCCTGTGTGACCTTGGGCAAGTCACTTTGAGTCAGATTTTTAAAGGTATTCAGGCACTAACCCCCCTGGAAATCACAGGAAATTAGGTGCCTTTAAAATACATCCCTTAATGTCTTTGTGCCTCTCTTCCCCATCTATAAAATAGAGATAATCATTCCTTTCTTGCACCCTTTGTCTGTCTTGTTTTCACCGCAAAATTGACTCGAGTTATAACTTGAGTCCTGTCCGGACACAAAACCCATTGACTCTAGTGTGGTGGTGCTTTTACTTCCTGTAGATGAGCCCAAGTGCGGGTATAGGGTAAAGCTCAAGTTAGTACAACTTGTCAGCTGCTGGTATGACCACTCTGCAGTGTGGATGCAGGCTAGCTTCATTTGAGGGCTAATAGTCCTCTGATGCCTTCCCACAATTCCCCATGTGCTCAGAAAGGAGAGGCAAGTTTCCCCACAACTCACTGACAGAGAGATCATAGAGTGGCTCAGCCTACAAAAAAGCAAAGAACCATGGGATGACCCCCAGTTGCCGTAGTGCCACACATGAGTGAATGCAATGCATGCTGGTGTGGACACAACAGCTCAAGTGTTAGTCCTCCGTGTGGCTGCTCTCACCCACTCAAGGCTAACTCCAGAGGGGTAAATTGAGTGTGGCTAACTCAAGTGAACTACAATGAAGACATGCCCAAGGGCCATGCCAGGGATTGTCTCTTACTATGTGTTTGTATAGTGCCTGGCACAATAGCGTATGCCTCAGGAATAGAAATAATGATCACAAATAATAGCTTTTACCATCTGAAGATGCACGAGTTACAAGGAAGAAAAATCAAGACCAAGAGGTTCTCAATAGAGCTTCAGGAACTGTCACTCTGGGAATAATAGCAAAGGTAGGTAAAAGGGCAGCTGCATCACACCATCCATGTCCTATTGGTCAATATCTCTGCCAGGAGACTAGACCAGTCCTGTGAGGTGCTTGGAACTAGGTGTTCAGCACCTTGTGGGAAGCACTCAGCATCTCATGGGATTCTTTTCCCCCCCAAAACAAGATTGGGGTTTAGGGCCAGATTCTCTCCTACCAATACTGGTGTGAATGGGGTGTAATTCTAAAGTTACTCCAGTGTTAATTGGGGAGCAGGATCTGGCTCTTGATCATGAGAGGTGCTGAGAGCCTACAACTCCCATTGGGATCGGTGGTTGCTCAGCACCCCTTTAGATCAGACCCTGTTTCATTAAAGGCTGCCTGCCAAAGATGGTTAAAACACAGAAACTGTTATGGTAGGGGACTGTTAGTTTACCACCATACTACTTGTTCCAAGGGGTTTTTTTACTGCTAAATTAAGTAAGTTTTAGGGGAAGTACTGACTAAGCGTTTGTTTTCTGTTTCCCTTCTCTAATAAAAAGCCCCTTGATTCTGATGCAGTTTTGAAACAATCTTGTGTATCATTTTCCTGCCTCTCCCTAAGATAGTTAGGGACTAGCTAAGTAATAGTGATAAAACAGGGAACCACAGAAGCGCTGAATTCACCAGCAAAATACCCTGGGCCAAGTTTGGTTTTAACAATTGAAGGACAGTGAACAGAAGATGATCTTAATGAAGTATCTCTGTTCAGCAACTTAGCCTAGGCTTTGAGAGGTTAAGGACAGATAATATCTTTTACCTGACCCCTGAATAGTTTTACTTTGGACAGTTCTGTACGTCAACAATGAGAGTGGAGTCTGAGTCCCTAGATTTCTAACATAGACCAAGGTAGCCTTCTGTTATTTGCTGTGGGAAGGATTCGTTGTAATAGTTGGGGAATAAAACCTCCTATCTCATTTAAATGACACTTTTAGAACATTAAACATTTCTTTTTAAAAGACTCAGAATCTCAACATTATTTGTGGTGTGAAATCTTGAGCATTTGCTGTTTGCATCAAAATACCCTAGACAAAGTCACGTGTTGTTCTATTACTGTGATGGTGTAATCAATGGCCAGCCAAGTAAAAAGCACAGGGCCAGGGAATTTAAAGTTATGGAAGTTGTCTGGGGTCATGTCTCTCTCAGACATTCATTTGGAAATTCAGGCTCTCTGATTTATTTATTGCTCTCTCCACTTTTGCTAAGAATGTTTTGAAGAAAGGAGTTGAAATGTTCCAAAGGAAACTGTCCCCAAAACACTTAACGGAGGGGGAAACATTTCTACAGCAAAACAGCCTTCAGCTGAATAATTGACACATACAGAGCAAAAGAGAGACAGAGCAGTTCAGAGAGTCTGTCTTGCAACCACAACTTGGTGAGAAGCTGAAATTGAATGTATGTGTTTGTGTTGTTATCTATTATCTCTTCTGGACAGGCTCACACCTTATCTGTCTCTGTAAGGCACATGCCATATTTACACTGCTGTACATATGATTTATATCAGCATAACAACAATTAATAACACAACATCATACCGAAGGAACTTGATCCCTTGATAACTTTATAACCTGCCAGTTCCTTTGGCACTCCGCAGTAGAATGCACAGCTCCCTGGGAATTCCCCCAGTTTGGGCATGCTTGGCACCCTTTTCTGCCAACCGCTGTGCACACACACATGTAGTCATGGGTCTATCTGCCCGTATGTACCGCTGACCATTGCAAATGGGACAATGCCCCCCACTCTGAAATGATAAAGCACTTGTAAAAAAATCTGCAGGTAACTTCATCAAAAGTAACTGATGAGTTTAGTGGGTCGTTGTTCTTCCTGCCTGGGGTAAATCCAGCATGCAGAATTCATAAGCATGTCTTTGAAACTCACCTTCACGAAAAGCTCGATCTCAGGCTCCTTCCGAGGGCTGTGCCGCTGGCTTGCCATCCTCTCTGCTTGTTCAAACTGCTAGCCGCTCTCCACTGCAGCAAGTTGCTCCGTTCTTTGCTGCTATTGAACCTCTGAGTGGAAGCAGGTGGCGATCCAGTGGGAAAGCCGCTGGTGTATGGTGAAGGACCTCTCTAATGAAGATACACCAAGCCCCGTTGCCAGCTTAACTCACCAATGGGCAGTTCTATCGCAGTTCTTTTCCTTCCTCCTCCTGAATTCTGAACTGAGGAGGAGTGACAGAGTATGTGCAGCAACGGCTGGAGGGGCAAGGGTATTTCCACAAGGGCCTCCCAGTTGTGACTCAGCATCCTAATCTAACAGAGAGCATGCAAGAGGTCCCCCTGTCAGCTATCAAGCAGACCAGATGCTGCCCTGGACTCTTTCTGAGCCGTGGGCTTATGTCCCAGAAAAGGTCCTTCCACTTCTGTTACTGTAAACTCCCACCCATGAGAGCTTTTATGACAGGAAATGGGCTGGAAGTGTCTTGTGCTTCATCAGTTGGAGAGATCGTGTATCTAATTATCCTGTCCAGGAGGCAAAAAGTCCACAGCTCCAGAGCACATCCCTTCCCCCACAACACTCACTAAGAGAAAGCAAGCGTTGTTGGGAGAGACCCCAGATTCACCAATAAAAGAGGCAAACTTCCCTCTACTAAGCACAACTTTAAACACATGGTATCTGCCTTAAACAACAACATCTGAGCAGGGCCCACACTGGCAGCTCAGATCTGAATCCCTTTCCACCCTTTGGGGAAAGCCCCAGCGATCCAGGGAAGGGTCTGAATTTCATACCTCTGGCCTCTCACTTTTGTGGGCTGACATAGAACCCCAGAGGTGAGCAGCCCCCAAATCGGCAGGAGTTTCAATTCCAATCCTGATCTGAACTCTGTGGCTCTGGCTCATCTCCTCTGGATCCAATTCACTTTCCATGTGTTATTCTCCCATTTCCTTAGAGAGTTTCATGGATTTGTCATGGATATTTGTGTGTATCATCAAGGGCTGCGTGACAGGGGAGAGATGGGGATCTGCTTGGTCCATAGTAAACAAGGGAATATCTCCAGATCTCCTCTGCCCTTGCACAGGTCGCCCAGGAGAGGGAATGCTTGATGAGACAGAGTGGGAAGAATGGCTTGGGGGAGGTCAGGCCCCACACCCAGGAACTTAGGAGAAGCTGGAGAAGTTTACTGTTTGCCCTCCACACTCTGTCCTTTGCTGATTGGGGGCTGTTGGGACAAAGAGTTTGGTTTGGCCCAATGAAAGTCCATCACAAATAGATCAGCTCTCCAGACAAAAACACAGAGATTGAGGATGGCTCCTTCTCTTTGGCCCAGAGACTCCCAGGGGCCAATGGGAGGTGCTGCTGCTTTCCTGGCAGCACAGGAGTGGGGGAAGTGACTGCCATATGCCTTATCAGGGAATCTTTCAATCAGACTCAGCATAAGAGCCTAGTACTGGAGATGAAGTCATTTCATTAGAAAACATGATCAATTTGCTTTTTCTCCAGAAGGGAAGGGTCATGAATGTGTTATTACTGGCTGGCTGCCCTCCCCCCACCTCCATCCCTCACCCCCCTGCGCCCTGGGATTCCTGATTAGAACTAGAGCACCCACTAGGAAAACAAAAGCGAGGCCTCTCCATTACAGCAGGGGCAATTTATTGGATTAAACTTTTTTTCAATGAATTCAGGTTGACCAAACCATGTCATGAATTCAGGTCCAAGTCACTGAATTGTTTCAGTTAAAAAAAAAAAAAAACTTGGAAAGAAGCCAAAACATTTCCATTTGGACTTTGAACTGACTTGTTTGTTTCAAATTTCACTTCACATTGACTTTAAAAAAAGTTTAAAAATACCCCTGCTCAAAACCAAGCCATTTCCTTCCATCTGAAACGAAATTTCATTGACTTTTCCCATGTGGTCAGTGAACCAAAAACTCAGTTATTTTCACAGATCTCCTGCCAGCTCTCATACTTCAGGACATAGGCTGAGCCCCAGCGAGGGTCGGAGACTAATACCTCTGCCTGGGACAGCAGTGCATACTTTGGTATTGTAGCAGCAGCACCCACTGTCAGCCACAGTGCAAAATGCTGGTCGATTGTGCTCTGGCTGCATGTATGGGCCAGTGGCACAAGTCCCAGCCTTGGAATCAGGGGAGCTGTGCTCTGTAATGATAGCTGCTTGCAGTTATGCTATTCAGCAACTAGGGGCTATACTGAAAATTTCAGAAAGAGTGTGGTCTGTGGGACTAAGCAAAAATGGAGGCTTCATAGATTTCAAGGCCAGAAGAGACCTAGTCTACACTAGGAGCTTGGGGTGCAGGGCCGGCTCCAGGCACCAGCGTAGGAAGCAGGTGCTTGGGATGGCCAATTCAAAGGGGCGGCACTCTGTCTGGTATCGGAGCGGCACGTCCGGGTCTTCGGTGGGAATTTAGCGGCGGGTCCCTCATTCCCTGTCTTCCTCTTTGAGCTGCTGCCGAATTGCCGCCGAAGAGGAAGAGAGGGACGACCCGCCACCGAACAGCAGCAGAAGTGACGTGATTAAGCAGCCGCCGAAGTGCAGCCGCTTGTCTTTTTTTTTTGCCGCTTGGGGCTGCAGAAAAGCTGGAGCCAGCCCTGTTGGGGTGTGATTCCCCTGCTCATGTACACATACTCAAATGGTATAAATAGTAGCATAGCTGCAGTAGTATTGGTAGCAGCAGCGGGGACACGGATTAGTCATGTACCCACTGGTTTCAAGTAGATTTGTCCTAGGCATGGAAAATCAGTGCCTTTGCTGCTGCTACCATGGCTACACTGCTATTCATGCTCATGCTAGCTCACTGAGAGCTAGCACGTGTGTGTGTACATGAGGGGGGAATCACACCCCAAACTCCTAGTGTAGACATTACGCTGGTCTGACCGCCTGTACTACACAGGCAATAGAACTTCCCCCAAATAATTCCTGTTCGAACTAGAGCACATCTTTTAGAAAAACATCCAATCTTGATTTAAGGATGAAGCTGGAAACTCCGATGGAAGGCAGCTTGTTTGTTTTGCTGCTGTTTCCCCCTAATAAGTGCCGTTGTTTACCCAGATGGTGGATTCACCCATTCTGACACTGACACTGAATGTGGTCTTGGGCTAATCCCTTCACCGCTCCATGCCTCAGTTTCCCTATCTGTAAGATGGGGGCAAAAATCCCTTTCTAAAGTTCTCTGAGATAATAAGTGTCATGAAAGTGCTAAGTATACTGAGGATTAGCACAAAGCCCCTGCTTCCTAGCTTGAATGAGTCACCCCAGAGTCGCAGAGAGAGTTCAGAGATTTTTGAAAATGAGCATGCCCCTGGTCAGAAAATAGCTATTGCAAGGACATTTTGGTGACCAATGTTGTCTGTTGCAGCAGAGCGTATGGGAAGCATTTCTGCTGGGAGCTCCTGCTGTTATAGCACGGAGCCATAAGACACAGCCACTGGTGAGGAGCATATCATCACCTGCCTGGTGATACCCTGCAGCTCTGAAGTTGTCCTCTGCTGTTCACCTCCTGCCCAAGGACAGGAAGAAAGAGACACTTCCAAGGTGAAATGCATTAGAGAAGGCAAAGCATTATTATTCAATGACATTGATGCTCACAGGACAGGGCAAGAGATGGGAAAGAGCAGCCAGGGACCATTGATCTTAAGACTGTTAAATTAATACTGGTGGATTTTCAAAGAGCAATATTAAAACATAAACCAACCTTTAATTAATGTGAGTTAGGAAGAAACTTTCCCTATGGGCAGGTTATAAATAAATGCCTTTTACAGGGATGTTTGCACCTTCCTATGAAGCATCTGGGACAGAAACAGATTCTGGGCTAGATGGACCAATGGTCTGAGCTCGTCTGCCAATTCTTTAAAAAAAGCAAAGAACTGTCTCCTTCATCCAAGACCACTGGAGGAAGGGAAGAGGAAACATTTAGCATGAAGGGCAACTCCTTGTACAGCTGTTAAATAAATACCATGGCCAGAGATAGGGTAGTGCTACAGATATTTGTTTGAATTTGGAAAAAAAAATTCACCTTGTGCTTGTGCCCCTTTTGTAGGTACATTTTGCAAATATTCCAGCCAACTAATTCACTGGCAGGAATATTCCCTGAAACAGATAATGCTACACAAACACTGCAGAATGTTCCCCTTTGGTATCTGTAATCAGGGTATCCACAAAGGGAAAACCCGATTTTAAGAGTTATGCTCGTCCGGTAGGGGAACAGAAACAAAACTATGTGACGAATCAAAAGAGCACAGCTACTGAATACTCCAACAAACTGCTCCAAAGGAGGTGCTGACCCAAATTATTTGACAAACAATTTAGAGTCATAAATAAATCTAAGGACATTGCAGTCAGTTCTTGGGTAGTCCATGAACAAGAAAAGGCGATTTTATGTACTGTATACTGGGCAATAACATGAGAAGGCTCCTGATTTCTAAAACTAACCTGGCTCTTTCTTAAGAGACCTATTTACAGAGATGCTGCAGCTGCAGCTAGCATGCCAACTATGTGCACACAAACTGACTTCCTTCTCCAAACTCTTCCCTTCTGCCCCCCGTGCTCCCCTCTCCAAGTTCCTTCCAGGTTGCTGCAAGTGACATTTTCCAGGTAAATTGTTTGATACCATGGAGTCACAGATTTTTAACAACCATTTGAGAGCTCTTTAAAGAGTTGTGCCAGTGCCCTTGTCCTTGGCACTGTTGTCTTGTCTTTCTGGTGCTGACCTCAGATTCTAAGCAGCCAGTTCTCTGGACTTTGGAGGAGGGAATCCTTTGCTTTGGGCTTATCAAAGTTCTGCAGCTGAAGTAACAGCCGATGTTGTAACCCTTTCAGACTGCCAGGCACAACAACAATGTGTTGAAGATTTTCCACCACTTGTGAAAGTGCTGTGTGTCCTGAGTGCCCCCCAAAAGTCAATTCAATGCCTCAGGCAAATTACTGATTTCTCAGCAGGGGAGGATGAGGAGAGCAGCTGTGGATGGATAGAGGCAGCTAGAATTGCATACAGAGTGGTAGAAACTATGGGGCTTTACCGTTGGCAGGGAGAACCAGCCCACTCGCTCTCCCTGAGTGAATTTTCATGCAAGGGATCATTTCATGAGCATTTGTGAGGTTGGTGCAGGGTGCACATTTCCTCTGGAAAATGCCTCTTTGTGTGGCAGGCAGCCACCTGGCACCATTGCATTCAATGCAAAATCAAGACTTAAACAAACATTTGCTGAGATGGAGATTTTATGTATTTAATATCTCTATTCATGGTTTAAACAGGGAAAATGGCTTTTTATCTTTCTGAGAAACTAGAGGTGTAAGCTAGAAATCTGGCAAATACACGAAACCCTGATTTGTGGAGAGACGTTGTCTGTGTTTGGATTGTTTTTGCCAGTTTCACTGGCAGTGAAAACTCTGTGGACCCTGCTCCATGGCACAATTCCCCATCAGGTCTTGCTGCAGAATTCCAGTGGACCTTTGTTGTGGCTTATTCCTCCTTTTAAAGTGTGTGTGGTGGGGGGGAAAGACATCCCAGCTCTGAGAATGAGACTTTACTGGTTAATTAATGAGTCATTTTCTCATTGAAGGGAGAGAGAGAGAGACACACACACACACACACACACGTTCCTAGTAATTCTGGCAATGCAAAGAACCAACCCATTGTTAATGGACAATAGGAGCCTCTGAGCTACAGCACCAGCAGCAAAGAAAGATGAGATCCCACCCGGACTGGAGTCACGGTGGCTCTGGGACCCAGGCAACAGGGAATCCGGGATAAGCTACATGATGACTGTGTCTCAGCGGCTGCTTGGGGCTCGGGTCTCATGTCTGGGGGCAGTGCTGGGCTTCCTTTGCTTCTCAATGGTGCTGAAGGCAGCCCCTGAGTTCTCAGGTGAGTTTGTGAGATGGCATAGTGGAGGGTGAGGGTAGGTTGGAGGGAGAAGAATCTTCTTAAGTCTTAGCCCTGTTACCACTACCACTTCTTAGCAGACAGCGAATGAGGATGGGGTGGGGTGGAGATGAGAGGATAATTTCCTCTAATTGTACATCCAAGAGATCAGATTCTCAGACCTATCCAGGGAGAGGTTCCCACCAGTGAAGATGAAGGTGTAGGGCAGGGTTATATTTGTCGGAGGTGTGGGGGTGGCATAGTCTGTGTTTAGTTCTGGTGAATCAGGGTATGAGTGACACAAACAAATACACCCTGTTTGAGTTCAAGCCGGCTGTGATTCACCGGCAAGACTATTCTCCATCTGGCCCAGATCAGACCCCGAAGCAAACAATGCCTTCCCTGAGCTGTGACCGTTCTGTGTTTGCTACAAATGGTCTAGGAGCAGGGCCCTGCCTGCCACTGATGCTGCAGGCCAAGTTAGAATGGCAAAGTCACAAAGCAGAAAATGAATTCTAGGAAGATCCCTTTAACCCTGGTGACATTCCCTCCCTGCCCCATGGAAGTTTGGGCATAGAACGAGTGAGCTGTGAGGCACAGAGATAAAGCCCCGCAGCCTTTAGAACCCATGTGTCATAGTGTGACAGGTACCTTGAAAAGGGAGTTGGGTCCAATGCACCTGTGACTGGCCAGTTGCATCCCAGTTGGGCTTAAGGGAAGGCACCTGGGGCTGTGGGGGAGGAAGACAGGAAGGGGTAGGAGAGAGCTTCCTCAGAACACAGACAGAAGGAGCAGAGACTAGCCCCAGAGAGAGAGTTGCAGGAAGCATGGATGAGGGCAGTAACTGTGGCTGCTGGGGTGAGTTCTGTGGAAAGTCATGGGGTGGACTTGCTAGAGCTGGAGAACCCTGCCAAGTTGTGGGAAAGTTAGTGCAGAGGCCCCTGAAAATGAGGGGAAGAATCAGCTTGGTCAGTGTGTGCTGGGCATAGGGATTCTGGAGGGAGGTTCCATTGAGCGAAGTGGGGCACACAGGTGAGGAGCCCTGGGGCAGTGGAGCCCTGAGGGGGGCCCTCTTACAGGAGACCTGACTTGGGGCTACAGGAGAAGGCTGAGCCCCAAGTCTTCAAGGGAGAGAGCAAGGCTTCATGGCTTCAAGACTCATGAGAGAGCAGCAGGTCTGGGAACTCTCAGGTGGAGGAGAGTGAGGCCCTGGGGCAAGGGAATGGATCTGGGACCGAGTGGTTAATGACTCGGGTGGACAATCTGGGAACAGAGACCTTTGTATGGGATTGAAGAGCTGGTGCATTGTGAGTGGATTTTACTTTGCGGTTTTGTTTTACCATGAAGGATCTGCAGACTGTTGCCCTTTCTATGACTAAAAGGGTTTGCATTTGCCACGGAGGGAGAGAATATTCTTTTGCGTGGGTGACACTCTGGGGAAACTGAGGCAGACACAGCCTGACCCTGGAGGGCACCCCAGTGGGGGCAACTCAGTAATGCCATATGTATTTAGGACCCTCATCTGAGCAGTGTTTTGGTTCAGGATGAAATGAGGGGTCAGGTAGAGCACAGTCACAAATGGAGTCTCTGGCTGGAATGAGAGAGCTGGAATTTTTCATTGTGCAGGGGTTCAGATGGGCAGTGATTTGGATTCTAATGCCCGGATCTGAACCAGCACCCTTGCACTGCAGGTAGTCCTTGGGGGCTGTTTACAGCTGCTTCAAGGTCCTTTCATGGTGCTGGAGTAGCAGATAGGGGTTTCTTGGAGCAATTAAATGTCTGGCCCTAGAATTTATGAGCCCAGCTAAATATACCACCTCTGGGCCCAGTGGTGCTGAGCACCCAAACTCCAGTGACTTCAGTGGAACCACATTGTGACAGTGTACCCCATAAGGCTTTATGGGGAGGGGGTGCTTATAAATGTACGTATGACATAACTGGAATATGTTTTGTGCTGCCTGTGCCATGTAACATATCTCCGTAAGGGTTATGGTCTACTATGTCTATTCATCCTATTTGTACATATATATATCATTTTCTACTCGAGGTTAAGAATATGGGCTGTATGCTTGCCTGATTTCTAAGTAAGCTTTGTGAGGCATTTGGTCAGCTTCTTTAGGAAGGAATTTGCCAGGTTAAGTACCTGATCAGGAGACACTTAGGGAACAATGCATCTTGGAATGCTCCAATCCACATGAGAAGTCTTCCTGGAGACATGCAAGATGCCATGTGGACAATGGCGTTGGCCTGCAAAGACTGAGTCACACAGGGGCATGTGACTTGCCCAGGTGACTCCAAAACTCCATCTTGGAGCTGGGCTTTGCATAGGAGGGAGGTCTCCACCCACAAGAGAGAGTCTACTTAAACCTGTGGGAGACCCCTACATTTTGTCTTCAGCTGGCTAAAGAAGGAGCCTCTCCACCCCCCCCAGGATACTTGAAGGAGACTGAAACAAAGGACAGTAACTACAGGCGGTGTGAGTGATTGCTGGACCCAGGCTAAAAGGAGCTTAGCCTGTAAAAGGGAGCACTCTGGAATTGGTGAGGAAATTATCTGTATTCAGTTTGATTAGGCATAGATCTGCGCATTTTATTTTATTTTGCTTGGTGACTTACTTTGTTCTGTCTGTTACTACTTTGAACCACTTAAATCCTACTGTCTGTATTTAATAAAATCACTTTTTATTTAGTAATTTACTCAGAGTATGTATTAATACCTGGGGGAGCAAACAACTGTGCATATCTCTCTATCAGTGTTATAGAGGGCGAACAATTTATGAGTTTGCCCTGCATAAGCTTTATGCAGGGTAAAACGGATTTATCTGGGTTTAGACCCCACTGGGAGTTGGGCATCTGAGTGCTAAAGACAAGCACACTACTGTGAGCTGTTTTCAGGTAAACTTGCAGCTTTGGGACAAGAGATTCAGACCCTGGGTCTGTGTCTGGAGCCAGACGGGAGTGTCTGGCTCAGCAAGACAGGGTGCTGGAGTCCTGAGCTGGCAGGGAAAACAGAAGCAGGGGTAGTCTTTGCACATCGGGTGGCAGCTCCCAAGGGGGTTTCTGTGATCCAACCCGTCACACACATCTGTTTATGCAAGTAGAGAAACTGGCCCTACTATGTGACCATTACAGCATGTGACATTTCTCCAACTAAGCTCAGTCAAACCCCAGCTCAGCCTCTAGAGATTTGTGCCTAGCCAGAAAGAGCAAAATGTTTCCCCCCACCTTTGTCCAAAGACTCCTGGACGAAAAAGTGTTTGAGCGAAACCCAGCCACTTCCCATTTTGTGGTAAACTGAAACCTGCTGTGTATTTTTGGGTTTCACAGTAAACAGCCCTGAGCTACTAGGATAATAAACTGAACCCCCTGCCTTTCATTAAACCTAAGCATCTTGTAGAAGCACTAATGCATATCAAGATGTTACTTAGAATAACAGATGAGGCTGCAGTAAGATCAAAGGAAATGACTTCATCAGGCAGGGTTATGGTAACTTCATAACCACGAGAAGAGGGACTGAGTCACTGGAACCTCGAGGCAGGAACAATTCCCTGCAAGCCATGATCCTTAAAACAAACGTATGGGCTGAAGTCTGTTTAATTCTAACACTCCTAAAACAATGTATCCCAATCCGCCCGCATCTGTGGAAACAGAGGCTGGATTCTGGTATTATGCAATATACCATGTACCCATGTTCTACCAGTGCCCTCACCAGCTTTGGCCTCGTTTCAGATTTCATTTTAAAATAAAAGTTTTTAGTCCTAATGGTTGTAAAGAAAATTGCTGAACTATCAGGACAATCATTGCTGGGAGGTGCCAGCTACAAGAGAGAGTGGGAGTTGGGAGCATACTGCGGTATTGGATTATTTTTGAATGCTTGGCGTCAGGCACCTGAAACTCCTAAAATCAGCTTAAAAATCATGATATTAAAGAAAAGCCCAATACATTTTTATATATATTTGGATTATTAGATGCCTTTTGAGTTTTCAGCATTTAGGGTGCCCTCAGGTCATGTTTTCAAGCTTTTCTCCATGACCATCAGGGCTAGAAACTTACTTTAAAAAAAAAAAGCTAAGAGTTTCATATAGTCACTTGACTCCAGGAATTGGAGTTTTAAAAAAGCCATCAAAAGTCATGAAGCTCATGGTAAAATCATGAGAGTTGGCAACAATTAAGTTGTCATTGTAAGCTCAGTTGGCCATTCAATATACATAGGAGTTTAAAGAACAGGTCAGCACCATGTATGGCAGGCTATCAAGCAATGAAATCTCTCTTGTTTGGGCCATATTTGGAGGTGGTGTGGGCTGCCAAAAGTATGACCCCCCCCCCCCGCTTCCCCCGCCCTGGACCTGTGAGACCATTTGAACTACAGTTCCCAGAATGCTCCTGTTCTAAGGAACCTAGGAATTCCAGACTGGATCAAATATGTAGTTCATCTAGTCCAGTGTCATCTCCAACAGTGGCTGGTGCCAAATGCTTCAGAGCATACAAATCAATGATTTTTTAAAAAAAAATGGAAAAAATGGACTTTTTTGATAAAATGCTTTTTGAGGAAAAAACCTATCTAAAGGTAGTTTTAATTAAGATACATTATAGCTCAAAGAAATCTCATTATGGAATAGGGATTATACATTCTAATTCTATAGTATGAGAGACTATATTCATGTAATGTTTAAGAAAAGTTTTGTAAATGAGTTCCAATAGTTCATGGATTAGGGACCCAATTTTATGGGGTTCCAGGGGCTTCTGTATAGATTATTTTGGTTAATCTTTCTATCTACCCAATGGGACTCAGTGCTCAGTCTAGAAGATACCATCAGAGATGCTTAGTTTTGCAGTTCTCAAACTGTGGATTTGTGTCTCCAGAGATAACATGCTTGTTAACAGCAAAAGACTTTTAAATAAATAAATAATATATAGAGGTGAGAAATAACAGACCTCAACCCTATTGCCCCTTTGCAAATTTGTGTACACAGAGACAATCCCTTACCTCTCTCTAAAAGTGCAAATTTTCAAAAAGTTCAATGAATAGAAGATTGTTGGGGGTACAGGGTCCGGCGGCACGGGGGATGCCCGAAGCCGGTAGCTCTCGGGCAGCCCGGCTCTTAAACAGAGCCTCCAGCGGCTGCGGCTCTGTGTAACTGACACTGTGTCAGTTACACAGAGCCCCGGCGGCTGGAGGCTCCAGCCGCCGCGGCTCTGCTCCTCCCCGACTCTTCGGCTCTGTTTAAGAGCCGGGCAGCCCCCTGCCTCCAGACCCTGTGCCCCCAGCCGGGCACTTCCCCTCCCTGGCTCCGGCGGCGCAGGGTCTGGAGGCACAGGGCTGCCCGAAGCCGGTAGCGTTCGGGCAGCCCGGCTCTTAAACAGAGCCGAAGAGTCAGGGAGGAGCAGAGCCGCCATTTTCCCGGACATGTTCGGCTTTTTGGCAATTCCCCCCCCGGACGGGGGTTTGACTGCCGAAAAGCCGGACATGTCCGAGAAAAAGAGGACGTATGGTAACCCTAAGCTCCCTGCCCCCCCCCCCTCGGGGACTTGATTGAAGGGTCCTGGTTGTACCTACAAGCTCTGTTTGGGACTGTGTTCCTGTCGTCCAATAAACCTTCCGTTTAACTGGCTGGCTAAGAGTCACGGCGAATCGCAGGAATTGGGGCAGAGCCCTGACTGCCCCCACACTCCATGACAGAACCATTCAAGAAATATGTTTGCTGATGATGTTTTAAAGAAAGTCACACCAGTGAACTGGTGGAAGTCACTTAAGCACTTGGATTCAGAGACTGTTGAAGTGATAATCTCACTTTTAACAGCAGTAGCTTCTTCTGCCGGTGTAGAAAGAATATTTTCTTCCTTTGGACTAATTCACTCCAAATTGAGAAATTGTTTGGGACCTGAAAAAGCAGAAAAGCTTGTTTTTCTTTTCCAGATTCTAAACAAACAGGAAAATGAAGGTGAAAATAACCGAGTTAGCAGAAGCCAATATTTTAAGTTTCTCATGTTTCCTAGCTGACATAGTTGATTTAATTTTTGTTTGTTTTTTTTACATATTTCATTTAAGTATTTTAGTTAAAAATAATTTTAACAAAAACAAACCTGATTTTAAAAAACTTGAATGTTTAACTAAAGTCAAAAATTCATAGCTTGTTTTGTTAAAATATTATATGATGCTGTTGAAGAAAAAAATCCAGAATACATAACGTTGTTGTTTTAGTTAAATAAAACAATTTAAATGTCTGTCTGGTGATGTTCTCCTCCTAATACAGCATAGCAAGAAAATCCTCCAAATATTAATGATTAACCTGTTGAATTGGGGATAGTTCACCTCCCAGTGACTTCATAAATATCTGCTTCAATTACCTTTGGTAAATGAAATAACCAAACAATCATTCATTTTCTGATATAGCTGTAAAACTAATCTGAAAAGTTTTCAAAATAAATCACTTAAAAATGTATAGTGTGTGTGTACCTTCTAAAAATGAAACCTACATCTGTCTCTGAGTTGTGAAGAATATGTATTAAGGTTATAACAATGAACAAGAATGCACTTTTATGTAGAAATCCATGATTAAATCGAGTCTTCCTGACTAGTGATTTAAATCATGATTTAAATCACTTAGATTTAAATCAAATCCACCCTGCTTCAGAGGATGGTGCAAGAAACTCCGCAGTAGGCGGTTGGGTGATAATCTGTCCCCCATGAAGATCTCTTCCTGATCCCTAATACACCGCTACCTCGATATAACGCAATCTGATATAACACGAATTCGGATAAAACACAGTAAAGCGGTGCTCCGGGGCGGGGCTGCGCACTCCGGTGGATCATAGCAAGTTCAATATAACGCGGTTTCACCTATAATGCCGTAAGATTTTTTTGGCTCCCGAGGACAGCGTTATATCAAGGTAGAGGTGTAGTTAGTTAGAGATTGTCTTAAGCCCTGAAGCAGGAAGTTTTATATCGCTTCCAATAGTCTTGTTCTTATCATTAATTCTGATGTTTGCATAGTCTTGTTATATGTATAAATGTCCAATCCCTCTTTGAATCTTGCCGTTTAAGGGTTTTTTAAAAATAACTTATGGTTCTGGTTCCTGAATAACATATTACAGCAAATATAATAATAATATGTGCTCACTGGGTCAAATCTTGCTAATGTAGGCACTCCAACAGCTGGAGATGGGACACTAGATGGGGAGGACTCTGAGTTACTACAGATAATTTTTACCCAGGTGTCTGATTGGTGGGTCTTGTTGGCGGGAGTGGATCTCCCTCCTCCCTCTCAGTTCCCAGACACAGTTCGCTGGAAAATAATAGTCCAGAGTCCAGTCTGCAGGCAATTCAATGGGTTTATTGGGGCTAAGCAAGCAAGCATATTCTGTAGCCCTTCACACCAGTCGGGCTATCTCTATACGCTGATAGAGTTTTCCTCTTCCCCTCCCCCAACTACAGTTCTATATGCTGATAGAACCCCCTTCTACTCCTAACCCCTAGGTTTGCACGCCGACGGAGCTCCCTCTCCCTCCTCTCCCCCCCACCTTCTTGGCAAACTTAATTACATTTGTAGTGCCCCTCCCTTGGTACCACCCCTTCCAATATATGGGTGTGTTCCATTCTGGAAGGTCTTGAGTCTAGGGGCCATGAGACTACCTCTTTTGTACCTGATGGGAGAGTGTCATAGATATAAAGGGAAGGGTAACAACCTTTATGTACGCAGTAATATAAAATACCTCTTGGCCAAAGGTACAGAATCACTTACCTGTAAGGGGTTAATCAGTTCAATTAACCTAGTTGGCACCTGATCAGAAGGACCAATGGGGAAAGAAGATACTTTCAAATCTGGGGGGAAGGCTTTGTTTGTTCTCTTGTGTGTGTGTTTGCTCTTGAGACAGAGAGAGGGACCAGGGCAGAAAAAAAATCTCCTAAAAAGATCCTGAAATGATACATCTAAAATCACAGAAATTGTAAATAATAGCAAGGAAATGCATTAGATTATCTTTTGTATTAGCTTGTGAATTTTCCCTATACTAAAAGGTAATTTTATTCCTGTTTTGTCACGGGGAAGCAGAATCAGAGGGGAATCCTCTGCATTTTAAATCTTTTTATTTACTCTGTAAAGTTATCTTCCATACTGATTTTGCAGGTGTGATTCTTTTACTTTTTTTTAAATAAAATTCTTCTTTTAAAAACCTGATTGTTTTTCAGTGTCCTAAAAACCAGGGATTTGGTATGTGCTCACATTGCTAACCAATTGGTTGGTATATTATTCTCAAGCCTCCCCCGGAAAAGGAGTGAAGGGGTTTGGGGGGATATTTTGGGGGATATAGGGTTCCAAATGGCCCCTCCCTGAATATTTGTTTAAATCACTTGATGGTGGCAGCAATACTGTCCAAGGACAATGAAAGGAATTTCTGCCTTGGGGAAGTTTTTAACCTAAGATGGTGGAATATAAACTTAGGGGGTCTTTCATGCAGGTCCCCACATCTGTACCCCAGAGTTCAGAGTGGGGAGGGAACCCTGACAGAGGGGTAAGAAGCAGGGTTTCTTTTGGCCATGGTCACTTTCTTGCAGACTTTGTGTCTCATCTATATACCCTCCCGCTGCTCGATTAGCTCCTTATCTTCTCTTGTTACTGAAAGGCAAGACTACCCGCTTGGGGTGGGAGTGGGGGTGCGGCCTTGTGCTTTCACTTACATTCTCTTGCTTGCTTATTCAGCCTGTATAAACTAAAAGCAAGGCCAGAAGCAAGATTATTATTGTTTAGTCTCTACCCTTTTTATTTCACATTCTCCTAACAGGTCTCACCTACATGCCCAGGGTTTAAGAGGTTGCTGTATTTGGGGTCAGGAAGGAATTTTCCCCCGGGTCAGATTGGGAGAGACCATGGTGGGTTTTTGCTTCCTCTGCAGCATGGGGTCCAGGTTACTTGCTGGTTTGAACTAGAGTAAATGGTGGATTCTCTGTAAATTGAAGTCTTTAAATCAAGATTTGGTCACCACAAAGCTGCATTTTTTTTGGTGAATTTACTATTCGACCAAAAAATTTCTCCCAGTTCTAGTGCAGCCACACTGAAGTCGATGGTCCCAAAGGGCCAAATTCTGTGTTCAGTTACACCAGTGTAAATCCCTAGTAACTCTGTCGGCTTCAGGATTTGGCTCATAGGCCAAGTACATTGGTGCATTCTTACACCTGGGCTGAATTTGGCCTGGTATGTTTTAAGTGCCCCAAAATTATTGAGCTTGATAGGGTTGACTTACATAGTTGGGAAGAATAAGTCCATCCACTACAGGAATCAGTGGATGAATGTCTATGACCAGGATTATGCAGGAGGCCAGATTCATTGATTCCAAGGTCCAAAGGACCATTGTGATCATCTAGTCTGACCTCCTGTATAACACAGGTCAGAGACCTGCCCCAAAACAATTCCTAGAGCAGATCTCTTACAAAAAACGCCCAATCTTGATTTTAAAAGGGTCAGCGATGCAGAATCCACAATGACACTTGATAAATTATTCCAAGGATTAATTACTCTCACTGTTAAAATTTACACCTTATTACCAGTCTGAATTTGTCTCGCTTACAATTCTAGCCATTGAATTGTGTTAGACCAGGGATCGGCAACCTTTAGCATGCGGCTCGCCAGGGTAAGCAACCTGGTGGGCCGGGCCGGCTTGTTTACCTGCCGTGTCCACAGGTTCAGGCAATCGTGGCTCTCACTGGCTGCGGTTTGCCACTCCAGGCCAATAGGGGCTGTGGAAAGCGGCGCGGGCCAAGGGATGTGCTGGCCGCTGCTTCCCACCACCCCCATTGGCCTGGAGCGGTGAACCGTGGCCAGTGGGAGCCACGATTGCCTGAATCTGCGGACGCGGCAGGTAAACAAATCGGCCCGGCCCGCCAGGGTGCTTACCCTGCTGGGTCTCGTGCCATAGGTTGCTGATTCTTGTGTTAGACCTTTCTCTGCTAGACTGAAGAGCCCATTATTAAATATGTTTCCCAGGTAGATACTTGTAGACTGTGATCCAGTCACCCCTTCACCTTTTCTTTGTCAAACTAAAAAGATTGAACTCTTTGAGTCTATCACTATGAGGCAGATTTTCTGATCCTTTAATTGTTTTCATGACTCTTCTCTGAACCTTCTGTATTTTATCAACATCCTTCTTTAATTGTGGGCTCCAGAACTGGATACAGTATTCCAGCAGTGGTTGCACCAATGCCAAATAGGGAGGTAAAATAACCTCTCTAGTGCTACTCTAGATTCCCCTGTTTATGCATCCCAGAATTACATTAGCTCTTTTGGCCACAGCATCACATTGTGTGCTCCTGTTCAGCTGATTATCCACCACAGTCCCCAAATCTTTTTCAGAATCACTGATTTCCAGGATAGAGTCCCCGAGCCTGTAAGTGTGGCCTGCATTCTTTGGTCCTAGATGTATACATCTACATTTAGCTGTATTAAAATGTACATTGTTTGCTCGCATCTAGTTTACCTAGTGATCCCGCTCTCTCTGAATCAGTGACCTGTCCTTGTCTTTGTTTATTGCTCTCCCAATTTTTGTCTCATCTGCAAACTTTATCAGTGATGATTTTGTTTTCTTCCAAGTAGGGCTATCAAGTGATTTAAAAAAATTAATCGCACATTAAAAACATTAATTGCGTGATTAATCATGCTGTTAAACAATAATAGAATACCATTTAAATAATTTTTGATGTTTTCTACATTTTCAAATATATTGATTTCAATTACAATACAGAATACAAAGTGTACAGTGCTCACTTTTTATTTATTTTTGATTACAAACATTTGCAATGTAAAAATGATAAAATAAATAGTATTTTTTCAATTCTCCCATTACAAGTACTGTAGTGCAACCTTTATATCATGAAAGTTGAACTTACAAATGAAGAATTATGTACAAAAAATAATGACTTTGTTTTTGAATGCAATGTAAAACTGTAGAGCCTACAAGTCCACTCAGTCCCAGGGCCGCCCAGAGGATTCAGGGGGCCTGGGGCAAAGCAATTTCGGAATACCATACAATACTATATTCTCGTGGGGGCCCCTGTGGGGCCTGGGGCAAATTACCCCACTTCCCCCCGCCCCCCACCCACGGGCGGCCCTGGGAAAAATAAATCTTCCACACCTCGGCACAAACCCAGTTTTGAGAAAACTTCTTTACAAGGTATCACTGGTTCTCAGCATCAGCTAGTGCTAAAAGGCACTAAAGCTCATTAAAAGGGTTGGACAAATATTTTGGGTCAAAGCTTTTTTTGGATCAAAAACTAGGGGGTTTTAAAAAGCAGAAAAAATCATGGACAATGTCTGCTTTCCTTCAAAATGTGTTGTGTTGTTGTTTTTTTTTATTAAAAAGCTGAAATTAGTCTGCCAAAACCTGAATATGGTTTGGGGTTTCAGAAGTGTGTGGTCAAATATTTGCTACTTGCTATGTTTGATTGTTTAAAGAAACAATAAACAAATTCTGCTTAAAAAAAAATCCAAAACTTTTGAACTTCAGCTTGTGACCAAACGCGTGAGCCCATCCAGTCAGAGATTTTTCCAGGTTTCTGATACTCTGCTGGCTTCCTTGACTCATATCTGTCTCCACAACTTTGGGTTAATTTAGGTTAGAACATAAGAACAGGCATACTGGGTCAGACCAAAGGTCCATCCAGCTCAGTATCCTGTCTACCGACAATGGCCAATGCCCCAGAGGGAGTGAACCTAACAGTTAATGATCAAGTGATCTCTCTCCTGCCATCCATCTCCATTCACCCTCTGACAAACAGAGGCTAGGGGCACCATTCCTTACCCATCCTGGCTAATAGCCATTAATGGACTTAACCTCTGTTTTGTCTGTTTCCTAGAGACTGGCTCCATGGGGTCCCTCACAAACTGGAGACGGTTACTGGGGTTTGTCTTTAGTATAGCTTATGTACATATTCCACAAACTGAGCATTTGAGCTTGTTCCAGAATCTGGGATGAGCCTATGTCGTGAAAACTGAAATGCTCAAAATAGCACATGCATGTGAATGGACACAGGGTGCTAAAATTAAATTAACCCAGGGGGGTCTCAAACTGGGGGTTGGGACCCCTCAGGGGGTCACAAGGTTATTACTGGGGGTCGCGAGCTGCCAGCCTCCACCTCAAACCCCACTTTGCCTCCAGCATTTATAATAGTATTAAATATATAAAAAAGTGTTTTTAATTTATAAGGGTGGGGGTCGCACTCAGAGGTTTGCTATGTGAAAGGGGTCACCAGTACAAAACTTTGAGAAACACTGAATTAACCCCTCTGAAGCCTCAGGGAATGCAGAGAGGGGGGTCTCCCTTGCTAGGGTTGGGTAGGAGGTAGGTGGTGTAGGATATTGCTCTTCTCATATGATCCCTCCCACAGTGGCTAATTTTAAATGAAGCTACACTCCCCTGACATGAATCTCCCTATGGCACTGAAATTAATTTGACATTTGAGAAGTGAAAGGGACGGCAGCCCTAATGGAAAAGCTAACAGCTTGGCTCGTCTGCAAGCCTCAAACTGCTGATGAGCTTTAGGGTAGGGAAGGCTGTGCCTCCCAAACAGCCTGGCCCTGCCCCCTATCTGACTCCCATCCACATCCACTGCCCCCCCGACTGCCCACCACTCTCAGAATCCCCAACCCATCCTGCTCTTTGTCCCCTCACCGTCCCCCAGAGACCTCCCCCCAACCACCATCCCGGGACCCCACCCCCACAACCCCCCCCCTGCTCCCAGTCCCCTGACTGCCCCGACCCCTATGCGGCCCCCGGCTGAGTCCTGACAGACCCCCAGAATGCCCATGATCCAACCCCCCCCCGTTCCCTGTCCCCTGAGCACCCCCCAACCTCTGCCCCTCCCTGCCCCTTATCCAACCCCCTGGGCCCCTTACCCCCGGCTCCCCCCTCAGCGCGCCGCATCCAGGAGCGTCCCTGGACAGCACTGCAGCGTGGCTCCGGTGGGGCCTGAGCTCCTCCCTGCTCAGAGCCGTGTGGTAAGGGGGCGGGGCTGCGAGCTCTAGCGGGGCCTGAACTCCAGTCACTCGGCCCGGAGCTCATAGCCCCGCCCCCTTACCACGCGGCTCCAAGCGGGGAGGAGCTCAGGCTCCACCTGGATGGGCTGAGGCTCCGGGAGAGGGGCGGATGCGGGGTCGGGCCAGGGCCAGGGAGGGAGCCTCAGCCCTTCTCGTGTGGGCCCCTGCGGAGCCCGGGGCCTGGAGCAAATTGCCCAACTTGCCCCCCCCCCCCCCCCCCCCCGGGCAGACCTGCTCAGTCCTACTTCTTGTTCAGCCAATCGCTCAGACAAACAAGTTTGTTCACATTTGTGGGAGATAATGCTGCCCACTTCTTGTTTACAATGTCATCTGAAAGTCAAAACAGCCATTTGCATGGCACTGTTGTAGCCGGCGTCGCAAGATATTTATGTGCCAGATGCGCTAAAGATTCAAATGTCCCTTCATGCTTTAACCACCATTCCAGAGGATATGTGTCCATGTTGATGATGGGTTCTGCTCGATAACGATCCAAAGCAGTGCAGACCGAAGCATGTTCATTTTCATCATCTGAGTCAGATGCCACCAGCAGATGGTTGATTTTCTTTTTTGGACGTTCGAGTTCTGTTGTTTCTTCACTGGAGTGTTGTCTTTTAAGACTTCTGAAAGCATGCTCCACACCTAGTCCCTCTCAGATTTTGGAAGGCACTTCAGATTCTTAAACCTTGGGTCAAGTGCTGTAGCTATTTTTAGAAATCTCACAAACATCTCTTTGTGTTTTGTCAAATCTGCATTGAAAGTGTTCTTAAAACGAACATGTGCTGGGTCATCATCTGAGATTGCTATAACATGATATATATGGTAGAATGTGGGTAAAACAGACCAGGAGACATACAATTTTCCCCCAAGGAGTTCAGTCACAAATTTAATTAATGCATTATTTTTTTAATGAGCATCATCAGCATGGAAGCATGTCCTCTGGAATGGTGGCTAAAGCATGAAGGGGCACGCAAATACTGAGCATATCTGGCACATAAATACCTTGCAATGCCGGCTACAAAAGTGCCATGCAAATACCTGTTCTCACTTTCAGATGTCATTGTAAATAAGAAGCAGGCAGCATTTTCTCCCATAAGTGTAAATAAACTTGTTTGTCTTAGCGATTGGCTGACCAAGAACTATGACTGAGTGCACTTGCAGATGCTAAAGTTTTATACTGTTTTGTTTTTATGTAACAAAAAAAATCTACATTTGTAAGTTGTACTCTCATGATAAAGAGAATGCACTACAGTACTTGTATGAGGTAAATTGAAAAATACTATTTCTTTTATCATTTTTACAATGCAAGTATTTTTAATAAAAATAATAATATAAAATGAGCACTGTACACTTTGTATTCTATGTTGTAATTGAAATCAATATAATTGAAAATATAGAAAAACATCCAAAATATTTAATACATTTCAATTGGTATTCTATTGTTTAACAGTGTGATTAAAGCTGCAATTAAATCGTGATGAATTTTTTTTAGTTAATCGCGTGAGTGAACTGCGATTAATTGACAGCCCTACTTCCAAGTCATTGATAAAAATGTATCTTCTGATTTTAAAATCTATTAATGTAATGGTAGTTCTAATCCTAGTACTTTTTAGCATAGGCACTGCTGTTTGGACTATACTACCTAGAATCTGCAACAAGGAGTAATAATTATTAACATTATCATTTGTAACTTCTATAGAATCATAGATGTGCTTGGCACTTTACAATATAGATAAAGACTGAGTCTCTGTCCCGAAGACCTTACAATCTAAGCTGGTCATCCTGCAAAATCATACGATCATAAGTAGTCCCAATGCTTCAATGGACTGTTCATGTGTATTAAGTTAAGCAGATGCATACATTTTTGTACAATTGGACCTTTGTGCAGATGAGACAAAAGTGAGAAAGTGAATTAAGAGGAGGGAAGCATGTGGGAGAAGACCGTGTGATTATGAGTATATGTGCTTATCTAGAAGGGAATATGACATCCTTACAACTGTGACTATGCATCAAGATGATGAATGTTTCTAAAAATAAGTTATATTTTGGGTTTGTCGCTGTGCTCAGTGGATTTTTAGCTGTACAGCCAAGGTTGGTGTGTTTCTTTACAAAAATTAAACCCTACGGAGTGTGGTGTATTGTACATATCTGTCTTGTTATACAATTCCCAGCACCCTGCATGTTACAAAGAAATGCCAACACTTCTTTGGATGCTGAATCCTGAGGTTTTGGCAGCTTTGGGCTTTTAGATTCACCTATCACAGTGTATTTTCCTCCTTGGTGTATCAATGACACACCTCTGCTAGGAATTATTACTGGTGCTGGTTAAGCACCTTAGCAGTAAGTTCTAACTTGGGTGGGCTATTGTTTTGTATCTCACATGTCAGAACCCTCCTCCACCAATCAACTTGAGCCTCTGGTTCTGTCATTTGCTTGCCACCTACACTTAAGGTGTATTTGCTGTGGTGCCCCGGAGGCACGCTCTGACCTGTGATTCACTGGTCGATGGACACCTGTATTCTGCTGGCTATTGATGCATTGCTTGTGACATGAACTCGTGCACTGTGTCTAGCTTTTGATGGAGAGGTGCCCACATTAATTTACAGTAATTGGTCTTTTGCAGGCCATGGCACAAAGAGACCAACTGACTGAATGGGCTATGAAGAGTGGTCCCAATGGGGGAAATTGGCACTGCCATCGTCTGAGCCAGCCCTGTCCTTTGGCTCAGTGGAACACTTCGGTCTTTGGGGCTGTCAGTCTGTCTTGTTTCACAGCACTAAATTAAATGTTAAAGGATAAGGCACCAGGCTGGGAATTAGGAACCCTGGGTTCATTTTCTGGCTTTGCCACCACCACCTTGCATGGCTTTTGGCAAGTCACTTCATCTCTCTTTGCCTCAATTTCCCCATCTGTACAATGGGAATAACTACACTTGCTTTCTCCCACCCTTTGTTTGTCTCATCTCTTCAGATCATAAGTCCTTTGAAGCAGGGGTTGTCTCTTAGCAGGTATGTGCAGTGCCTAGAACAAATCAGACCTGATCCTAATTGGGGCCTCTAGGCAACCATATTCCACACTTGAATCACTGTACTCTGTGGGGACCCTTGAAGAGCAGTACTTTTCCAGGATATGAATGTTGCTCTGTGGCCTTGTTGATCCTGTCAGCCTCTTTCAATGGACACCAGTGCCCCAAGAGCCTCCCTCTTTTGCCCTTGTTGGGTCAGCACTGTTCTTTCCTGGAACCAGCACCCGTTCCAAGGAATGCCATTTCTTCCCCTCTGGGGGAGGTGGGCTTTGCAGGGACCCCACCAAAGCTGTTGATCTGCTGCCCTCTTGGCTGCATTTCCGTCCTCCTCCCTTCCTTTCTTGTTTTCTTCTTTGTAGTTACATTAAGATGAATGAACCAGTTGTGAAACCCCGAGGCCCTCCAGGGACAGATTTCAGATGTTTATTCTTCTCTCACCAATGAAAAGAGAAGGAAAGAAAATGATCAAAAAATCTGCTGCTGTGTCCAAGTGTATAATTAACCCTTTGGGGCCCGGAATGAGTCTGCATACAGGAAACCCTGCACTATCAGGAGCTCTGACTCCAGACATCAAAGGGTTAGTGTCAGCACTGAGTACTGGGAAGGTAAAAGAGGCCATTGTACAGCAGAGCTTGGTACCAGGGTTTCTGGATGGATTCAGAGAGCACGTGTGGATACAGTCGGTGTGGATGGCAGCTCCTTCCCCAGATAGCCCAGCTGGAGGGATGGGGGATAGCTGGATGTACACAGCCCCACCACATGGCTCTCCAGATTCTTCACCAGCTGTGAATTCAGAGCTTCTCAGACCAGTGATTGAAAAAGAATCTGATCAATTGACTCCTTTACTCAGAGTCATAGATTAGGCCAAGGGTTTCTGAGACTTTGACTCTTGCTTGTAAATAGGGCTGGCTCCAGGCACCAGCTAAGGAAGCAGGTGCTTGGGGCGGCCAATACAAAGGGGCGGCACGTCCGGGTCTTCGGCGGGAATTCGGCGGCAGGTCCCTCAGTCCCTCTCTTCCTCTTTGAGCTGCCGCCGAAGTGCTGCTGAAGAGGAAGAGAGGGAGTGAAGGACCCGTCGCCAAACTGCCACCAAAGAATGGAGCGGCTCGATTGAGCTGCCACCAAAGTGCTGCCAATCGTTTTTTTGGGTTTTTTTTTGCCGCTTGGAGTAGCAAAAAACCTGGAGCCGGCCCTGCTTGTAAAACTGGGGTGCTGTTGGTTTGTGGATCTCTAAGGCCTTGTCTACAAATGCCTAGTGTAGCCTCTCTGGTGAGATCTGAACTGGTGTAAATAGTGCAGACTCCTGTAGACACAGATGCAGCTACATCAGGGGTTGAAATTCCAGTGTAGACAAGGCCTAAAACCTAGAAGGGATGCTGGCATTAGGTTGACCAATTCACTACCCATCCTGGCTATTAAATCCCCAAGCTCTGTTATGAAAAATATTAGATTATAGCCTTAGAAGCGATGAATCTATGAACCATCTTGGTCTGTTTCTACAGTAAGTTTGTTATGTCACCAAAAACCTTGAAAACCCCCAATTGGTTCTTTTAGCTTAAAGACGGGTTAAAAAAAAAACAAATTTTGTCTCCAACTCTTGCTTATTCTTTCCAAGTGGCTGAGCTGGTTTTTGTTACTTTTATCCCACTTTGGACAACCCTTAGTGTAGACCAGGGGTTCTCAAACTTCACTGCACTGCGACCCCCTTCTGACAACAAAAATTACTACAAGACCCCAGGAGTGGGGACCAAAGCCTGAGCCTGCCCAAGCTCTGCCACCCCAGGTGGGGAGAATCAAAGCCAAAGCCAAAGCCCAAGGGCTTCATCCCCAGGCCCCTGCCATCCAGGGTGGAAGCCCTCGAGCTTTGGCTTTGGCCCTGGGTGGTGGGGCTCAGGCTTTGGCCCTGGGCCCCAGCAAGTCTAATGCCAGCCCTGGCAACCCTACTAAAATGGGGTTGTGACCCACTTTGGGGTCCTGACCCATAGTTTGAGAACTGCTGGTGTAGACCTTGGTACAATATTCCCCTTCCCCTGCCTGGCAGAAAAGTGCATTCCCCTCCCTGCCACAACATCTCCCTCCCTCTTTGAGTTTGCATTTGCCTAGGATACTGCCCCAGTTCAGGGCCATCCCTTTCCTCCCCCTCCGCCCTCCTCCCCCCTGCTGCCAGGAGTCTGGAGGCTGTGTTCTCATTCCCTGCAGCTCTAGCACTTCCCAGCTCTAATGACTCTCTCTATTTTATAGAGACAAGGTGGGACTAGCATGGCTACAACAACCCTGCATACAACATCTGTGTGTTTTACTCCTCTCAGGTTACCTTCAAAAGGTGCTGAAGAACCACACAGCCCACGCCTGTGATGGGGAGCAACTGGGAGTCATTTGTCCCCACAAGACCTCCATTAGCATCCTATCTGCATTTTATGGGCGTCGAGTGCCCAGCCAGAACCTCTGCCCGAGTACTGGCAATATCTCTGGTGAGAGCATCATGTGTGTATCTGCCACAGCCCGCCAGGTAAAAGCAAAAACATCCTTGAAATTCACAAGTAACAACATTCTAAGGGAGTGCAGGAAACCAGGGCAGTACCATGCATGGAGGTGTTCAGGGTGACATGGGATGCTTTTGGGTTCAGGCAAGGGAGATTAGATTGTCTGATTGGGGGCCCCCAAAGTGCTCCCACATCTGCCAACTGGCCCTCAAACACTGTAGCCTCAGGTCCCATCCCAAAAAATGGTGGGTGGTTTGGGACCTTGTAGTGAACTCTCGCCCCTTACTTATACATGCAGAAGGAATTCAGGATGCTATTTTACCAGTGGAGTGATGAAAGGTACTGACACAATGGGACCTTCTGTGATGGATTGGGTGGGTTCACCTCCTGGAACTGCATTTGAAGATATAAACCTAGGAAGAGGCGTTACAGATTCATTTTAACCAAGATGAATTTTGGAATATGCATACAAAAAATTAATTGTGAGAAATTTATCCATGTTAGGGCTTAACCCAGAGACGAAGGATGGTCCAGTTGCTGTGTAACCCCAAAAAACTGATTCTGGGATGCCGCTCTAATAATCTATCCCCATTAAACTGTCCTTCCCGAGATGTAAGTTTCCAGGGTTGTTAAGGAAACACTAAAGGACACGGATATAACCTTCGGATAAAGAAATTGACACAGGAAGTATTGTTTTTCAAAACAACGTAACTAATAATCCCTAATACACTGTATCCTAAAAATTCTAAACAAAAAACACAAAATCCCTTGTTGCAAGTTTAAAGAGCATTTAAACCACAATAGTATATAGTTTATGATTCTAAGCAAAGTGCTTTGTTACAAGTGGCCAGTTTGTAACAAATCGCAGACAGTTGTTCTTTCAATCAGTGGTTCTTAACCTTTCTAGACTACTGTACCCTTTTTAGGTGTCTGATTTGTCTTCTGTACCCCAAGTTTCACCTCACTTAAAAACTACTTGCTTACAAAATCAGACATAAAAATACTAAAGTGTCACAGCACACTTACTGAGAAATTGCTGCCTTTCTCATTTTTATCATATAATTATAAAATAAATCAGTTGGAATATAAATATTGTACTTACATTTCAGTGTGATATTGAGCCTGTTTTTTTCACTTGTGAGCCTTGTCTGAAGCCCAAGCCTTGCTGTCCAGGGCTGAAGCCCTGCATGCCACCAGCTGATTTTGGCTCTGCACTTGCAACCCCATCCTGTGACCCCCATGGAGGCTTCAAACCCCAGGTTGAGAAACACTGATCTAGATGAGTTGAGTACCTCCTGGAAGACCTTTGAGTACCCCTGGTTGAGAACCACTGCTTTATATTTCACACAAGTAAAATACAATTAAAAGACACATACTTCTAGCATACACATGTTAAATACTATGCTAGACTACACTACACTACAAATTATATTAAAACTGGCAAGCTTACTTTATAAATCCATTGGTATCCCTTTATATCACTACTGCTGCTGTGATAAATCTTTTACTATTCTTCTTTAATTGCAGTTCAGCTCCTGGTCAGTCAGCTCTGCTCTGTCTCTCTCTCTGCAGCTTTTCTGACTTCTTTGGCTACTCTTACTGGTTTCCAATTCCTCCGTCTGCTCCCGACTGAATTCCCCTCTCTCTCTCTCTGACTCGGACTCTGAAACTGCCTGCTGGCAGCTGGCCTTTTATGATGCACTTGTGGCTCTCTCCTAATATACCTTTCTATTCTTAGAAGCAATTACCTCACTTGCACATGCCCAGTATCAACCATTAGTTTAGGAAATGTAAATTTCAGAGATTTAAATAAGAAAGATCATGATTTTTAATTTACTGGGGCTAATATAGAACCAAAGGAAATCATTGTTTTCCTTTGACTCTGGATACTCGAGCCATGTATGGTGGAGGTGAATGCCAAGAGATTCTTTGAGAGGTGCTTTTATTGTGTAGAGTCCAATGGCAAAAGAATTTTTAAATCTGATTAAATACTTTCTTAACATTGCACTTTTGCTGGGAAGAGATCTGCCTTCACATGGGCTTATGAAGGAAAGAGATTGTGTGTCAAAGAGTCAGAAAGCCAGATAGAGGCACAGGTTCTTTGACATTAGCAGTAACTAACTTTTCATTCTGTGTGTCACCATTTTAAGGAGGGGTGTCTGGATAGGAAACTAGGAGATATGTTGGGGTTTTAAAGCAACTGAACCTCACCCACCCCACTAGGTTCTGACAACTACTGTGAAAATTGTTTGAGGTGGGTGGCATCCTCTGACTGTCTGGAACATGCAGTGACTTTTCTAACACCAGTTAGATCCTCCTCACAATCACAGTGGAATGTTTTTATTTAGTGACAGGCCATTTCACCATTTAGTGCAAGCTGATCTTCATCCTCTTCATTTAATAGAAACATTCTTGACTGTCCCAGCTGACATATCAGGGAGTCAAAATGGGGCTATGAGCCTAGACTGATCCTGGGTCTCTGATCTCATGAGCCAGGGGACTTTATACTTGTGAAATTTTATTGCCTCTTGTTGGCTTATCTTGGGGATAGGATGCAACTGGGTTTTGCTATTGAATTGAGAGCTATGACTTGTTTTGTAGCTGAGCCTATGGTAACACCACTAAGCTCCTTTTTACTCACCATCACCTCCTTGTTCTAGATTCACCAAGAGAGTGGAAATCCTTGTCCTTGTGCCTTTGGCTGCCAAGGGCAGCGGGACTTAAAGAGAATATTAGAGCAAGAGGTGTGCAGAGCAGCCCAGGAGAACTAAGAGCTGATCGGAACCTTCCTTATAACCTCAGACTGAACCTTTCATAGTACACGTCTCACTAATAAGAGCAACCCTCCATAGGCAGTTAGGAGTGCCCTGGATGTCATGTTCCCTGAGTCAGGAATAGAATAAGGAATGAGGCCGACTGGGGATAGCAGTGTTACCATCTCCCCATAGCTCATAGTTATCATTCGTCTGATGAAGTGGGTATACACCCACAAAAGCTCATGCTTCAATACATCTGTTAGTCTATAAGGTGCCACAGGACTCTTTGCTGCTTTTACAGATCCACACTAACATGGCTACCCCTCTGATACTAGAGTTATCATAGTTATCAATCCAGAGTTATTCATCACCACTCTTAACATGGGTGACCGTTGGGGCAATCCCCTCAACCCTCAGAATCAACTAACTTTCCTGGCTGTCTGGAAACCAACCTGATTTCAATGAAAATAATGGTGCTGATAATGAGCATAAATCACACAACTCTTTCGAAGATTCCCCAGCGCAGCAGCTCTAGTTCTTTGTCTGCCATTTCACTTTTGACTTAATAAACACACCAAAGGCTTTTCACCCATGGGCTGGGCTTTCAATTTGCAACTTTTGTTCCCCATCAAACGTCTCACATCAGCCTGAGCTGTCCTTGTGTTGTGCCTCTCTTTAGTTACAACCCAGCTAGAGGAGGGTAGGGTAACTCCCTGGTTTCCCTCCAGGGACTGAATCTCCCTGGCCAATCCAAGTATGCAAACTAGGAAATATCATCTGGTCCAGCTGCTGATCATTTTAATCATGGATAAGCCTGTGATTCTGTCACAGAGGTCATGGAAGTCACAGATTTCATGACTTTCTGTGACCTCCGGGACTTCCAGAACAGTTGATACGGCCGACTCCAGGGCCACTCGAACAGATGGCCCCAGGACCAGCTGCTCCGGTGTCCCACGGCCAGCCACACCGGCCGCTGCTGGAACGGCCCCGGGGCCAGCTGCTCAGGCTGTCCCCAGGGCCAGCCGCATCGGCTGCTTCTTGAGTGTCCCCCGGCAGCTGGCTCCAGGGAGCGCCGGGGCCCCCTGAAGCAGAGATTCAGTCATGGGTATTTATAGTAAAAGTCATGGACAGGTCTCAGGCCGTGAATTTTTATTTATTGCCCGTGACCTGTCCATGACTTTTACCAAAAATACCTGTGACTAAATCTTAGCCTTAATCATGGATTGAGAGGCATAGTATTCACCAACTGACTCCTGCATGGGCATTGAAACGGCTCAGTTGTTTCTTCTGCAAACTTTACTGGCTTATTTTAGTTGGTCCTTCTGAAGCCCCACCCCCATGCTCTGCATAGCCAATGGGGACAGGAACCCTGTGCTTATCCACTTCCGGGTAATCTTTTTCTATGAACATTGAGGACGAGCTGTGACCCTAGCTGTACATATCACATTGTATGTATTATGCTTATTGATTGCAGGGTCCATTGACTTAAGGTATTGAGGCTTAAGAGTGAAATGGGTCAAAGTTATTTTCCATTTGTGTCATTACAGATACAGTGTAGAGGGAACCAGTCACCAGGTTTGGAGGCTTATTGAGTTATTTGTCATTATGGCCTGTAGCCATCAGTCCCCTATTCCTGCCACTTGTGGGGCCCACTGACTTTCCCTTACTCACCACAACCAGGATGCAGGGCATTTCTTAGGGGGCTTTCTAAACCAAGCGCTCTGGGGAATGTGCCCTTCCTCCCCACCCCCAACTGCCTCTCACGAGGTCAGAAGGCTGCCGGCCCTTTAAGGGAAGTCCCTATGCTAGACGCATGAAGTCATTCAAGCCTCCAGTGATCTCATTGTACACAAAGATGATAGGATTAGAACCAAAGAAATGGTATGTAAATAACAGCTCTGGTGTGACACTCCATCAAGGGTCACCCTAGGGCTAAGTACAAGGAATAAGAGACACCTCACAATTTTAGAGAGCACTTTCTCACCCTCCTAGGGGATCTCAGAGACACCACTCTGTGGCTTTCAGCTCAGCCCAGCACACATATACATTCCAGGTTTCTATCTGGCCCCACCATGGGAATCAGTAATGCACTTATCCCAGCAGCCCTCTGTGAGGCAGGGCTATGTGTCTCATTTTACAAGGTGTGGAATTAAGGCTCAGAGAGATTAAGGAGTTTGTCCATAGTAACATGTGGCAGAGGAGGGAATCAAACCCAGGTCTCCCCCAGCCTAGACAAATGCTCTAATCACTGAACCATCCTTTCTCTCTGCAGCATGCCTGGCTTGTCTGCTGGGGTCTAGCCCTGAACTGATCCAGGATTGTTTCCAGGGCGGTAGCTAAACTCTCTCATTGCCTAGTCTACCTTTGCATTTCATCACCTCTACTAAGCATCCTGGATCTTGCAGGCTGCCTGCTTTTTGGGGTAGTCATAAAGACCAGGCTTTGGCAAATGTCTTGTCTTGGTGTGTGGGGTCACCCTGAAACCAGTGCAGCCTGCTTTGAAAGATGCAGGGCAGATATAACACTAGATCGGAATGACCTGATTGGATACACAGCCCTCAGACAGTGGAGTCCTGTCAGGGGCCTTGGATTTCATGTGGCATTTTTCTATTGTCATATCTAGTGTAGGCTCTTGCCAGCACTGGTTTTAGAAACAACGGACACCTGAAAGAGTGTGCATGGGCACAGCAGTAGAAGAGACACAGAGAGTCATATATGGCCCAGAAGTGAAACTGCAGCTCATAAATTTTGGAGTGTCTGGGACTCTAAGGCCTCTTTGCCTGCACATGTTCCTTTCGGCTGTGGTTTCATTGCTAAGTTCAGTACTACCCCCTCATTGTACATGGGGATCTGTAAGTGCTAATACAGAATGTTTTGCCCTAGGCTTCCACTTGTTCTGCCCATAGTAAATAGGAGAGCTGTGCTGCCCCAGGCCGGTAGTGTCCTTTTAAAATAATTCTTCTCAACATGTGTCTCCATCGGTGGAGCTTTGGAAGCTAGGTAGGGAGAATGTCAAAGAATTGTTCCATATTGGCTAAATTTAAAGTAGCATCAGTAGATAGAAAGGGATTATTGTATTTCTGGTTTTAGCTTTTTCCTAAAAAATAAATAAAAAAAATAAAAAAGGCTTCAGGGAACCAGGAAGCCATATTTGGCACTGGTGTGGCCGTTGCTGGAATATTGTGTCCTGTTCTGGTGCCCACAATTCAAAAAGTGTGCTGATAAATTGGAGAAGGGTCAGAGAAAAGTGATGAGAAAACTTAAAGGATTGGAAAACCTGCCTTGTGGTGATAGACTCAAGGAGTTCAATCTATTTAGCTTAACAAACAGAGGTTAAAGGTTTCAGAGTAGCAGCCGTGTTAGTCTGTATCCGCGAAAAGAACAGGAGTACTTGTGGCACCTTAGAGACTAACAAATTTATTTGAGCATAAGCTTTCGTGGGCTACAGACGCATCCGAAGAAGTGGGCTGTAGCCCACGAAAGCTTATGCTCAAATAAATTTGTTAAGTCTCTAAGGTGCCACAAGTACTCCTGTTCTTTTTAGAGGTTAAAGGGCGACTTGATTAGTCAGTAGACCATGGGGAACAAACATTTAATAATGGGCTCTTTAGTCTAGCAGAGGAAGGTCTTACACGATCCAATGGCTGGAAGTTGAAGCTAGACTAATTCAGACTGGAAATAAGGCAAACATTTTTAACAGTGAGTAATTAACCACTGGACAATGTACCAAGAGTCATGGTGGATTCTCCATCACTGACTATTGTTAATTCAAGAAGGGATGTTTTTCTAAGAGATCTGCTCTAGGACTTATTGTGGGGATGTTCCCTGGCTTGTGTTATACGGGGGTCAGACCAGATGATCACAATGGCCCCTTCCCACCTTGGAATCTGTGAATCTCTGAAAAGACTGGAGTAAGATAAATGAGAAATAGGCTCCTGACTCTCTAAATCTTTCCCCTGTCTCTGAGTGAATGGCAGCTGTAGGGGTCAGGCCAGAACTTCTTGGGTTGACCACAGGCTCAGAATGCAGTAGATCAGTTTAGATTAAATGAGGTTAGACCAGCCAATCAGTTCTTATCCCTGATTTGGCTATTTCTGGGTCTCCCAATGCCATTCCCGGCTGCTACCAAGCTTTCAGTAATGCCATTCTGGGGTGGGTTTTTTTTCCTTGCCCTCTGCAAAGCTGGGAACAGGCACCCAGGCACTCCCATTAGAAAAAATCCCCAGCATCTTGCTGCAGGCTCTTCTAAACCTCTCTCTAGAGTTGGTGAACTGTGGAGCCTAGGGAGCTCTGGAAACGCTCGTACAGAGTTAAGCTCCTCCTTGCTCTGCCTATTCAATGGAAGAGCTGACATTGTCCTCTTAAAATAATTCTTTCAAATCTGGTTCCACCTCAGGCCTGGCTTTGGTTGCATATATGGGGCTTCCATTGACTGAGGTTGGAGCAAAGCCAGTATTTTACCTAAGGACTGCAGTGAAAATGAGCCTTCTCTGTGTGTGCTAAACCCCATGTCTCTGGGATGCATGGGCTCTGCTGAGAGTAGTGGGGAGGGACTGGGGAATGTTTCCCCCAAGGAACTCACCATATTGAAGTCCAAAGCAGGAGTGCCTCCATCTTGGGACAATCACCCCCAAACTTCTTTTCAAACTGTTTGTTGTATTTTAAGAAGGGGCTTTTGAGAGCCTGCTCCAGCCCATCACTGGAGATCACGCAGGATGACTAACGCCATGACCCTTGGATTAGTTCAGCTCAGATCCTGCATGCTGCAACCAACTTCATCCTTTGCTGGAAACAATCCGCACAGAACTCCTCAACAGCCACGTCTGAATTTATTTTCTGTGTACGTTGATGGGTGTCTTTAGCCCCATTGGAGCACTGCTCCTTTAAAATACCTGACGCTGACCTGCTCAGCTCTGGGCCAGGAGGTCATGGGCTCAAATCCTACATGTCCCATGAGTTCAGGTCTGGAACTTCGACCCAGTGCTGTCACTGTGGGGCATTTCTGTGTGGGTGTTGCACTGAGCACTCTTCTATTAACTTTGGTGTCTTGGTCAGTGTTCCTTCTTTGAGCATAAAACCAAGTGCTACAAGCCATAGCTTTCGGTGAGCTGCTGCTGTTGAGCTAAAATACCTGTTGTGTTATAGTCTCTGGCTGCAGTGTTTGTGCTCCCAGCATCTAACTCAAGGATTTCTCTGTAAGACCAAATTCTACTCTGTTCAGGGAGCAACTGAGTTGCAGCCAGTAATTGTGTTTGCTTGTTGAACTGTGCCTGTGAAGGGAGGAAGTGCCATCTAGTGGCCAGTGCCTGTAATAATCTATGCTGTTGAGAGTATATCACTTACCCGCTACTGAAAAGCAGCTGTGCATTCATGACACTGGAGCGGCACATGCAGCATTGTAATGCAAGACAGAAAAAATAAGCTGGTAGTCTTTAAACTGTGTGCAAGTCCTCATTGGAAAAGTCTGATTTAAAAGCCTGATGCCTAGTGGCTGCAGTAAAAGAAACAGGTCGGGAGAGCCCTGAGCCAAAGAGTGAGAAAGCAGCAATACTTTGGAATGATGCAGGATCTCTTCTTAGCTTAGGGTCCCTCTGGTCTATCTGCTGATGAGCTAAGTTTCCAACAGTGTTCAGTATGTCTGAATGCCTTTACCTGGGAAGCTAAGGAGATTAATATACAGCTACAATGTCCAGCAAAACTGTGGCCCTATTTTCCTAATTCTCCATCTTTTGCAATACGAAACACTTGAATTGTTTGAAGAAATCTATCCTTGGTTGGGACATGATCTAGCCATCTTGTTATACAAAGTGGTAGCTCTGTCCACCTCTTGAAACACACACAAATTGATTCTATAGGCATAACATTGCTATTATTTTTTATTCTTACTTTTATCGTAAATGGTATTTACGGTATAGTACAAATGTTTGACTTGAAGAAGGCATCGCCAATCTGAAAAGTGTTGAGAAAACTGGCCTAGAAGTTGGAATAAATGCCATGGTTAATGGAACCGGCAGATGGTTTTAACTTGAGACGAGCTGTGAACGTGAGGGCAGAGAAATAGTACAAAGGAACTGGATCAATGAAGCAGGACTGGAAGGGAGCTCCTGGGTCACCACACCCTGTCCCTTGCTGTTGCTGGTAACCCCTACCATATAATCCAGTCATAAATTTATCAAGATCCCTCTTAATCCCAGTTCCGTTGTTACCCCCACTGCTCCTGTTGGGAGGCTGTTCCAGAACCTCCCTCCTCTGACGGTTAGAAGCCTTCTTCCGATTTCCAACCTAGATTTATTCATGGCTAGTTTATCCCCATTTGTCCTTGGCCCACCATTGTCCTTTTGCATCTATAGCTCTCCTCCCTCCCTGGTGTTTGCTCCTGATGGATTTAATAGAGCACAACCAGCTCCCCACTAAACCTATGTTGGTTTAGTACAGCTCTTCCAGCCTCCTTGCATGAAATCGGCCCTTCCTTCCCCGATCATCCTTGTAGCCCTTCTCAACGCCAGTTCCCGTTTGAATGCATCTTTCCTAAATCATAGAATATCAGGGTTGGAAGGGACCTCAAGAGGTCATCTAGTCCAACCCCCTGACTGATTTTTACCCCAGATCCCTAAATGGCCCCCTCAAGGATTGAACTCACAACCCTGGGTTTAGCAGGCCAATGCTCAAACCACTGACCTATCCCTCTAGGAGTGACTAGAATTGTGTGCAGTATTCCAGATGAGGCCTTGTGCAATGGTTTTAATATATGGTCAGAAAATAACTAGATTAGATTAAATTTGGAATAATCCAGGCCAGTATCTCTGTGAAAAGATAATTTGAAGGGTAGATATTCAATGGGAGGGTGAAGTCTGGAAAGCAGTAATCCTAAAAGAGATCATGGGGTGATAGCAGGTCTGGCCCACTTTACAGATGGGGGTTGCAACTATCTGCTCCTACCCCATGGCCAAAGCCATACTATCAGGTGATGGCATGAAGAGGAAGGGTATCCTTAGATAAGGATCAGTGGGCGAATAGACGCACCGTGGAGGAAGAGGCCCAGCAAGAGAGCAGCCAAGTTAGCCACCTGGAGTTAAGTACATTAAAAATAGTTTCCGGTCTCTTTACATCTTCATCCTGCTGTTAGAGTGGCTGGCCCAGACTGGGGTTGGGCTGGCCCTTCCTGGATCAATGACAGGCTCAGAATTCAGCAGGGAGCAGCAGTGTTCGGGGGAGGAGTTCTGCGCTCAGTAGAGGGCCCTGAAACCAGACTGGGCCTGCAGGATTTCTTAGAAGTGACCTTGTCAATCACTCTTTACCATTGTGTGCATTGGGTGTTATGTGTGTCTCCCTTGGTTTAGCTTTATGCAAAGGCCTGTGATCACACTGCCCATCACAGGGCAGCATGGCCAACCCTGAGCATCACAAATCATAGTCCAAGCCCAAGAAGGACGGGAGAGAAATGCAAGGGGATTTGAGGAAAGGTTCAAAGAGCTAAACTAAGGAGGAGGGCTCATGATACAAATATGGGAAGGCTGTAAACATGATTTGTGTCATTCCCAGAGAGATGTGGCTGTACGTCCTGAGATGAAGAGAAGACAGAGACAAGTCAGGCTGGCCTATTTCAAATGCAGCCACCAGGACGATATATTAAACAGCCCAAAAAAGAAGGGGAGTCAGTGGGAGCAATTGAACTAAAGTGATATTTCATTGTAAGGTTTTCTCTTTAATAGATTCCAAGACCATTGTGATCATCCAGTCTGCTCCACTCGGTAATGTCTTGTCAAGAGGAGATTGCTTGCTTGGCAGTTTTTAAAATGGTTTGAAAGGTTCTTATGGAGGAAACGGTCAGCTATAGAAGTCAGCACTTGCGTGGTTGTTGCAATCTGATGCTTTGCTAGCAACGTAGAGCTTGGGAGTGGCAGCAGCAGGTCACTGTCACCAGGGCTACATGCACTTTGCCTGGCTCTGTTATTATAGAGGTGTTCTAGTGTATGTCAATGTGACCTTCGGATTTCTAATGTTAAATTCATATCTGTTTCCCCTTCTGCCCCCACCCCTCCACAGAAACTTCTGGATGAGTGCCAGGACCAGCGCTGGTGCCAGTTCTCTGTGCATAGTCCAGTGTTTGGGCCCGACCCGTGTCCCGGGACACACAAGTACCTGATAGTTTCATACAAGTGCAGACCAGGTGAGCTCTGCAAATGGCTTTAAAGTGCAAAGGAGGATTTTGCTTAGCATCCTCTCTGTTTGTTCCATAGACTATTGGTGCAGTCAGCACTATAAGTGTACCAGAGGCAAGAAGGGGATTCATTGTCTTTGTCAATCCATTGTCAATTACCCCACCTGTGTCCTGGACAGATCATCCTTCTCCTGAAGAGAGAGGGAGATCATAATTTTTTTGCTTGTCTTGCAGTAGCATTCCAAGGTCTCAGTCCAGATCAGGCCCTATTGGACAATGTGCTGTGCAATCACACAGGAAGACAATGGTCTCCATTAAGGAGCCTAAACTATGCCGTGTAATGTAGGTGACACAGATAAATAGTCAAAGCAAACAGTTTCCAAAATCCCATAGGATGAAAAATATCTGCCAAATCATTTAAGCAAATGCTAACAAATAGCTAGTGCATTCGCCAGCTGGTTGCAGAGACAACAGCGAAGGGAATTGCTCAGTCTCTTGGTTTCTTCTTGTTAGGTGTTTTATGCACTGATTGGGAAGGGATGCTTTTAGGCCAAATGGGAGGAGCTGAGAGCTGCCACTTCGGAGAGGGCTACATAAAATTTGCTTTCTGACTTTTGGAATGGTAAAGGCCTATCTGTTAATGATGCAACAGAATACTGTGTAATGTTGTTTCCCAGCTAACCACCGCATTAAGACCGTGTGTGAGAATGACAAGCTGAGGCTGCAGTGCAGGGCTAAATCTGTCCTAGCAATTTACTCCGCAAGCTATGGCAGATCCATGCGGGGCAAACCAGAGTGTGACTCTGCGAACAGGACTGGACTCAATGTAGGTATGTTGGGAAGGTGTGAACTAGAAATCTGGCGGGGCCCCTTTCACGTTGAAGAATCTGGAACTCATTGCCAGGGGATGTTGTGGAGGCCAAAAGTGTAATTGGGTTAAAAAAAGAACTAGATAAGTTCCTGGAGGATAGGTTCATCAATGGCTATTAGCCAAGATGGTCAGGGATGCAACCCCATGTTTTGGGTATCCCTAAGCTTTGATTGACAGAAGCTGGGCATGGACAGGGGATGGATCACTCACTAACTGCCCTGTTCACTCCCTTTGAAGCAAGTGGCATTGTCCACTGTTGGAAGACAGGATACTGGGCTAGATGGACCATTGGTCTGACCCAGTATGGCCGTTCTTATGTTCTTAATAAGTCATTACGCTGTCAGAGACATTACATTGGGCACAGCCATATCACTGCTGTGTGGGCATCGAGACATACACGTTCCCAGCCAAGACCCCATATTGCTAGGGATAGATGACTGCCACCCAGGCACAGCACTGCACTCACACACAGCCAGCTCACTGCTGCATGGGCGCTGGGATATGCAGTCTCTCAGCCAGCTCGCTGCCATGTGGGCTGAGGGAGTATGCATATAATCAGCCACATGGACACAATACATGCACCCTTCCTTCACAGCCAGCTCCCTGCTCAGTGGGCAGGGAGACATGCGATCCTGACAAGGTCACCAATATGGGCTCATTCATATACACTCCTACGTGGTGCGTGTGAATGGGATATTACAGACCAAGTATGGCTTTGGGCTACATGGTTTCCAGAAGCTTTTCTGCCTGCTACTGAGAATGCATGGGCCACAGCCTGGTGACCACTTGGTCTATATTTCCAGAGTGCTTAGCTCCTGATGCCTTGAGGAGAGTCTCTCGGAAGTGTCACAGGAAGGAGAACTGCACCATCTTGGCTAACAAGGCCACCTTTGGTGACCCCTGCTTCCCTGGCGTGAAGAAACAGCTGAGGGTCTCCTATACATGTGGTAAGAGTCCCCAGTCACCCTGACACTGCCCTGGGGAGGGGCTGGAAGGACTTCAGCAAGTGCTTTACGATGTACAACACGGGGGCGTTTTGAGGACTAAGGGCACCTGTTGGCCTAGCAAGCCAATAGCATAGCTGTTGAGGCTGCCGGGCAGGGTCAGTTTAGATGAGAGTGGTGCCATATGTCTCCTTGAGAGATGCTTGTGCATTCCATCAACAGCAGGCTGAGAACTATAGAAATGGCTACAAAGCTGAGCCCCCGAGAAACAGGACAGATGCTGAGCAGCTGTTGCTCTGTCTCCTCCTCTTGTGGCATGGATCTTTAACCACATGCATGCGGGTGGGGAGTGGGGAAATGGGAAGCTTCAGGGTGCACAGATACAGACAGAAGGTGAATCCTCAAAGCTACCCATTAGATGAAATATTTTTGTCTTTCTCTGTAAGTAGCAAATCGTAAGGATCTGAGGGCCCATGAAAGCAAGGTTAACATCCAGCCAGCCAGGGCATGGGTAGGTTCTATGCAAGCTGCCTCTCCCACCATGGCTCCAGGGCTGATGCAACCACTAGGCGAACTAGGCGGTCGCCTAGGGCGCCAAGATTTGGGGGCTCCAAAAAGCGGTGCCCCCCAATTTTTTTTTACATAGTTTCAGCCTTCCACCACCCCCCGTGCTTTCCCCAAGTGTCCCCCGGCCCCCAGAAGCGTCCCTGCCCCTCTCCTGCAGCTCCACACTGCCTCAGTTCTGCTCTGCTCCCAGCATCAACTGCTGCCACAGGGTCCTAGTGCCCTCACCTACTAGTGGCAGGGCAGGCTGCCCTTCCCCTGCCCTTCCCCCTCAGACCCTTCCCTTTTCCTGCGGGACTCTCCACCAGCACAGCCCCCACCCCCTGCCCACAGTCACCGCTCCTGCCCCACACTGGGCAAGGGTCACCCCCAGTGAGGCTACAGTGAGGGGCAGCAGCAGGGGAGGAGGCGCACCTGTGATGGCAGCCCCCCAACGGCACCCACCACTGGGGAGGCGAGGGGGCTTCCTGGACTTGAGAGGGGCGCTAAGAGCACATGCAGTGACAGTGGTGGAAGGTGAGTGTGCTACTGGGGTGGGGGGGGGGAAAGTGGGGGCCCCTCCCCCAGAGCCCTGCTGCCGGCAGAGAGAGGGCTTGGGGGACTTCTCATCCCCCTGCACCCTAATCCTCTGCTCAGCCCTGAGCCTCCTCCCAAACCCTAAACCCCTCATCCCCAGCCCCACCCCACAGTCCTCACCCCTCCAGCCTCACCCCCTTCCCACACACCCTCTCTGCTCCCAAACTTCCTCCCAGAGCCTGCACCGCAGCCCTTCACACGCCCTCCCAGAACCTGCACCCCTCACCCCCTCCTGTACCCCCACCCTCTGCCCCAGCCCAGAGCTTGCACCCAGCACCCAAACTTCCGCCCAGAGCCTGCACCCCAGACTCCCTCCCCCACCCAAACTCCCTCCCAGATCCTGCACCCCAATTTCCTGACCCAACCCAGGGCCTGCTCTCCAGACCTTCTCCCCCAACCCAAACTCCCTCCCAGAGCCTTAGGCAGGTGGGGGGCAGAGTTTGGGGGGGCGGGTTCTAGGCACCACCAACATTTCTACAAACCTGCCACCCCTGCCAGTATGTGGGTTTTAAGCCCTGTTATGCCTGCAACAGGCCTAAGCCTGTGAGTGACCCCCATAGCAGCTGCCTGAAGTGCTTGGAGGAATCACACATGAAAGACAAGTGTTGGATTTGTAAAAACTTTCGTCCGAGAATGCAGAAGGAGCATGATATTCATTTGAGGGCTCTCCTCATGGGGGCTGCGCTCTGCCCGGCGCAGGACTGCAGTCTCGGCAGGACTCTAGGCCCAGCACCTCGGCCTCGGTTTGTAGTGCACCCCTGGCAACCGGGCTGAGTCTGACACCGCTATCCCTTCCAGTGCCCAAGAAGCAGTCACAAAAAGTGGGACTCCCTGGCACCAAGCAAAAAGGGTCAAGGGACATCGGACAAAGGACCTAGTTCAGGCCACCTGCCCACCCCAGAGCCGCATGGCGGTTTCTCTCCGATTGGATCCACTAGTCTCCCCAGGGATCCACCACTGACTCCCGGGAGTGGCGTGGGATCCAAACTCACTATTGTGCGAATATGAGTGTGTAGATTATTGAAATTTGTCATATTGATATTGTCAGTAGTTGTTGTATGACATTCTAATTTTATAAATTGTATTAATAACAATAATTGGATACTCTAAAGGTAGAATAAAATGTAGTAGATTTTATATGAAAGAAGGAAATATATGTGACTAAAAAGGGTGTATTTCTGAAAGTATTTTGAAAGTTTATAAGTGATGGTCCAGGGGGAGGGAAGGGAGAAGGGGGGGTGCAAGGTGGAAGTTTCACCTTGGGTGCAAAATATCATTGCACCAGCCCTGCATAGCTCTACCACATACTGGCCTCCTGACTTGCAGCACCCCGTGGGAGCTTTACCAATGCGCCTCCATCCTGCTAGTAGCCCCCCTGCTATTCCAGCCCGGGGTTTGCTCTCTGCCCAATACAGACAAGGATGACACGTGACTTACTGAACTCATGTCTTTGGTGGTCAAGGCCAAGGACATTATTTACCCAACCTGGCCCCTCCCTCCTTGACCCACAGAATTCCCCCAGTCAGACTGAGGATGGCACCTGTGCTGTCTCTTCGCCCACTGCTTTGACATAGGGAAATATTTTGTATGTAAATTTCTGGCAGTAGTGGGTTGGTCCTGCTCTGTCCATACACCCCTCACCTGAGGTATCTGTGCAGCCTTCATGTCTCCTCTCCATCCCTGGCTGCTACCCCCATCCCAGGGGTTCTTCATGAGCTGCCCTTTCAGAGCAGTCTCCTTTCTCATTTCAGTGCCAAGGCAGCTGTTTGAGGAGGTGGGCCAGGATTCCTCAGACCCCTTCTCGCTCTCCGACTACACACATGGTAAACACTTGCTGTTCCCTTGGAGCTGTGCTGTGTGGGCTAAGGAAGGCTCTTGTTTGAGTGTCAGGTTGGGGTTTCCTGGCTGGCTGGGGACTGCATGTGTGTGATGTGCCAGGCTGGCTCCTCTCACACAGGCTGTGCGGTGGAAGGTTTGCCCAAAATCTGGCTCCTGCATCGCAGTGAAGAGGGGAAGTCCCTAAGCCAGGCACTTCTACCCTCCATGAGGAATGCAGTCCGAGTCCAGAGAAAGGGAAGCAGAAACCTAAATCAGGGCCTTTTACCTCCATGGACCAGGCTGATGGTCACAGGGCTCACAGAGATTCAGTTCATGTGCCTATTCTAGATGTGCTGACAGAAGGAGGGCTCTATTCCCTTCTTTACTCACACAGCCTCTGTGTCTCCCGTGTGTGGGAAATTACTTTGAGCTCCCTGGCCTGGTTATACAGGCAGTTCAGTGCAGTGCTGGTCACTAGAATGGCTCATTCAGTCTTTGATTTCTTAGTGCTGCTCCATCAATACTCTCGCTAGACCCCAGCTGTGCCCTGTGGTGGCTCCTCTCCACTGGGAATTCATTCACCATGTTTGTTCTCTCCTGGGTATCACACACTCTCCCAGCTCTTCCTGGGGACTCCACCTTCTTCTTGACTAAGGGCAGGTTTCAGTCCCCATAGTTATCTGGGTGTGGGCTAGGATCCCAGCCCAATGCTGCAGGGTGCATTTTGCCAGTGGCAAAAGGGAAGTGGAGTTGCTCTGTGAGGCGTGTCTCTTTGGTGGATTTGAAGCACCCTGCGCGGTAGCAGTGGCAGTGAGGTTGCACTGGGAGTTCATGCCGTGGCAGATGAATTAGAGAAAAGGCAGCAGGTGGAAGGCTAGCAAGAACTGGGAAGAGACCTCCTCCGCACCACCGCCTCCACACACACTTAGCTTTGTAACATTTTTTCATGAGGAAAACCAAGGTTGCAAAACCAGGAGTGAGATCTAGAGGATGTGGCCAAATGGTCTGGCAATAACATGGGGATCTCTGGAGGGGAGATGACAGATGGGCACAGACCAGCCAGGAGAAGTGAGCAAAGTGACAGATAGGAGAAGCACTGAAGCCTGCAGAGCAGGGGTGCCTCAGAACATAGCAAAGGGGAGTGGACTATGGAAGAGTTAAGGGAAGAACAGATCTGAGGGGGAGAAAAGTGGCCAAGAGCAAAGGAAGACTAGGAGAAGCTAGAGGAGAAGGTTTGGAACATGGCATGGAGGAGAGAGAGATGGTAGGGGGAGAGCGAAGAGTGGGAGCGCAGACAATGGGAGGAGCTGAGAGTGGATGGGAAGAACTTAGGGATGGGATGGTGAGGATCATGGAAGAGAAATGTGCCGAGTGCCTGGGAGGAGCAGAGCTGAGGCGGAAGGGGTGGGAGTGAAAGTTGGCAGATGTGTGGTGATAGGTTAAGGTTCAAGTCCACAGAGTGGATGAGGGCGTTGAGAAGCGCCTCGCCCCTGTACCCTAGCCAGTAAGACCATGTCCCCTTGTTCACTGCAGGTGGCTGGTACCATGGGCCGATGCTGTCCAGGCTCCGTGAAGATCTGATGATTTTTACTAGCTCTCTGAAAACGTTTGCCCACCTCTGGGGTATGTGAATTCGCTGAGCGTGTGCACAGTGCTCTGTGGAGAGGGTGCAGGGAGAGAGTCACATTCCAGTCTGTCTCTCTTGCTTTAGCGTGCCGGGAGACACGGGCATGTTAGGGGGCACTTGGCGAAGAGCCCGCAGCACCGTGCGCTCCCTTTATACCCATCAATGCTCCTCTGGTGTAGGCTGGTCATTAAAGCCACATCCAAGATACATCCGTAGGGGTGGAGCAATGTCATGGAGACTCAAGGACTGAATGACCCCAGGACTGAATTCTCTCTCCCTCAGGCAAGGAGACAGTACTAAGTCTAGCTGAGAGAGGATGTTAATGAATGTGATGCCCGCTGAATTCCTCACTCACTCTAGGGAGAAGCAAAGATGCCAGTCTGATTGGCCACTTGTTGGAACTCCAGGGCCACCCCTTTCCTCCTGCAATCAGGGAGGCAGCTGCAGCACATGTAGACAGACCCAACCTGACTTTGATCTAGCTAGTTCCAACAGCAATAGCAGTGAAGGTGCATCAGTGCAGGCTAGCCATTTAAGTAACATACCCAGGGTCCTGGGTGGAGTTGTACAGCCCATGCTGCTGCCCATGCCGCTGCAGATTCCTTGCTATTGTCACTGGAGATAGCTAGATCAGGACTAGCTTGGGTCTGTCTATACATGCTGCAGTCACACCTCTGTTTGCAGTGTAGCCAGACCCTCAACCTTTTGCGGGACATTGTTTTGCATCCGTTTCTGTAGAGAGAGAGGACAGTGCCTCACAGGGTTTATAGCTCAGACCCCTGAGCTCGGTGTGAGCTGTACCATTTGGCGAACTAGCCTCCCATTCTAGAAATTACTAGTGTAAATGAGTTAAAAAAATGAGTTACCAGTCCACTCACTGTGTGTCTTGCCCCCACCCTACCAGGAGTCAAACCCATCTTTGATAGTGCTAGTCAGAGAAAAACAGAATTTATCCTGCTGGAATAAAGCAGTGTCTTCCAGCCTGGCACCCTGTCTCCTACTGGGACCAGTGACAGATTCTTCTGAGGAAGGTGTAACACCCTGTACCGTCTGCGATGGGATCCCTGAGGTGTAGCCTGGGACCATGGGCCTGCTGTGCCCCCTTAACTCTCTCCCAGCCTGGGCTGTCACTCACAATGCCTTGCTAGTGACAAGCAGCAAACCCCTCCAGGTGCTATTATCACTCAGAACAACTGCATGTGGAGCCCCACACCCAGCTATATTACATGAATGCTCCCAGAGCCACTCATGAATCACACAGGGAAAGGCACCAGCCCAATCCCCCCAGCTCCCAGACTTACACTACAGGAAATATACCATCTTGCTCTGCTCAAGACGAGCAATGCAGATTTAATAATTGGTTCACCACTTCATCAATGGAAAGTGGATATACACACCAGCCTTTGCAAAACCTGAGTAGATTTGCCACACACTTCATACAAACTAACTGGCAAAGATAAACAGTAAAACAAATGTGTTGATTACAAAAGATAGATTTAAAATGATATTAAGTGATAGGTAAAAATCAGAGTTAGTTCCCAAAATAAGATAAAATATAATCATGCAGTCTAAACTCTCAACCATATTTGACTGGGCAACATCTAGATTAAGCAGTTTTTCTCACCCCACTGGATATTGCAGTCCTTAATATACAGATTTGTCCCTTAAATCTGGGCGAGTCTCCTCTGTTGGAGTCGTCAGTCTTCTTCTCAGTGTCTTTGTTGCATGCAGCATAGGTGGGGGCGGGAGAGAGGCCCAGCAGCATGGGCCTGCTGTGTTCTGTTTTATACCCTTAGTCCCATGTCTGGGGACATTGCTGAGTCTCCAGGCAACGTTGAACAATTCCCCTGGTGTGGCCTTATGCAGGTAAGTCACTGAATTGTAGCTCCCTTGCTGGACAATGGCCGTTGATGGGTTGTTTCACACGCTGCCTGAGCGTTGGTTACTTTCCTTGCTGTTGCTTCTGGGGTGCTAATATCTGTCTGATTCCCCAACTTACAGCATGATTTAGTGACAACCATACCACACAATTCTCATAACTTCATTTGTATTAATGATATACATATATGGATAGAGAAATGACTTTCAGCAAATCATACTCTTTCCCCTGATACCTTACAAGGCATGCTTTATATGTAAGATTATGATTATATAAAAATGAGGAATATGGGGATTACAAGACACTGCCCCAAGGTATAGAATGGCATACTGTCCTAATTCCATGATATGTTATCATGGGGGACAGAGGTGGTTCCTTCCTGACCCCTATACTGTGAAGCATGAGGATTGAGAGCCCTTGTTCTTTTACATCCCTTCTTCCCACTTGCTCTCATGCTTGCTCAGTAGGGCTATGAGACTGGTAGCTCACTGCAAGGGAGAATGATTCCTGTTGCTCTTTAGGAGTAATTCATATTCTCTTCTGAAGTGTTTGCACGTCTCTCCTTAGGTGTCCCCGAGAAGGTGGGCCTCTATTTTCTGTGTGGGGTCTCCGGAGGCCTGGTGTTCCTGCTTTGTATCTTCAGCCCCAAAATGGCCTTCATACAGGACATGAAGGAGGTCTTAAAAGACTCAAAACTGGGGAGCAGCTCAGAGCTAAGCCGGACCAAGTTACGGGATGACCACGACGAGGACAACCACAACGACGACAGCTCCTCAGACTCCTCATTCCGCCACCTCACCCGCACCTACTGTGCATCCAACAACATCTTCAGCCCGGAGCTGACCGCAGCCCTGGAGGGTGCTGCTGAGCACAGGGCCCAAGAGGGAGAGGAGATCTGGATGCTCAAAGATTCCAGCCCCTATGCTATTCACAAACTCAAATCTGCTACCAAATGAGAATGAAGAGCAGGGGCCACTGGCAGGGCAATGAGCCAGCTCCACATCAGCAAGCAGCTCTTCCTAGTTACAGATCCAAATAATGGAGTGGGAACAGGGTGGGAAGGGAGACAATTTTCATCTCCGGGGACCCAAACTCATAACAGGCTTAGGTCACGTGCAACGAGTATGTTGATAACAGTCTGATCCCTGATAGAGATTTATCATGACTCAAACAAAGCTAGGCAAACTAATATACATTCTGTGAACACCATGTAATAACTTTCCTGCTATAGAAACCATAGATTCCATAATCAGTATTTATATCACACACAACAAAAGCACATTTGTTACAATTGGCAGTCTCTGCTCAAGAGGCGAGCTGGTTGGAGAAATGTAGACATAATCATATTCCATCAGAATATACAGTTCTGTTGAAAGCAAAACATTTAGCAAAATTGGGTTGAATTCTGCCTGAACTTTGTTTAGGAAGAAATGCATGGGGGAAAAGGGATTCCAACAATGTTGAAATGACCCGTACCAACATTTTCAGAATGAAACTTTTTTGATTTTTTTTTTGTTTTGAAACAACTTTTAGTTTAAAATTTTTTGCATTTTGTAGTAAAATATATTTATAATACAAAATGAAAAAAGTCAAAATTGAAACAATACATTTCGGATGACCCCAAACAAAATATTTTTTGGAATGTTCCTTTGCACTTGAGATCTTCAGTTTAGGAAAAACACATATTTTGAAATCTCAAAATCCTTCTGTCCTCCCTGAGATCCTGGTCTAAAACAGCAGGGAGAGCTGCAGGGCAGGATTGAATGGGATTGTCTGTCATTTCAACTGAAAGTTCTGACTGGGAGTTACCCTGGTTTGGTTACCAAGAAGAATTCAGAGGTGGAAACCTTGCATTGTCATTACAGTTGGGTGTTTGTAAGGTCAGTGAACCGACCAGTTATGAAAAGCTATCTCAACAATATCAAGCAAGGAATCAGACTGGTACATTACGTGGTGTTTTGTCTGATTTCTTGGGGTACATCTATACGGCGGGTAGTGTTCGATGTATCGGGGATCGATTTATTGCGTCTTGTCTAGACGTGATAAATCAATCCCCGAATCGACGCCTGTGCTCCACCTCGGCAGGAGAAGTAAGCGGAGTTGACGGGGGAGCCGTGGCGGTCGACTCGCCACCGTGAGGACGGCCAGGTAAGTCAAACTAAGATACTTCGACTTCAGCTAAGTGAATAGCGTAGCTGAAGTTGCATATCTTAGTTCGAACACCTCCCCACCCCACCAGTGTAGCCCAGGCCTTAGTGATGTAATTAATTTTAGCCAATTAATGATTCAGTTCATACTGAATGCTCTGCTTACTCATGGTTGTGTTGCAGTCAGTTGCTAACACTCAATTACTCAATTAATTTCTTGTCTATTGGCCTATTTATAAGGCCCCTTTATCCTCCTTTTCACTGATTCCTGTCTTTTGTTTTTTATTCCAGTTATGTCAATTTACATTACAATTCATGGTCAATGTTCTTTAATGATATGTGATAACATTGTGTGGATAGAGAGCCAAGGAGATCAGAGTCTGGTTTTTGGTGTGTATGGGAAAATCAATACAGATGCATATGCCAAGTAAAAACGAGAGCGAGAGAGAGAGAGGAATAAGTAAGACAGACCGAGTTGTGTGAGGCACTGGCAGGGCCGGCTCCAGGGTTTTTGCCGCCCCAAGTGGTGCAAAGCAAAAAAAAAAAAAAAAAAAAGCCGCAATCGCAATCTGTGGTGGCAATTCGGCGGGAGGTCCTTCGCTCCGAGCGGGAGTGAGGGACCGTCCGCCGAATTGCTGCCGAATAGCTGGATGTGCCGCCCCTCTCTGGAGTGGTCGCCTCAAGCACCTGCTTGGCAAGCTGGTGCCTGGAGCCGGCCCTGGGCACTGGACTAGAACAGAGGTGGGTTCAGGAGGTCAGAGCTGTGCAAGATCCAGTGCTTGAACTGGCAATGCTACAGGCAAGGTTGAGCGCATTAGGAACAAACAGGAGTCAGCACAACCATGTTGTGCGACAGACACTTGACAAAATTACCGGCCTTAGTGACTGACATTGGCGGGGGGTTATGTCATTCAGTCATTCAACCTGTAAAATAGTGCAAATAATTTTCCACACTGAAAAAAAACAGTAACCTAGTATGGGAATGGGTTTTGAAGCAGCAGTGTAATGTTACTGGCCTTTGCTCTAATCTTCGGGGGGTTGATTCAGAGCCACCTGCAAGGCCTGGGAGTGGGAACTAGGCAGTGCAATGGGGGTAGGGTAACCAGACAGCAAGTGTGAAAAATCGGGACAGGAGGTGGGGGGGTAATAGGAACCTATATGAGAAAAAGACCCAGAAATCGGGACTGTCCCTATAAAATCAGGACATCTGGTCACTCTAAATGGGGGCTCCCCTTGGTTTGGGGGATGAACTCCTTGTGAGCTCCTAAAGGGACAGTGCCCCCAGTTGATTGCCTTGATTCACAGCAATTCACATGCAGATAAACCGGAGCAGCCCAGTTCTCATTTCAAAGTGCCTCTTCAAAGGGGCAGCCAGCCCCTCACTACTCCCCAGGGAAGTGGAGATTGACACAGTCTCAACAACTCTGAGAACTGCCTGAAATATTTGGCTGGTGCTATTTAAATGCAGAGGGGGATGTTAATGCAAACAGGGTCCGGCCAGGCATAAGGAGAGACCCCTCTGCGAGATCAGCTCCGTGCACTGCCGTGAGATCCCAGCCCAGCCTGCAGGAGCGTGGCTCGCAAGGTGGAGCATTGGGGAAGGCTGGCTCTGGGCACAGCCAAGAGGATCCCTCCCCGCTCCCCTCCCCATGTTCCTAACCCCCTGCTCCGCCAGGAAAGGGCAGAGCTCTGCAGGGCGGCGCTAGTCGCAGGCACTGCTGCTGCCCCCTGTTCTCGCTGACTCTGGGTAGCTATGGTGCACGTGCCTAGAAGCCCTGCGGCCCGCGCGGGCAATTTAAAAGGGCCCAGGGCTCACGGCCGCTGCCACTGCCGCTACTGCCAGTAGGCTGGGAGCCGCAGAGTCAGCACTCAGGGAGAAGGGACAGAGGCAGCCTGTAGACTCACCTGGCCATGCCTCCGCCAGCAACAGCATGGACGGAGAGCCACTTGTGGGGAGCCTCCCGAGGTGAGCACCCCCAGGGACCTCAACATTTTTACCATGGACACTTGTGTCCGTGTACAGCCACGTTGCCGATCCCTGGCAACAAACTGGCAGCTCAAGTTTTGCCTTCTTCTGTCTGCAGTTGTTGTTTTCTGTCCCTCGATTTCAGGAAGATCAGCTATTGCCCTGAAAGAAAAACCACGCCCCAAAATACCAATAATGTGCTATGCACTTGTAACATATCAAACAGGTTTTCTTTCCATAGCTCAAGGTAAATGAATTATCCCTTCATGGTGCTTTCATAACTGCTCCAAAGGTAAAGAGTCACTTAACTGTCATTGAAAGCTTTGTGAAATTCTTTTGCTACATTTCAGCTTTAACACCTCCGTGAGTCCTTTATCACTGCTTTTATTATTCCAGCTTGGCCAGCGCCACTCAGTTTCTAGGTAACAGGCTAAACTGGCATGGTCCTTTTTCAGCAAATAAACACTAAACATTTCATTAAAGTTGGGCTGCTGCCAATCACACAGGCATGTGAAGAGCCTTTTTTCACTGAAAAATGCAACTTCAGTTTGTTTGAAATATCAGGTAAATTTGGATCTAATTTGCTGAATTGTTTTGATCAGAAAAAAAATTCTGAAAACATCAAAACTTTTCAATGTTTTGATTCAAAATGACTTTTTCCCTCAAATTTTATTTCAATTTTGTTTTTAAAAGGTTAAAAACTCTCAAAACCAAAACAAAATGTTTCATTTTGTGTCAAACAGTACATTTTGTTCTACCCGAACCAATTTTTTTTTTTAACTTTTTTGGTTTGAGAAAAATTCAAAAAAATTTCATTTTGAGTCGATCCCAAATGATTTTTTTCTCCTTGATTTTTTTGGTTCACCCATCAAACCAAAAAATCAGTTATTAGCCTGGACATGTTCACATCAGACATTGATGTTACTGTTGGAAACACACACTTGTGTCAAATGCGTGCTGGTCTTTTAGCAGTGGGCTGCCATATCACTCTGAGCTGGGAGAGCAGCCCTCTCCTTTGACGTGGGGAGAGCTGGAACTGGGGGTGCCAATGTGTATCGTGTCCTGGTTACGTTACGTGTGTGAAGGGTCACTTGTCTATAGCAAATCACCTGTATCTAGAGCAAATATCCTACACTGATTTGCCTCCCTTAGCTCCGTAGAATCTGAGGAGAAATAGATGTAGCACAGCCATCCTGGCTTGGTGGAGCACGCACTGGTATCAGCTACAGCCTTCTCTGGGGGCAGGCTCAGCCGGGAGACAAGGAATGACTTGTTCCCTCTTAGCAATGCACCCTGAGGCCTGGCAGTGAGGCCCTTTGGCAGGGCAGCATGGGCAAAGCCACTGCTTCTGTCTCCTCTTAATGCATCTGATGCCAACACATGCCTCCCACCTGTAGACCATATGGTATATTAGACATGCATGTGTGCCATTTGTGTCATAGACTGTTACATGTGTGTATGTAACACCAGAGCCACACACTTGGTTTTAGAATTGTAGTAACATTTTCCGTGTCTCAAGACCTCCTCTTCCGCTCCCCCCTTGTCTTTTGTGACCCCCTCGGGGCAGGACCCTCCACTTGAAGAACACTGGACTAAAGGATAAAAGATTTTTGGGTTTCTGATAACAAGGGCTGTTGCCCTTCTGCTAGGGGGCTGCAGAGGTGATCAGATAATTCACTTGCATACCCAGAATGAAAACCAATCAACCAAGCCCGACAGCTTGCTGCTGCTGGGGATTCCATGACGGGGGATGCAGAGATTTCATTTACCTGCTGCTGAGGGCCAGATGTTTGCATCTGCAGCTGGGCAACAAGGGCAAGGGCTGGTCACATCCCAGTTACTGACCAAGGAGAAATTAAATGAGAACGACAAAGTTTCCTGGAACACATCTCTGCCAGGCTGAGTTTCAGACACTGCAAAGCTGGGGTCTGGTACTGACTAGAGAGCTCTGAAAGCAGGAATCTCTGCATTGGCTGCTGACCTGAGGTCTGTTTGGGGAAGGAGATGATACATTAGGAATGGAAATGGTGGGAGAGTTTAAAATGTGAAAAGGGGAGAATGCAGTTTTGTGGTAGGTTCAAAAGCCATTTTGCCATGGGTTAGCACTCCTCCTCCACATCCAACTTCGCTTCTTCATCCTATCTCTTAATCTGTCTTCCTGGCCCCCGTCACCATAGTAACTGAGCATCAGGATATTGGCAAGCAGACTCTATCTGGCCTTGCCACTCAACCTGGGCCTTGCAGAGGATGACTTAGGAGCGCTCTGGCTGAGCCTTCCATCCCCCAGAGCTCCCAGCTGACTCCACAGTTTCGGATGGCCTCTCAACACCCTTCTACTGCCCCACACCCTGGGGGATGGGCAGGATGGGAGTCTTTGGTTCTGATTGGTTCAAAAAGTCTCTGGTGAACTTTCCTAGCCCCTTTGGCACTTTTGGAGACAATGTTGCCTAGTGGATAGTCAGGAGCGCCGCCAGCTTTTTTGCCTCCCTAGGCGGCGGAAGGTCCCGACCCCGAAATGCCGACAGAGGAGGCAGAAGGTCCCACCCCTGAAATGCCGCTCCTGACAGAGGCGGCGGAAGGTCCAGCCCCCGAAATACCGCCGATGACCGGGGTGGCCGAAGATCCGGCCACCGCGGTCACCGCCCCCCAAATGTTAGTGACCTAGGCGACCGCCTAGGTCGCCTAATAGGTTGCGCTGGCCCTGGTTCTAGTCTTGGGCCCTGCCACTGGCCTGCTGGTGCCTTTGTGCTGTGCAGGTCACTTGCCCACTTTGTGCATCAGTTCCCCCAGCTGTAAAATGGAACTAATGCTACTGACCTGCTTTGTAAAGCACTTGGAGATCCACTGATGACAGGTCTCTATAAATGCTAGGTGGGATTAGCCTCCTGAAAAATCCATTATTTGCTCCACTCTGCTACCCCATCTTGTATGTTTGGCAGAGAACAGAGATTCCCAGACTGTGGCCTGCAGACGCTTGCTAGTGACTCGCAGAGAGCTGGCTGCTCATATGGACCTGGCTTCTCCTCTGTCCTAACTGCTATGCAACATTAAAAGAAGCTACAATTACACTTTGGGTATAAATGGTTTTTAGCATGTTTCAGGTGCTGTGCTTTTGAATCGATTCAGTGTAATTTCAGGGATAGAGGTAGAGGCCAGTGAAGCATTTCTGAAAAGGGAAACAAACTATTTGTTTGGTCAGTGAAAATGTAGAAAGTAAGGCCAGCTTCTCTATGGCATCAAGACAGCACAAAGGGATTGTAATGCTGCAGAAAATAATGCCCCTGGGGAATACCCTCTGCGTAAAGGAGTTCCCCAGCCAGTGCAGAGTTGCCAGGGTCACAGAGGTCCCTTCTAGCTTTATAATCTATGAAGCAATTTGGTTTGCCTTCTCACTGCCCTTTTCAAGAAGGCAGTCTCCCATCCCTCCTCCACTGCAGGAGGAGAATCTAATGGGCACCAGAGAGTATGATTTTACATACCAGTTTTACAGCCAGTTGACTATACACGTTTGTAATACTAGATGCCAGTTTTTGTCACCACTTTGCCCTGGGGTATTCTCATGGAAGTGCTGTTATTTCATGCTCTAGGATGTGTGTATGTGTAGAAATGGTGGCTTCTCCATCCCTGATGACATCTGGATAATTGGCTGGAACATGGAGCCACAGTGCTCGAGCATAGACAATGAAAATATCTGGTATGTGTGTAGAAGTGAGCGTGTCACAAACAGCTGGTGATCAGGTAAAATAGCCACAATTCATTGTTGTTATCACCACAGTATTTACCAAGGGATGAGGTGCCAGTTGTTCTTTTAACAGTGCTGCTGGCAGATGCAATTGAGTGGTGCACTTGCATTCTGGGGGCCTTATCTTAACTGGAGAAGAGAATCGCAGGATCAGATCCTAAGCCTCGATTTTCAACCATATAAAACAGGCTCAAAGAATAACCACTGGGCTCAAATCTCTGACACTTGCTCACAGCCCAGAAGCAGATTTTGTTAATGGGGAAAGGAAAAGGGGTGTATAAACATATGCCTTCCTTTCCAGTCTATGGCACGTATGTGCCCCCATCACTGGAGTATCTGAGCACCTCACAATCTTTAATGTATTGGCCCTCCTACACCCTATGAGGTGAGGTGGTGCTGTCATTCCTATTATACAGATGGGAACTGAGACAGAGACTAAGGATACATCCATATTGCAAAAGAGACCCCGCAGCAATAAGTCTCAGAACGCTGGTCAACTGGCTCTGGCTCTCGGGGCTTGTGCTCTAGGGCTAAAGATAGCAGGTAGACATTCAGGATCAGGCTGGAGCCCTGGCTCTGAAACCCGGCCAGAGGAGTGGAAGCCTGAGTGGGAACATCTACACTGCTAATTTTAGTCCTGTAGCGCAAGCCCAAGTCAGTTGATCCAGGCTCTGTGACTCGCTGCCGTGGATCTATAAAGATGCACCCAGAGTGACTTGCCCAAGGTCACATAGGAAGTCTGTGGCAGAATAGAGAACTGAACCTGAGTTTGCCAAGCCCTAACCACTGGACCAGCCTTCCTTCCTGATCTAGCCAAGAGTGCAAATATGCTCCTGCCATGTCTCTGAATACATATCCATTTTAACCCCTGCAAATGTATTGATTCTCCTAGCAGCATGTGGAGTGGCTAAAGGTGAGGAGAATTATATGGCTAGCACACTGCAAATTTATGTACTTAGGGCAGCATCTGGAAACTCTACTCAATCACCCAGCCTGTTCAACACTCTTTTCCTTCAGTCTTCAACCTCTCACTTCCCTTTGTCTAGCGGTTCACTGTGGTTGTCCATGTTACTCAACTGATGTGACGAAAGTGTTATATGCATTGCTCTGTCATTGCAGAAGGATATAAAGCTTATGAACAGGAAATGTTATGCTGAAAATTAAGGGCCTGATTCAAAGTCAGTTGAAGTCAATGGAAAGACTACCACTGTTGCAAATAGGCTTTAGATCGGTGCCTTTGTCCTTGCAATATTAAAGATTTAGAGACCAATTCTCCTCTCGCACTGGGGTGGTTATATTAACTTTCCTGGAGTTACGCCTGGTTTACACTGAAATAAGTGAGAGGTGCTCAAATTTTAATTTCTCTCGTGTCAGGTGATTCGGAATAATGGGACAGATCATAAATGGGTGCAAATGAGCATAGCTCCATTGATTGCACTCACTGGGGCTGTGCCATGTAGACCAGCTGAAAATCTAGTCCAATGAGCCCCCCTTGGATTTATGCATTACAATAGGGTCTTTTGTTTAAAAAATGATACAACATTCAGCAATGTGACAAACCATTTGTCAATTACAATGACACAAAGGAGCTGTTCCTTTTTACATAGCTGTTACCTTTTGTGTTATCTCCACTGGGTTGTGCACATTGTTCGCGACACAAGTTTGTCCAGGGCTGGGGGGTGAGGGCGGTCACAAACACCCTGGATCCCATGGTTTTACATATTTTCACTTTAGTACTTTTCATTGTAGCCAACATCAAAACTCTCTTTGATTACAATGGGAACATGAGGAGGCTTCTAATAATGCTATAATAATAAGTAATTTAATTAATAATAATGCTGTGAATTCAGATGTACAAATTGCATTAATGTAGGTTTTTGCATATGCTTTTACTATGTTTCTAATCTAAGGTTCTAAACATGGTTCAGAAATGTTTTTTCTTGTTTTGCACAAGAACTGAATGTGTGTACGAGACCCTGAACTTTGCTACTTGCTGAGATGCTAAAAGCCAACACTGTAGGTTAGTTTGGAGCTGGTTTCACTTTCTTGTTGATAAAGAAGGAGGAATCTTTGGTCTGTTTATTCAGACTCAGCTGAGACCGAGGAATTTCTACACAACATATTTATAGCAGCCACTTAGATATGATTTCCATAAGGAGAGGGAGTGGGCCAGAGAATGTTATGTCTTATTTACTTTTAAAAAGAACCAGATAAAACACATTATTATACAAGTGGCATTTCTGGGGCACGTATCAGGAAATGCCAAATCACATCATTCTTTGGCCAATAAATCCCCTCACACTGAGCACAACTCTACATGCATGGGCGGAGGGTGAAGCTTCCCCTGCGGGAGGCTAGCGCTCTGTCCCACCTCTTCGGCCAGTGGCCCCACCCACATTCCACCCCAGGCCCCACTCCCTCCTCTGCTTGGCCCCCTCCACACTCCCCCTCCCCACCGCTCAACCGCACACCACGTCCCTCCTCTCCTCCCCCCACACGCGTGAGGCCTCCACCACCTGCTGGATCCCTCTTCTCCTCCACCCCCTCCCCCCTGAGGCCCCCACTACTAGCACTTTCTGCATCCCTCCTCTCCTCCACTCCCCTCCCCCACAGGGATGGGGCCATGAGGAGGGATGTAGCGGGAGGGGGGATCTCGCGGGGGATGGTGGTGGAGGAGAGGAGGAATACGGAGGTGTCTCACAGGGAGGGGGGGTGGAATGGAGGAGAGGAGTGAGGAGGGATTCAACAGTCAGCGGCAGGTGGTGGGCCCTCAGGGAAGAGGTGGAGCAGAGAGGGGAAGAGGCGGAGCGCAGTCGTGGCCACCATGGCCCAGGTGTCCGGCGGTGGGGCAGCAGCGGCGTATGGGGAGGCTTAGCCTCTCTTGGTCTATTATACCCCCTGCCCATGTACACCTGTCTGAAGTAGTTTTGTGTTATTTACACCCCTTAACTACCATGTAAGCAGATCGGGTACACCTTCAGTGCTCAGCATAGCAAAGAACCCAGACCACATTGGATAGCTGCCCTGCGTAGATTGCTCTTGTATTGCTACCTTCCTATACAGACAGTGAGTGCAGGGGAGGGAGAGCCCATCCTACCCCTACACCTTGACTTCAGTGGGATGCAAGCACGTGCAGCACAGGATTGCCATTCTTGAATCAGGGCTTGTGTGCTGGAGAGGCGTTAGGAGGAACAGCAGAAGAAACCTGGCTGCCATAGCTGACTGCGAGACATCTGCACGTGTTCTAGTAATGTCAGCTGTTTCAAACCTCAACTGGAAATGCAAAGCCCTTTAAATCGACGATAAAACTCAGACTTTGTTTCTTAAGTGAGTTAACCTTTGTCATTCCGAATTTATGGTTCTGAAGTTTTATATAGCAGAGAGAATATTACTTTATTACCTTAAACCCACAAAACAACATACTCTGTCCTAGACGTGGCCTCCTTTACAATAACCTCAACTTCACCATGGCTTACCAAGGACCAAACAAATTACAGGTGTTGATGAAAGTCCAGAGTTCAATCTGATTGACTGTCACATGAGTCATTTTTACATTCCTATGCCCCAGCAGTGCTGAATTAGTTGGGATTGTTGGCCATCTGATTAATGTTGTCTCCACTGAGTCTATGTGAATGATTGCTTTTTGCCCTAAAATCTATGAAGCTATAGCACTGCTAGGCACTGACTTGCTATCTGCATCTGGGCCTCACATGCTAGGGCTGCTCTTTGGACCCCAGGAAGGTGGGGATCTGGCTATCTGGGGGACACCTCTTGCTTTGTACATCATGAAGGCAGCAGAGATCAGCTGAGCTGGTTTTGCTGATAGTTCCTAGGGTGAAATGCTCCGAGCCCAGCAGCAAGGGGCTTTGGTCTCACAATTTACTTTGTCCAGCAGTTGGTGGATTATTTCTGTTTCATTTGGCTTTGGTTCCTGACTGTTCTGTGTCTTGTTCTGGTAGCCCATGAACCCAGTAAGTTCCAATAGCCTGTTCTCAGGCCCTGCATTGGCACAGGGATCAGGGATGGGTTGGGCAGCCAGGCAGACCTCGCCCACTTTCTGAGTCCCATCTGTCACTAGATTCTCTGCCTGCAGAGCCCTTTCATGATGTCATCCCCCTCCCACTTAGGTTTTATGGATTTGTCTTGGGAGAAAGGGCAGGGCTCTCACACTTACTAGTTCCAGGAATGTTTATGAGGCCCTTTCTTACCCACTAGGGCCCTTCCCCTACTGCACCTCCATCACAGCTGATGCTTGTAAAAGGCAGGGCTGTGTGCCAGAGTCCAAGGCTCTGCACTGCACTCGGAGCTCTGGGTTTTGCACACAGACAATTGTAAGTCTCCTTTGTCTCTGGGGACAGGCGTCTCTTAGCCTCTTTTCACTGATGCTGTCTCAGGCAGGTTTCTCTTTCCCTGCAAAAGGGGAAATGTCAGAAATAACTGTCACTGTAGGATTATTTTAAATCTGTAAATCATTTCATGGCCACATGAGAGGTTAAATCTCTGCAGAGATTGAAGCTCTGCTTTGCCCATTTGCTGCATGCATGTTCCAGTAGACCAGCAATACATTGTGGACTATTAGCCATGGCTGCAGGACCCAAACCCAGCCCCTTTGGTTCTAAGGAGTGCTCAGACCGTGACCATCACCCAGCATCTCAGAGTCACTGGAAAAGGGGTCCAGTGATGCTCCAGCTCACAAAGGGCCCTGCCCACATAGCTCCTGACTGGGGGAGACGTCCAGCACCACTGATTGGCTGGAATGCACTACTTAAATTGCAAAAAGGCACAGGGCATTGTCTGAGCAGTTAATCCCTTGCTGGCTGCTGCTGTGTAAGGACTGTGCCCACTTGCCTGATGCCTGCCTATTCCTGTCCTCCTTATCCCAGGCTCCTACCGGTCCCTGGTTCCTGCCTCACTCCAGGTCCCTGCACCTTTGCCCTACCCCTGGTGCTGGGGTTGGACCTCTGGCTCTGCCCTTTGGCTTGGCAGCTGGCTCTGGTTCCAGCCACCTGACTCTATCCATTAGGCCTGATTGCCCATGCCCTGGTCCCCACAAGGAGGTGTGATGGGATGTATTCCCCATCTTAGCTCTGAAAGAGTTAACCGGAGCTGGAGAGCTCAATTGGGGCACTTGGTTGCACCTTGCAGGTGGGCCAGGCCCAATTACAGAGGATTCCCAGATGTGCAGGGAGTTAGTATAAGGAGAGGAAGGGAAGGAGCTGTGCTGTCCCTCTCTTTGCAAGTGAGACCAGCAGGGGTGAAGAGGCAGCCTGGCGGGAGAGTAGGCCCAAAGAGCCTCTCCTCAGTAGAGAGGCTCGGGGAAACAGACACAGAGCTGCGCTGAGCTGCCGGCTGCTGCTGCACAATGTGGATTTGAAAACTGTGGCCTTGGCAGGAGGCAGCCTGCGATTGGCCAGTCAGCAGCCAATCAGCGAGCCAGGCTGAATACGGTTGCTAAAGCTGGTGCATAGCATTTTTTAAATCGGCTCCCTCAGCCAATGGGAGAAATGGCTTCCTGGCAGGTGGGCAGGCCAAGAAACACAGGGGTCATGATCTCCCCTATCCGCCATTTTCATTGGCGCGGAACTCACATGGGGCGTGGTCTTCCCATCCCTCATTTTCATTGGCTGAGAAGTCATTGAGCGTTGTATCTTGTTTAAATTTACCTTAGGGCCAGACAACGGGGAACGTGTTAGCAGCTGCCAGAGCAGGAACTAGGGAAGGGATTGCTTCTGCCAGGACTTGTTCCACCTCCAGGACCTGTCTCCATCCCCCCTCCTCCAAATCATGCCTCACCAATCTATTAGAATTCTTTGAGGGGATCAACAAATGTGGACAAGAGTGATCTAATGGATATAGTGTACTTGGACTTTCAGAAAACTTATGACATGGTCCCTCACCAAAGGCTCCTAAGCAAAGTAAGCAGCCATGGGATAAGAGAGAAGGTTCTCTCATGGATCAGTAACTTGTTAAAAGATGGGAAACAAAGGGTAGGAATAAATGGTCAGTTTTCAGAGTGGAGAGAGGTAAATAGCGATGTCCCCCAGGGGTCTGTACTGGGACCAGTACTATTCAACATATTCATGAATGATCTGGAAAAAGGGGTAAATGATGAGGTAGCAAAGTTTGCAGATGATACAAAATTACTCAAGATAGGTAAGTCCAAAGTAGACTGTGTTGGGTGACCATATTTTCCCATAGTTCTCATGACCACATATAAATTCCCTCACTGTATATATATATATATATATATATATATACACGCCCTGCTGCTTCCTTGCAGGGTGCATAGCAAGCCATGATGTCTGCAGCACACCAGAAATGTCTGAAACCTGTTTAGCAACACTAACTGGTTCACTCTTTATAGCCGCTGCTGAAGTTAGCCTGGGGCTGCAGTAGCTTTGGTGACAGTCGCTGTGCTCTAGAAAAATCGAAACCAAACCTTCACCTTTTCCTTCACCTTGAAGGCAGCCCATTGCAGCTGTTCCTGGTGAAGGGGCCTTTCTGTTGATTCCTTTCTGCATTCAGATTGTATCGGGTTAGACTGAGCTTTCAGGCATAGCCCTGAGTATAGTGTGGAATGTGAACTGCACCAGCCCAGGAGGAGCTGTGACAGATGCCACGTGAGGCATAATTTCCTCCCTGCCTCCTTCTTGTTCAAGGGTGTGGGCAGTAATTTGCTCTTTTCCTGTGCCCTCAGCTAATGATAGGTACACCTACACTTGGTGCTGGAGGGTGTAATTTCCAGCTCAAGGAGCAGTACCCTGGCTAGCTCTGATCAAGCCAGCACACTAAAAATGGAGTGCAGCTGCAATGGTGTGAGAGGGGCTATGCCCCAGGTATTATCCCTTCAGAGTCTCTAGGCACCTATTTGGGGCAGCTAGCCCCTCGCACCATGGCAGCTACATAGCTATTGTTAGCACACTAGCTCTATCAGAGCTGGTACTGGTATGTCTCCTTGAGCTTGAACTGACACCTTCCAGCTCTAGGGTAGATATTTGGGGGGAGAGATAGCTCAGTGGTTTGAGCATGGGCCTGCTAAACCCAGGGTTGTGAGTTCAATCCTTGAGAGGGGCCATTTAGGGATCTGGGGCAAAAATCTGTCTGGGGATTAGCCCTGCTTTAAGCAGGGGGTTAGACTAGATGAGGTCCTTTCCAACCCTGATATTCTACACTAGGGCATCACTTGCTGGAGGAATGAGTAAAGGTTCTGTGTATTCACCATCCACCTGGATTAAGTTTCAATTGAAGACAGTGAAGAGGGTTGGAAGGAGAAGGGGGGAAGAAATTCCTGCTATTAGTCAAACCATTTAGGTAAGAAAAAAACTTGCATCAATGTAAAAAGAAAAGAGATACTCAATCCATCATGGGCAACTGACAAACCTCCTTTGGGGAACAGAGCCCAAGTTGAGTGAATTGGCCCACAAAGATGATATGTTTCCATCTGATAAAAGCAAAAAACAAAAGCCAATCCCATTCTCTGGACAAACAATTGCACAGCTGGGAGATGTAACACAGGAGAAAGCAGTATATTACGGTTTAATGTTCTGGACAAGACACACTCCTATACATGACTTTAAATTTTGGGAGGAGGGGGTTGAATTTTTCATTCTCCATCCTAGCAACTCCTGACAGCAGCTAGCTGTCCCTCTGCACCTGTTCAAATATCTGTCATGACATCCAGCAATAGACAAGCATGTTAGCTCGATTTTTTGTTCAATAGTTAGCAATCTGTTGATCTTTATATCTTCGTCATTCTGTTTCAGTGTTAACACCACATGGCAATGAAGGGGAAGAGTTCACGCTTGCACGTGAGCTATTTTGTCTGGCTGTATGTCTGCAGATTCTGGCAGATGTCACTGAATTGGTTTACAATCAGTTTACATTTTGAAGGCGATGTTTGCAACCAAAATGGCAGGAGACATTTTTTAAAAATCAAAGGTTAAACTGTGGAGTATAATTATGCAGCAACTTTTAAAACTGCATAATATGGTGATTTGCCCAATCATACAACTGCCTTACATGCTTGGCCTTGTAAATAGTGAATAATGGCAAAAACTCCTGAGCTGGCTATTTTATAATTTCCAATATTGTTATTACCAGTGGTGTATTCTGGGTCCCATTCTGCTGATATAAACACATCCCTATAGAATACAAACATACCCTACATGCAAAGACTATGAGACATACAGCACATCTTCCTTATAACAACTAGGGCAGCAGCATCCATATACGCATCTCTTGAAAAGGTAACTGCTCCTGTTGATGGACGTAAGAAACAGCAATTATTCCATTCCCCAGCAATCTAAGCCACTTTGCTACCAGCCACCATGGAAAGCTGCATTTTTTAAAATTCTTACAGTAAAATAAATTGTTTGAATGCTTTGTAGATGTTTTCTTTACATTATAAATGAGCACTAAAGGATGATCAGGAAACTAAAAGATTGCTGGACCCATGTTCTTGGTATTGCTGCTCTTGACACAAATCAGTCTCAATCTTCTTTTTCCAGTGAAAGTTAGCAAGAAGATTTTGGTAGGATGGGGCTGGCCCTACCTAACATCCTCAGCCGCTTATGATCTTATTTCAGGCCTTGCTGTGATACAGACACATTGCTGGCCGCATTGACTGGTGGATACCTTGGGACTAAGGGCAATCACTAAGTGCCTCATTAACACCAGCCATACAGCTGCAGAATTACTCCTGATTTATATGGAGGTGAAATTCACAAGTTACCTATTTTGCTCTCAAGACTGGATTACTGCAATGGTCTCCAAATGTGATTGCTCTAGGATCACACTTGGAAAGTTTGGTTAGTGAGGAATGTGCTTGCTTGCTTACCTAGCAGTATTTTCTGCCTAGAACATGCTACTCTGGCAAGCACTGTAGGTCACACGAGCTCCCAGGTGGTTTTTGGTACAGTTCAAGTCATTTGGTCTTTAGCTAGAAAGCCCTTTGTGGATGGTGCCCTGTGCAACTTAGAAATAGCCTCTGCCTTCTGGCTTTCACCCAGCAGGGATGCTGAGGCTGGCACTCCCTAAGTACATCTAACATGTAGGCAGGGCACTCTGCTGAGACCTGACCTAGCTAAGATACTTGTGAGGCACCAGGAACATCATATCTGACCACCTTATGGCTGTCAACTCTTCACGCATGCCTAGGAGGTGGGCACATGCTGTGTCTCACTTTGCAGGTGGAGCAGTGAGCAGGAGTGCCACCAGCTTTTCTGCCATCCTAGGCGGCGGAAGGTCCCTCCCCAAAATGCCACCCCCACAGAGGCAGCAGAAGGTCCCACCGCTGAAATACCGCCGCGGTTGCCACCCCCCAAATTGTAGTGCCCTAGGCGACTGCCTAGGTTGCCTAATGGGTTGCGCCAGCCCTGGCAGTGAGGTACAGTGGGAGGAAGGCCTAGATTTACAAATATCAGGGGGTAGCCGTGTTAGTCTGTATCTACAAAAACAACAAAGAGTCTGGTGGCACCTTAAAGACTAACAGATTTATTTGGGCATAAGCTTTCGTGAGTAAAAACCTCACTTCTTCGGATGCATCAAGTGAGGTTTTTACTCACGAAAGCTTATGCCCAAATAAATCTGTTAGTCTTTAAGGTGCCACCAGACTCTTTGTTGTTTTTGTAGATTTACAAAGGGACTCAGGTGGCTAATTTTGGTGCTTAAGTCCTGGTTTTAGGCTCCTCTATAGTTCACAAAACTCCCTTGGTGCCTCAATTTCTGCCTCTGAGCACACACACTGCTGCCTCCCTCTGGGCATCCTGATGCCTATCTCCTGTCTATGCCTGAGAGCAATGCACATATTGGGGGAAGATCAGTCTTGTTAGAGCCTGGGCTAGTGGGTGTGCCCCGAGGCTGCCTGCTGGATTGGGTCCCATTCAAACTTTGGCTGGGTGGAGGTTGCTACTGCAGCCAACCTTATAACTGTTAGCCCCATGGGTAGCACACTCACCAGGGATGTGGGAGACTGGGATTCAAGTCCCCATCTCTGCCAGAGGGGGAGAAAGGAAGGAGATCCCTGTTCAAATCCTCTCAGGAGAGTGCTCTAACCACTGGGCGATGGGAGACTCTGGTGTGGGGTCCTATCAATCTCTCCTGCTGCGTCTAAATAATTAGTCACTGGAGCAGGGGGTTGGGTTGGACCCTGGGTCCCCCCACCTCCCAGTGGGTGCCCTAACCACTAGGCAACAGAGTCATTATCTCTCTCTGGCCCAATGACTCATTATTTATATTGTTTATAAAGAACCCAAAAATCCAAGACTCTCTGGAAGTCCGGGGGCCAGATTACTCCACCAAGATATGAGTACAACGGCCCCGGAGTGTTTCTGCAAAAGCCACAGCAAGGGGTGGGGGACCCTGACCTGGAAGGGCTCCTGCCTCTCCTTACTTCTTTGCTCTCTGAAGTTCTCCTTCTCACGCCATACACATTCCGCCTGTAAGCTGCCTCCCAGCTGCTAGTTCAGTGTCATCTTAGGCCAGCACCCAGGAGAGAGCGACCTGGGGCTAAGGGACTGAACCAGAAGCTGCTGTGGGAAGGCAGAATAGGAACTGGCTGTGGGAAGAAAGGGTTGGGTTGTGGCATTTTGGAGGGATGGGATGCAGGAAGGCTAGTGGGTGTGGTGGGGGGAAGGGCAGCACGTATGGGGGAAGAGAAAGAAGAAGTGAAAATCAGTGAATTTGCCTTCATTTTCCTAGTGCAGTTCACTGAGAAGGAGCACACCTGTCCAGTGCTGACAGCTCCTTTGCAACTCGAGGAAAGTTAGAGGAGGAACTATGAAACCCGAGGGGGAGGTGCTAGCCAGGCTGTCTTCAGCTCCTGAGCCATAAAACATTCCACTTGACTACAGTTCAGACTACAGAAAACAAGTGCAGCAGACACGTCTGTAATGTCAAGCCGTGTGACAGGTAACCCAGCTGTTCCTTACTGTCTAATGACTCCAGCTCCATTACATGGCAAGAAAATAAAATCTAACTTCTCAATTGTGATTGTTTTCACGAATAGATGGCAGTGGATCAGATTCCAACAGCAAGCTAGACAGATTCATAGAATGGTATGTAATGCTGGGGCAGCCCCTTTTTATTACTGAGCGTGAGTGAGTGAGTGAGTGAGTGAGTGAGTGTGAGAGTGAGTGTGTTTTGAAGAGTTGGAATTACTCTAATTTGTGGCTGTTTCATTTTATCTAGGTAGTTGCCATGGAAAAAAATCATCATCCTAGACCTGTTGCATGTATCTTTCTTTCTTTTTCCCTTTCTGTATGCATTCTGTAACTGTCGGTCTCTCCTAACCTAGGTGTTCGCTGTTAGCAGACCAGATTTAAATTCCTCTTTACAAAGGATGCTAGGTTGCTCTGGGGAGCTTTGTTAATAATCAGTCAATAATTAATGATCACTAATAATATTTTTATAAATGTATATCGTGCTTTAAACCATTGAATAAAATACTTTCCCTGCTCTGTATTCTGCATTACTTTCTAGTGTCCAAGATATTATTGTGCAATAGCACCCAGATAAAATCACATGTTTTTCTATTAACCATGTCAGTGCTGTTTAGCATACCAGGTACATAGGGGAAATCCACTGCCTGGGCTGCTCCCTGTACCTGCTTGGTCCTTGCTTATGGCACTGCCAGCATTGCACTGCCAATTACTGAAAGTTAGGGGCTGGTGAGGGAGGTACTATTCCGAGCTGGATTTGGTTTAGGCTATGACTCAGATTCATGTTGTGGGTGTATCCTCAGGGCTAGTCTTTGAGGTTTGGTATGAGGCTGCATCAGCACCAGGGTTCAGGGTCAAGCCCCCATCAGGTGTAAAGCTCTTGTCTTGATTTTATGAACGTCACCAGGCTGGCCTCCTCCCAGCTTCCCCGTCATAGCTAGAGGTTGCTCTGTAGGTGGCCTGCCTCGCCTTAGTTTCCCCCTTCAAGAGATTTCCTCAATAATTCACAAACCCTTTGTCCCTTCCCATCCCTTCTAAGCTTCTGTGTTATTAAATTAACAAACATTTAAAATAAAGTTTTCAAGTCCCTCTGTTCTCTGCTGGAGCTTACCCTCTGCAAACTCCCTCACTCTGCAGCTTCCTGCTGCTCTTCTAAGGGAATCGAGTGACCCCTGCTTAAGTGTGCCTCCTCAGTAATCAGGGCTGGCTGGCCACTAGCCCTCCCTGTTAAAATGACACTGAAATCTCACAAGTGTTAGGGTGGAAATGTTTGTGAGATCAGCTTCTCTTCTAAGATTCTGGCCACATCTGAACCAGAAAACAAACACCTTTTAACTGAAACCATCCAAGTGGATTTGGGATTCAGGGACTTGAATCTGACCTGCCCTGTTTGGCAGACATCGAAAGAGGCAGGGACATGACTTACCGGACTGTATCGTAACAGCCCATGTAACAACACCTGTTAATTGCAGGCTGATGCAGAAGCTCAGTTACATCAGCGTGACAACCGGCCATGATGAGTACATGAAGGAGATTGGAGAGAGGCAGCAGAGGTGAGAGCCAGGAGGTATTTAATCAGGGAATGACAAGGGTGGACTATTCCCCCTCCAAATCAATAAATTAGTTAGGAGGTGGGGGGCCCTTCCCACTGGCTTGAGCCAGGCACAGAGTGGTACAGGGCACTGACAGGGCTCAACTTCTGCTGCAGGCCTGCGTGGCTTCTGGGCAGTGGCAGCATGCAGCAGCAGCCTGCTTTGCCAGCCAGGTGTGCTAGGAACAACACCAAACTCAGCTCATGTAGTACCTGCTCCTGCCAGGGCCTCAGCACCTCAGTGCTCTGTGCTAGGGATGTGGAACAGAGCAGTAACAGACTCTGCAGAACCCAGCTCGAGCCCAACAATGGGACAGAGCAAGGGCGATTCTAGCTCCTTTCCAACAGAGGGTGTTGCTGTGACATGTTCTGGAGCTGCCACCTAGCGTTCAGTGGTCTCCCCACACCGCACGGTACTAGGGTAACCAGATGTCCTGATTTTATAGGGACAGTCCTGATTTTTGGATCTTTTTCTTATATAGGTTCCTATTATCCCCCACCCCTGTCCCGATTTTTCACACTTGCTGTCTGGCCACCCTACACGGTACCAGGATGGCTGAGGGCCTCTGTCCCTCTCTCGCAGTTTAACCTGTTACCCTTCGCCATGATATCTAAGCACCAGTTCTCCCCTCCTCTAGCCCTGGACACTCTAGGGAAATCAGTGCTGAAGGTGGGTTAGTTGTCCATGAAAACAGGACAAAGCCCTTTTCAGCCCCACTACAAAAAGCATTTGAGACTTCAGTGTCACAGCCCACTCCTTCCTGTCTACACTAGTAGTTAAACCTCTCAGCACCAGCTCAAGAGCATCCAGTACTGATGAACATTTACAGTCTCCCAGTGGAGGCTGGGCTTTTTTTAGTCTGGACAAGGCCTGAGAGACAGAGATTTTTCTTCAAATACTTGACCTCTGAGCTACCACCAATGCAGCTTCCCCTGTGGTAACAATGACGGGAGTGCTAGCGTCCACCAGCATTTTAACCAGTGTGTTATCTGGACCTGCTCTGAACAGGTGGCTAAACTACCTATGCTTGGTCTTTCTGAGAATTTCTACCACCAGGAAGCCGTACAGGTACTAGCAATGGGAAGACACTGGAGCTGTAGCAATGTCCTCAGGCATTTGGACAGGGTTTGGATGCTAAAACTGATGTAGAAGGTACACTGACTTCAATTTCTGTGTCTCATTGCAGGAACGAGGATTTGAACCGCGAGAGATTAGTGCAATGTGAACCAGCCATGGCAGACGCTTAAAATAATATTATTCTTTCCTACAGTTTATACTGTAGTGTATGTAGTATATTTTTGCTACTCTATATAGTGTTTCTCATGCTTGGCCTCCTATAGCAAAAGAAAATTAGAAAGTGGGGAGTGATTGGGGAGATGGGGGCGGGCTGGGGAAGTGATTTAGAAAGTGATCCGAGCGCATCTGAAAACAAAAAAATCTTTAAAATTGACTGAGCCAAACCTGGAAAGCCACACAAAACAGGAAGGGAAGGAAAAGAACAGACAAAATAAATAAGAAACAAGGGGGAAAAGAGAAACAGCAGCATAAGGAAAAGAAAATGAATGAGAGACAGAGAAAGGGACTTTTTAAAGAGACCGAGGGGAAAGGGGAGGCCCAAAAGAGACATTCAGAGTCACTTGGGGGTATAGCACAGGGCGACAAGGAGCTGGATAATCGGGTGTCTGGACAGAGGGCAGGAGATGAAGACAATGGTGAAGGAAACACTAGGGCAGTAATCACAGGGGAAAGGACACAAGCTGTGGGGACGGGGACAGTATTCATGGAGCGGGACACATGGGCAGTAATTTTAAAGCAGAAAGAAGCTAATTAGGGTGACCAGATGTCCCGATTTTATAGGGACAGTCCCAATTTTGGGTCTTTTTCGTATATAGGCTCCTATTACCCCCCACCTCCTGTCCCGATTTTTCACATTTGCTGTCTGGTCACCCTAAAGCTAATGGAGGCAATTCTCATTTTACTTTGCCTTCCCAATTATATATAGTCACTGAGAAGAAACAGCTGCAGGATCATAAGTGTTTATGGCAAAAAAAGTAACTAGGCAGAGCAGGCAGTGGTGGGTGTAGCTACAGTTGCTTGACACTTCTCACTATGACACCTAGTTAAAGACTGCACCGTGATGCACACACACAAGAGGCGGGCAATTAAAGCTGCAGAGCAAGCTGAAGTCTGCCATTTCCTAATGTTTGAGTGCTCGATATGGAGCCAAATGGCTTTGTGAATGTAACGTGGGACATATACTAAATCACTCCAATGAGTTACATAAATATTGTAAAGAACATTAAATGGGCATCTTCTTTATTGCATCCCTATGGCTGCCCCAACTACCCAGGCTGTGAACTGGAGGAAGCTCCAGCCTTCTGCTTTGGGAAGCAATTTAACAGTGGTCTCAGGAAGGGCGTCCCACTGACCGATCTCCATGGCCATGGCGGGCACTAGTGGAACTGTGCATCCAGTTGGAGCCACTTTACATCTTAGTCAGCCATGGTCTGATTGAAGCTTTCCCTGGCCATTATTTGGCATGCACCACCGACCACTCATGACTTAGGGACACATAGCCCCGCGTGGAGCCGGGGAACTAAGCAAATGTGGCCTAGAAGCAATATAGCAAATAAAGCACTCGAAAGGCCTCAGAAGGCTTTGGTGATGTGCACTCAGCGTTCCTGTGAGCTTCTGAAGGGTTCGTTTGCTTAGCTGAATTCTGAGAATCCCAGCACTGCAGACAGTGCCATCGGGTGTTCAATAACATGGATTTATCGTAACCCAGGTATGTGCGTGTTCAGGGAGTGCATCGCGCTAACCTGTGTGGAGCTACCCATCAGGGTGAGCCCACAGGTGGTTGTACCATGTGTAGGTGAAGGGGGGTGACTGTTACACTCAGGATACAACTGTTCAGGGTTCTGGCTCTGACCATGACCACAGGAGGTGTGGGGCACAGGACGTGGTTTCACTGCTGCATTGTCAGCATGGGAGAGTTCCTATGCCTGGAGGTGGTTTTGTTTGCCAGTATGGAGGAGGACTGGATGTCATATAAGATGATCTGGATGACCTTGAAAGCTGGAGTAATAGAAATGGGATGAAATTTAATCGAGCCGCCAATGTGATGTGGCCGTGAAAAAGGCAAATGCAGTCCAAGGATACATCAGTGAAGTATTTCCAGTAGAGACAGGGAAGTCTTAGTACCATTATACAAGGCACTGATGAGGCCTCAACTGGAATATTTTGTGCAATTCTGGTCTCCCATGTTTAAGAAAGATTAATTCAAACTGGAACAGGTACAGAGAAGGATGACTAGAATGATCCAAGGAATGGAAAACCTATCTTACAAGAAGAGACTCAAAGAGCTTGGCTTATTTAGCCTAACCAAAAGAAGGTTGAGGGGAGATATGATTACTACCTATAAATACACCAGAGGGATAAACACCTGGGAGGGAGAGGAGTTACTTAAGTTAAGGGCCAATGCGATAGGGCCACAAGAACAAATGGATATAAACTAGCCATCAACAAGTTTAGACTCTAAATTAGATAAAGGTTTCTAACCATCACAGGAGTGAAGTTCTGGAACAGAATCCCAAGGGGAGCAAAAAAACTAACTGGCTTCAAGAATGAGCTCAATACGTTTATGGAGGAGATGGTGTGATGGGACTGCCTACAATGGCATGTAGCCAATCTGCGACTGCTAGCAGCAAATATCTCCAGTGGCTGGTTATGGAACACTAGATGGGGAAAGCTCTGAGTTACAACAGAGAATTCTTTCCCAGGTGTCCGGCTTGTGGGTCTTGCCCACATGCTCAGGGTCTAACTGATCACCATATTTGGGGTCAGGAAGGAATTTTCCCCTGGGTCAGATTGGCAGAGACCCTGGGGGGGGTGGGGGGTTCACCTTCCTCTGCAGCACGGGGCATGGGTAATTTGCAGGTTTAAACTAGTATCAATGGTGGAGTCTCTGTAACTTGAAGTCTTTAAACAATGTTTTGAGGATGTCAGTGACTCAGCCAGATGTTAGGGTCTGTTATAGGTGTGGGCAAGTGAAGTTCTGTGGCCTGAAATGTTCAGGAGGTCAGACTAGATGATCAGGATGGTCCTGTGTAGCCTTAGAATCTATGATTTTATTTCCTCAAACTTCTCATACTGCCCTAGTGTGGGCAGGAGCAGGGAATCGTCTCCTAGCAGCCCTAAGTGCTAGGATGGCTATGCTGCATCCAATGCTCTCCAGCCAAACCCAGTTTAGGAGCTCACACGGCACCCTAGGGTTGCCAACTTTCTAATGGCACAAAACCAAACACCCCTGCCCTGCCCTGCCCCTTCCCCAGGGCCTCACCCCCACTTGCTCCATCCCCCCTCCCTCCATTGCTCACTCTCCCCCATTCTCACCTACTTTCACACGGCTGGGGCAGGAGGTTGCGGTGCGGAGTGTGTGGGGAGGGTTGAAGGCTCCAGCTGGGGGTGTGGTGGAGGTAGGGATGAGGGGTTTGGGGTGCAGGAGGGAGCTCTGGGCTGGGGCAGGGGGTTGGGGTGTGAAAGGAGGGAAATGGGATCTGGGCTGGGGGTGTGGGCTCCAGGTGGGGCCAGAAATGAGGGGTTCAGGGTGCGGGAGAGGGCTCCGGGCTGGGGCAGGGGGTTGGGGTGCAGAGTCCCGGCAGTGTTTGTGCCCTCACGCCCGCAGATGCCGCCCCCACAGCTCCCATTGGTCAAGTTTCCCAGCCAGTTGGAGCTGTGGAGCTATGTAGTAGTAGGATTTTATGTTTGTATTAATATAATTTAGAATGAAGGATAAAGAATAATAATATAGCATGTATTAAATATATTGGTGTATGATTTGATCATAGCCTGCCAGCCACCCTTTTTGAATAACGGAAAAGAATGGCCTAATGGGCCATTGGTAGAGATACATCAGCCAGAAACTGTGTGGACTAATTTCAAGGCAGTGACAGACCTTTGAGGGTCACCAATTTGTTGTAGGTTTAGCATTTTAAAATAAGTAAAAGAATGCAATTATTGTCTTTCTTTTGCATTGCAACTTGCTGTTTATCTTCAAAATGTTCTGTGTAAATTAATTCTGTTTTGTTTGTGAATGAGGAATGTGTGTTAAGAGATAAGTGTGAAGGCCATCACTGAACTAGATGTACAAGGGAGGAACCAGAGACAGATGCAAGGGCGCCAGGAGGCTGCAACAGGCTCCTATTGAAATGTCAGAGGAGGGGAGATTGACGATTCTAAAGATGAGACAGGCACCTTTCAATGGGGACAAGATAGCTGTGATAAAGAATGAGAAGGACAATTTAAGAAAACAAGCACTCGTCAAACAACAATTGATTACAGCATGACGGAGCAAAACTCATTGGACCCAATGAAAAAAATCACTATATAAACAGGGTACCTTGCAATGAAACTTTGGGTTCGTACTGCCAAGACTTCCCCAGAGCATTGTGTTGCGACCAATGGAACCCGGCTCCTCCCTACCGGTGATCAACCTAGCTGGCCACTAGGTTGATCCAGACTAGTAACTATAACATCCACTGGTGGGACAGTGTGCATGGTGTGTGTATGTGTGACTGAATTGTGTGCTAATTGTTGCCTTCTCCCCTGTAAAAGATCTTGCATGCTTTGTATAAGCATAAGAGCCAGCCCTGGGAGCGGGGGCAGTGCGGTGAGCCTCCCTGGCTGCCTATGCAGGGAACCGAATGGTGCTAGGGCAGGCAGGGAGCCTGCCTTAGTCCCAGGCCCCCGCTGCACCACTGACCAGACTTAAAACAGTGCCGACCAGAGCCAACAGGGTCCCCTTTTGACCAGACGTTCTGGTCCAAAACTAGACACCTGGCAACCCTTCGGCACCCTTCCACCTACTGACCCATACTAGCATTGGCCATGGACATCACTATAAGGACAGTAACACAGAACAGGACACTTTGAAGGAGGACTTGGGGGAGCTTGAGGTGGGGAGGGGACTACAGGGAACTTCTTCCATATGGGGGGGCAGCATGGTGGAAAGTACAAAGTCACGAGTTCAAGCAAGCACCAAGTGGACTGTGGAGTGGGGCAGCCTGGACTGCTGAGAGGAGACATCATTCTAGTGAATGAGAGATGATAGGATGCGGTGGGGAGGGGACGAGGCCGGGAAGGGCAATAGAGAAGGGGGAAGCTGGTGGAGGGCTGCAGACAGAGGGGTGACAAAACCAAGGCCACAGGCTAGGAAAGCGAGCTCTGCAGCAGCATTCTGAATGGAGATGTGCAGGGAAAGATCACGCACCTGTGCACACCAGTCAGGCCTGGTCCCAGGTGGGCTCTGTGTCCCAGCTCACCCCATCACAACTATAACTAACACCCAAAGACAGGCTTTGCCCTGACCATGTGCTACGAAAGACTAGAACCTGCTGCTCATTATAACAGCTGCTGCTGGCACAAATGGTTTCTAAGGAACTCTCTGTCGCCATTGTTGATACCAGCACATAACACACTGCTATTGTTTGATATCCTGTTGCCCTGAGAGACGAATGGGGCCTGGCCTTTCTCTGACAGCGCATGATGCCGTGACAGTCTCAGGAATGCCAACTTCAAGAGAGCAAAACTCATAAGTCAGACCCCAAAAATCAGGAGATTGGCCCCAAAATAATAAGATTTTTAAAAAGATCATACTGTGTTTTTAGTACTTGTGGCATCTTAGAGACTAATAAATTTATTTGAGCATAAGCTTTCGTGGGCTACAGCCCACTTCTTCGGATGCAGCTCTAAGGTGCCACAAGTACTCCTGTTTTTTTGCGGATACAGACTAACACGGCTGCTACTCTGAAACCTGTGTTTTTAGGTGAGTCTCTTGATTTCTGAACTTCCCCTGCCCATCTCCAGGGTTGTGCATGGGCCAATTGATGTCACCCACTCTCCCACAAGTACTGGATTAGGGGATTTTGGCCTTTCTGCAGGAGCTCTCACCCCCACATCTGCCTGTCTCCTGCCCAGCAATTAATCCTGTCCCTCAGTCCCCACCCCCCATCAGTTCTGTCCACAGCCAACCCCCCTTAATTCAGGCCCCCTCAGCTCAGTCCCTCAGCCCCCATCATCACCACCTCATCAGTTCAGTCCCCCTGCCCCAGAGACCCCACTGCCTTCAGTTCACCCTCCCAGCACCAACCCATCTGCTCAGAACCTACCATCAATACAGCCCCCTATAGCCCCAAGCCATAGCAGCCCTCACAACCTCACCTCTGCTCCTAAGGATTCTTCATCCTCCCCAGGCATGGGGGGGCTGTAGTGGGGTCCCCTCTCCCACTTACCAGGCTGGTAGGGGAGCAGCCACCACAAGACTTTACAAGACAGCGGGAACCTGAGGGGGCCATTTAGGGATCTGGGGCAAAAATCTGTCTGGGGATTGGTCCTGCTTTGAGCAGGGGGTTGGACTAGATGACCTCCTGAGGTCCCTTCCAACCCTGATATTCTATGATTCTATGAACCTGGTGACAGCAGGATCCCTCACCGCACCTGGGGTGCCTGACAGGTAAAATTCCAAGTAAAATTCAGCCTGCCTCACATTTAGAACTCTCAAACATCAGGATATTTTTTTCCCCTGAGAGTTCTCTCGCGAGATCATCAGTGAGGCTTAATTTTAATCAGAAATCACGACTCTTGCAATCAATGCACAAGAGTTGGCATGTCTGCAGTTTCTGTTGTGTGCTGACCTCCCAGTGGACCTCCCTCCAGCTCTGTAAGATACAGGCATTTCCTTTGTGTTATATCACAATAAAATCCTTCCTTTTGCTACCTAAACTCAGAGCTGCTGTGTGTGTATTTCCCTGCTGAGACAACACCGGGAACACCCTCCACACACACCCAGAATTGTAACATGAGTCAAGTTGACTGAAGCAACCACGTTAGATTAGTTCAATACTATGGACTATATCTTCAGCCACAGCTAAGAAACGCACGGCATACCACCAGTGTTGCCAAATCTAACAGTTCATCATGAGTCTTGTGGGTTTTGGTGTCTTTCCTAAAGCCCCAGCTCCTGGAGTCCTGGGATCATGCAAGAATATCAGTCTCGTTTAAAAGAAAAAGTAAATTTCTCCTTAGGGTTGTGGTGGAAAGCTTGTAAACACAACACAAGTGTGGCCCTAAAAGCTCAGAAATTGAGAGTCAAATTATTTAAAAATCATGATTTTTACATCAAGCTCATGATTTTGGGGGGGCCTGTTTCATGAGCACTGGGGTTTAGCAATACCAAGACTCAGGAGCAGGGTCTGCAAAGACGGCTATAAGCCCCTGTGACAGCTTTGGGCCCTTTTCTCCAGGACACATTTCCCTATGCATCCTAGAGCAGGATTTGTCCTTAGCTTAACTGCAACTTCCTGGCAGCCAGCAACCTGGACAGTTTCCCTACTGTCAGGCAAATCATTCCTGTCCCCTGAGGGAACAGCCACCGGACAGGAGCTGGTTTTACCCACCCCCACCTTTGGTAGCAAATTGCTTTGCAGGGCAGTAGAGGAATTAAAGAGACACTCTCTCATTTCCACAGCAGTTTCTGTAGCTTTGCTCCTTCCCACTGGGGCTTCAGCAAAGATTTCTCCTTGCTGCTCACAGACCCCTGGATAGCCCTAGCCACACTGAAAAAGTCATTCCCCAAAAGAATTTGTGTAGGATTTTGAGGGATCGCAGTTAATTCAGCTTGCAAATCCCCAGTTTCCATGTGCACTTTAGCCAAAGGCACAAATATTTTGTGACCACCCACTAACGAAAGCTCTGCCATCTGTCCTGTCAGTATGTCTTTCTCCAGAATCAGGTCTCTCCTGACCAGAGAAATTTCTGCACCAGTTTCTCTCCATTCAGGGAGCTCCTTGCCATTTACTAACATGGGTGATGCTTCCAATTATGGCAAATATAAGGATCTGGTTTTGAAACAGTTTCAGATTACACCTGAAATTTATAGAGTAAAATTTAGAAGCCTTAAGAGAGGGGCTGGATTAAGTAATGTGGCTTATGTGAACCAAATGAGAGATCTACTGGATAAGTGGGTGAGGGGAAAAGATATTACAAGCTTGGAAGGAATGCGTGATTTGATTCCTCAGGAATAGTTCCTGAATATGTCTAGTGATGATGTAAAACAGTGTTTATGGGATAAAAAGGTGGAAATGGTTGATGAACTTGCAGTTTTTGCAGATAAAATTGAGCATTCCCAAGAACCTAGTAGGAATAAATCACAGGCAGAGGGGTTAAATTTTGGTGGGAAGCAAGGTCCCCATTTTACCCCTGAGAAGAAGGAGGGTGGATGGGAGACTGGACACTCACCCCACCAAGTTCACTCCTCCAGTCCTCGTCCCAAATCTCCTGGGAAAACAGAAGATCCAGAAGGTGCTATCATTGTAATTCCACTAAACACATGAGGAATAAATGCCCTGTGCTGAGTGGGAACAGACAGCAGATAACTCATGGAAATGCTGCTACCCAGAACACGGAGGCACCTCAGGCAGTTGCCACTTATCACACAGGATTTGTAAAGGTTGCCACTGCAGCTACAAAACTAGAGCTGGCCAAACTGGAAGCAGCAGAGAAGGACCATGAGTTTCAAATGGGGCAGGCAGAAATGAGTCTTAAGGTACATCTACACTACAGGGGGGAGTCGATCTAAGATACGCAAATTCAGCTACGTGAATAGCATAGCTGAATTCGACGTATCGCAGCCGACTTACCCCGCTGTGAGGACGGCGGCAAAATCGACTTCTGTGGCTTTCTGTCGACGGCGCTTACTCCCACCTCCGCTGGTGGAGTAAGAACGTCGATTCGGGGATCAATTGTCACGTCCCAACGGGACGCGATAAATCGATCCCCGAGAGGTCGATTTCTACCCGCCGATTCAGGCGGGTAGTGTAGACCTAGCCTTAAAGAAGCAGCTGTGGCCAGAGAAACTATGGAGGCAGAGGCAGCCAGGGAGGAGGCTGCACACAGAAGGGCTATGGAAGAAAAAGAGTCAGCCAGAGAAGAGGGACATGGAAGAAAAAGAGAGAAAGAGAGAAGAAAGAGAAAGAGAGTGGGAAGAAAGAGAAAGAGAGAAAGAGCAAAAACACCAATGCCATTGAAGATGCTTTAGACTATTGGAAATTTAAAGATACTCTTTTGCGAAGTTTTCAGATTACCCCTAAAACATATAGAGTTAAATTTAGGAATCTTAAGAGGGATATTGGTATGAGTACTGGGGAATGTGTAAACAAAATGTTGGGAAAATGGGTGAGGGGTAAAGAGGTGTCAAGTTTTGAGGGAATTGTGACATTGCACTCCATATGTTTTAAGTGTGAGTATGATGTAACTAGAATATGCTTCATGCAAAAGGTCTCTTGTAAGGTATCATTACAAAGCTTATAATCTACTGAGTGTGTTCATCCTATTTGTATGAATGTATCATTCTTGTATCTGAAGCTAGAAATATGAAGTAGTACTCTGAAGTCCTATTGTAATTATGCAAAGTGTGTGCCATTAATGGTGGTTTAGAATCTTGATGGCTCTCATTGACCAGGACAATTGGTTGTAAATGGCTCTATTTACTTGTAAGCCTTCCTGTGTTCATGTGAGTCAGGCCAGAAAGAATGGAGGCTTGGGGTCTACAAGACATGTGACCATGTCACCTGGTACTGGAATCCATTTTAAACCGTGTGCTTTTCCATTTAGAACAAGGCGTGGGGACCCAGAGAGAAAAAAGATTCCTGCCTTGTGCCAAAGCCATAAAAGGGGGTGGAACAGAATAAAGGGGGCTGCAGTCATGAGAAATCCCCTAGCTACCACCTGAGCTGGAACTAACAAGAATTGTACCAGGGGAAAGGATTGGGCCCAGATTAGGAAGGAGTCTAGTCTGTGAAAGAAGCTTATTGGAACATCTCTGAGGGTGAGAGTTTACCTGTATTCAGTTTCTTAATATATTAGGCTTAGACTTGCATGCTATGTTTTATTTTACTTGGTAACTTACTTTGTTCTGTCTGTTATTACTTGAAACCACTTAAATCCTACTTTTTATACTTAATAAAATCACTTTTGTTTATTAATTAACTGGATTTTGTTGCTCAAGAGCATTTCCTAAGCATACATAAGGCTGATGTAAAGCTGTGTCTATGGGACAAAGATGTAAAGACTGTGGATGAGATGGATTTTTAGCAGATGCGTTCAAACAGACTCAGGCATATATTGAGGGCAGGCCACAGAAAGAGGGGTTTAAAACTGGGGGGAAGGGAGGATGCCATTTTGCCCCTGGGAAGAGAGAAGGGGGTTGGGAGCCTAAACATTCTCCTACCCAAAAACATCCCTCTAACCCTCATCCCAAATCTCCTGTAAAAGTAGAAGAGCCCAAAAGGTATCAGTATAATTCCACTGATCACCTGAGGAATAAATGCCCTGTGCTAGGAGGAAGCAGGCAATCAATATCTCATATTAGTTCTGCTGTCCTCAACACAGAAACCCCCCAAGCAATTGAAACCTATCATATTGGTTTTGTGAGGTTAGCCTCTGCTGAACAAGATATGGAGCATGTTAAGGTTGTCCAAATTAATGGCAGGGAGTACTTGGGGCAGAGGGATACAGGGGCCCAGATCTCTCTGGTTAAGCAGAGTGCGGTCCCAAAGGCCAGTATGCTACCTGGCCAAATGGCAGAGATTTGTGGGGGTGGGTGAAAGCAGATTCCTTGTATCACTAGCTAAAATCCATGTGGTTTGGGAAGGTTTGGAGAGTGTTTTGGCTGTGGGGGTAATGGATAACTCTGACTCACTCCAGGTCCCTGCACCTATGCCCTACCCCTGGTGCTGGGGTTGGAACTCTGGCTCTGGCCTTTGGCTTGGAAGCTGGCTCTGGTTCCAGCCACCTGACTCTATCCATTAGGCCTGATTGCCCTGGTCCCCACAGGGACGTGTGATGGGATGTATTCCCCATCTTAGCTCTGAAAGAGTTAACCGGAGCTTGAGATCTCAGTTGTACCTTGCGGGCGCACCAGGCCCAATTACAGAGGAGTCCCAGCTGTGGGTGTGTGATGGATTCGATCACAGAAACCCCCTTGGGACTGTCACCTGATGTGCTGAGACTACCTCTGAGCCGGTTTTCTCTGCCAGTTTGGGCCTCCAGAAGCCTGCCTTGTTGAGGCAGACACGCCAGTCTGCTCCAACACAGACTTAACTGAAAACAGCTTAAGAAGTGCTCCTGTCTCCAGCACCCAGACACCCAGCTCCCAGTGGGATCCAAACCCCAAATGAATCCATTTTACTCTGTATAAAGCTTATAAATGGGTACATTCATAAATTGTCTGCCCTCTATGACACTGATAGGGAGATATGCACAGCTGTTTGCTCCCCCAGGTATTAATTACTTACTCTGGGTTAATTAATATGCAAAAGTTATTTTATTAAGTATAAAAAGTAGGATTTAAGTGGTTCCAAGTAATAACAGACAGAACAAAGTAAGTTACCAAGCAAAATTAAACAAAACACGCAAGTCTAAGCCTAATATATTAAGAAACTGATTACAGATAAAATCTCACCCTCAGAGATGTTCCAATAAGCTTCTTTCACAGACTGGCCTCTTTCCTAGTCTGGGCCCAGTCCTTTCCCTGGTACAGTTCTTGTTAGCTCCAACTCAGGTGGTAACCAGGGGATTTCTCATGACTGGAACCTCCTTGTTCTATTCCACCCCCTTATATAGCTTTGGCACAAGGCAGTAATCTTTTGTCCCTCTGGGTCCCAACCCCTCCTTCTAAATGGAAAAGCACCAGGTTTAAAATGGATTCCAGTATCCTGTGACATGGTCACATGTTCTGTGAGACCCCAAGCCTTCATTCTTCCTGGCCTGACTCACAGGAAGGTTCGCAAGTAAACAGAGACATTTACAACCAATTGTCCTAGTTGAATGGAGCCATCAAGATTCCATTAATGGCCCACACTTTTCATAATTACAATAGGACTTCAGAGTTATATTTCATATTTCTAGTTTTAGATACAAAAATGATACATTTATACAAATAGGATGACCACACTCAGTAGATTATAAATTAGATTATAAACTTTGTAATGATACCTTACAAGAGACCTTTTGCATGAAACTTATTCCAGTTACATTATATTCACATTCATTAGCATATTTTCATAAAATCATATGGAATGCAATGTCACAGGGTGGAGCTAGTATAAGGAGAGGAAGGGCCCATGAGGGGGAATTAGGGTATGTCTGTATTGTTAGGGTGGGATTCTGTTGGGGGTTCCAGGAGAAGGCCTTACCCTATGAGTCTTGGCCCTGAGAGAAGAAAGTGGGAACCTCGAAAGGTGGTGGGGGAAGGGCTGGCAAAGGGCTATGTTAAGAAGAAGTCCAGGAAGGAGTCAGACAGAGCTGAGCTGGGCTGCTGATTACAGGACAGGAACCCTTCGTGGACAGGAACCCTTCGTGTTGTGGGATACCTGGGTCCCCTACCAGCCCCTGGAAAGGTGTCAGGAGACCCCTGAGAAGGGGATAAGGTTGACTGGGAGCCCTGAGAGAAGGACGTGAGGAACAAGGGATACAGAGTTGAGGATCAAAGACCCAGATGTCAGGACACTGGATGTTCATTTGCTGGGCTTCCTGTTACCCCAGAAGAAACAGAACTAAAACGTGACCAAGCTGGAGCGCTGAGTCATGAGACGAGGCAGAGCACTGGTGGGACCAGAGCAGCTGTTGGCAGGGGAAGCTAGAGAGGAAACGGCTGCAGTGCCAAACCCAGCCACGAGGGAGCCAGACGGGAGTCCAGTCTTCCACAGGAGTTTTAGTCATTGGTGCTTTTGGGCTACATCCTCACCTGAGCAACTTCTCTGCTCCCCTGAGCCTAGGCCAGCTGAGGGCCAGAATAGCCCTCTGTTTAACTAAGAGCAGTCCAAGAGCTGCTGTGTTTTATGCTGGCTGCAAGTAGGGTTGCAAACTTTCTAAATGCACAAAACCAAACACTCCTTCCCTGCCCCTTCTCTGAGGTCCCACCCCCACTCACTCCAGCCCACCTCCCTACTTCGCTCAGTCTCCCCAACCCTCACTCACTTTCACTGGGCTGGGGAAGGGGATTGGGGTGCAGGAGAGGGTGAGGGCTCCAGCTGGGGGTGCAGGCTTTGGGGGGGCAGATATGAGGGGTTCAGGGTGCGGGAGGAGGATCTGGGCTGGGGCAGGGGGTTGGGGTGCAGGAGGGGGTTCAGGGCTGGGGCAGAGGGTTCAGGTGTGCGAGGAGGTTTGGGGTGCAGGCTCTGAGAGGGAGTTTGGGTGTGAGAGAGGCCTGGAGCAGGGGGTTGGAGTGTAGGAGGGGGTGCGGGCTCCATGAGGGAGTTTGGAGCAGGGGGTTGGGGTGTGGGTGGGTGTGTGGGATCCGGCTAGGTGGTGCTTACCTCAGGCAGCTCCTGATTGGTGGCACAGCGGGGCTAAGGCAGGCTCCCTGCCTGCCTTGGCTCCACACCGCTCCCAGAAGTGGCCGGCATGTCTGGCCCCTAGGTGGAGGTGCAGCCAGGTAGCTCTGCCTGGTGTGCGCTGCCCATGCCAGCAGGTGTCAGCTCCACAGCTCCCATTGGCCAATGGGAGATGTGGAGCTGGCGCTTGTGGCGGGGTAGTGCTTGGAACCTCCCTGCACCTAGGGGCCGCAGGGACGTGTCACCACTTCCAGGGACCATGTGGAGCCAGGGCAGACAGGGAGCCTGACTTAGTCCGGTCAGAGGCGCAGCGGTTCCTGTAACGGCCCAGTCAGCAGTGCTGACCAGAGCCTCCATGGCCCCTTTTCGACTTGGCATTCCTGTCTAAAACTGGACACCTGGCAATCCTAGCTGCAGGTGGTCTCATAAGGACTACTGTGCCAGTCAAGAATCTGCCCCTGCCCTTCCTTCCTACTCCAGCCATGCCCTCTTCCTGCCCCAGGACACCACTTGGTGAGAGGGAATCTTCCACTGCTCCTTTGAGGCAGATTTCCAGCTCCTTCCCTCTCCTACAGCTGCCCAAACCTGCCAGGGCCAAATATCTGTCCATCCATCCATTTTATACAGCTGCTTGTCATAATAGCCTCCAATACAATCCGCAGCAATAGTAAAGCCCTTGCTGGATTTCATGGCGTCTCTGGCTCATTTCTCTCTTCAAGGTAACACTCAGCTTGGAGGTGCTGGTTGGTTGGTTTGTTGTGGAGGGGAGGCTGGTTAGATGGGGTGTGAATACTGGGGGTAGTGGTTGCTATATTGGAAAGGATCTCTCAAAGAGGTAGGTTGTTCATCTTTCCAAGAATCTGAACCATTATTCTTTGGTGCCCATAAATTCCACCTCTCAAATTTCCCTGGGTTTTGAAGTACTCCAGAAGGGGAACACTTATAATCCCATGAGAAAGAGGCTGTAGAGAAAGATGTCCTGCTAAGTCCTCCAGTGTTGAATCTCAGGCATTTGCATCCAGTCTTCAGGAAAGTACAGTGGCTGAATCCCAGCAAGTGTCTGAGACTGAGCTGCATTATTGCTATTGCAGATGTGGCCCTTGAAAAGCTTGGCCTTGGAGGGGAAGGATGGTGCTGTGGTTAGGGCCCTTGCCTAGGACTTGGGATATTCCCTGCTCTGCCCCAGACTTCCTGTGTGACCTTAGGAAAGTTACTTGGCTTTTCTGTGCCTCAGTTTCCTACCTGTAAAACAGGGTGTGGCTATGTGGGAATCTGCCCATACGCCATATGAATTCTGGGTGAGACTATAAAATGTTACTATGAAAAACTGCTGTAGCATGACTGCCTCAGACTGTGTTCACCATGGACTGGCAGGGTTGTCATGTCCTCCTAGAACAGATACAGTGTTAATGTTAATGACGGTGCCTTGACCACACAAGTTATGTCAAAGAGTAACTGCACCCCAAGGGAAAAGAGATTTCCTCCATGTTAGGAGTATTAGTGCCAATGTAGGATCCAGGCCTGTAAGTTTTGCCTGAGATAGTACTTTGAGTTCTGCTTCCCTGACTGGTTTTTGATATATATACATTTTTACTAATATGTGTGAACAAAGGGATTCTACTAAAAACAAAGACACTGTAAATGTTGCTTTTGCCTAAACCAGATGGGTCTGTTAGTATAATGGAAATAGATAAGAGCACTTAAAGTGTTACTGGGCATGGTGGGAATGTAATATATGAGCACACACTTGAAAACTGCCTCAACTCCTTATCTCAAGGCAAGGTCAAGCAACCAGTTGGGAGGGGCAAGGGAGGACTGGAGGGGAAGGGGGGCAGAATTAAAACACTAAAAGACCAGAGAAATGCTTGCCCCTGACTGAAGTACAACCTCACTCTTTATCCTTCCCATGTAGTATAAAAGGGGTGTAACTGAAGACCCCAGCCGACCCCCCAAAACAGAACTGTGACGTTATTGATATAATCTGGGACCATATAGATCATTGTTGCAACCAAGGTCCTGTAGTGGCACCCAAATCTTGTATAAAGGGGGTCAAATGGGGTGTCTAAGACAAGGTTATGGTTTACTGGTTATGATTATGCTGTCTATATGTGTGTATCACTTTTGTAGTTGAAGTTATGAATATTGGCTCTATACTGTCTGTATTTCAAACTTATGCTATGCTGCTGGGTGACATCCCAGACAAACTGGTGTTAGCTCTGCCTAGCCTGCTTGATGGCCCATTAAGGACCATCAGCTATACAATGGACCCATTGAGAGAAGGCAGATACGCCTTGTAACTCAGCAAAGTATGCAGGGACTGGCCCATGTGACTCCAGACTCCATTTTGCTGTAATTTTCCACAGTAGGAACAAAGAGGTGTTCTTACACCTGGAAAAGACTATATAAGGCTGATGCCTCATCTCCATCTTGTCTTCAATCCTGCTTCATACCTCTGGAGGAACTTTGCTACAAACTGAAGCTCTGAACAAAGGACTGAGGACCCATCCCAGCGGGGGATGTATTCCAGAGACTTGATTTGAACCTGCAGTTTATTCCATCGCTGCTGCAAGCCTGAACCAAGAACTTTGCCATTACTGTATGTAATTGATTCCATTTAACCAATTCTAACTCTCATCTCTATCTTTTTCCTTTTATGAATAAACCTTTAGATTTTAGATTCTAAAGGATTGGCAACAGCGTGATTTGTGGGTAAGATCTGATTTGTATATTGACCTGGGTCTGGGGCTTGGTCCTTTGGGATCAGGAGAACCTTTTTCTTTTACTGGGGTATTGGTTTTCATAACCATTTGTCCCCATAACGAGTGGCACTGGTGGTAATACTGGGAAACTGGAGTGTCTAAGGAGATTGCTTGTGAGACTTGCGGTTAGCCAGTGGGGTGAGACCGAAGTCCTCTTAGTCTGGCTGGTTTGGTTTGCCTTAGAGGTGGAAAAAACCCCAGCCTTGGGCTGTAACTGCCCTATTTGAGCAATTTGTCCTGAGTTGGCACTCTCAGTTGGGTTCCGCCAGAACCGCATTGTCACAAGAACATGACCATAAGTTGTAAGGGGTGGGACTGTCGGTGTGCATTTCAGGTATTATTATGCCTGCTGAGGAGTGGGGAGTGGGAACACTGGGAAACAGGGCTCTGCATCATCAGAGTTATGGTATACATATGCCTGCTGGAAACTAACCCCAGTAAACATTGCATTGCTTGCACTTCGGACTTCTGGTCTGCTTTCCGTCTGCATGACAAGAACCAGGGGAGAGGGTGAAGGGAAAGCCCTCTAACACTCCATCCAAAGAGAGGGGGATGGGAGCAGAGGAGAGTTACCAAGAGACAGAGCAAAGGAAACAGGTGACCAGAAGTTCCTTAAATAAGGAAACACACAGGAAGGGGGAGGAGGGTGGGCAGCAGACTCTATGCGGGAGAGGCTGGGGAGAAGCCACCTAGTATGTAGCAGCCTGCAACAGGCAGGGAAACTCTGCCTGCCTTCCTGGCCCCAGTAGTTTTCTCCCTACCAAGGGAAGGGTCAGATAGTGAGAGGCTTTGCATTCAAGCTGGATGTTTTCTAAATGAGCTGTACTCACCTGTGCTTTGTCTGATAAAGGGCTTGTCTAGATGGAGAGTTACTACCTGGCAATTGGGAGTGAAGAGATGCTGCACCCTAGGGAACTTCCAGTGCGCAATAGCAGAGTCCCACGTGGCCAATTAGCATGCAGCCAGCTAGTGCATGGGAGATTCACTCCTCAGCTTGTTGCAACCTGACTCGCCACCTAGACAAGCCCTAAGCAAAAGAGCATTCAGGTGTTAGACTCTGGGCGAGGTGTTTCAGTGTTACATGCTTTACAGCTACAGTGTGGCCACCCTGCCTTCCAAGAGAATTAAACTGTGATGTGTACACCTTTGAGTGGAGTTTGGAGAGAGGGGTCTAATGTATGGGGGAGTCTGAAGGGTCAGGGTTGTGCCCAGGGACTACACAGCTGGACAGCGGTACCAGCTCTCAGAAGAGAGTGCCAGATAGAAAGTCTGTGCCCTGGGCATGCCATAGAGAGCAATGTTAGAAGGGACCAGCAGGTCATCTATTCTGACCTTCTTTAAGTCTCAGGCCACCAGCCCCACACAGCACTAGGGTGCTAAACCTAACAACTGAAATGAGACTGAAGTGTGACAGCCCTCAGGAGACTAGACTGTTATGTGTCACAGGCAGAGAAGAGGAGGACCCAAGATGGGAGCAGTGGTGGGGCTCTGTTAAGGCTCTGGAGACTTAAACCACCCAGAGATCCATGGACCGTGCAGCTTGGATTCCCCTCACAGCGGTTGGGTGGGTGGCCAGTAAGGGGGTGCCCGACTGGATCTGTGACACAAGGACAATAGCTCAGCCCTGCCTCACAGGGATGCTGTGGAGATGCTGAGCAAGGCACCCATTGTGACAGACTGTACCCCTATGCTCACCACTCTTACAAAGCTATGATAAATTGTGCAACAAGTACACCTTCTGAGGTATCACTGAAAACTCATAATTCACTGATAATCATTGTCCTGATAAAGTATGTGTGGCAAAATTGTATGCAGTTATAACATTATACTATATGATGTTACTAAGGTATGTTCCAAATTGGGAGAAGCAGCCCAGACCAGTTCCTCTGGATCAAAAGGTTGGCAGCATCTCAACCAGGTGTCAGCACAATCAAATAGACCATCACCTGGGTAAGCAGCCATTCTTTGGCAGGAAGAAAGATGTGAGTGAGAAATTTACATCTTGGCAATGGAACAGTTGGGGGTTCCCATGTAAACAGACTGACTGTCATCTGAACCCCAGCTGGAGACAATTCTCAAAGAGGAAAAGATATAAAAATGAGGAACAGAGGCCCCAAATCGCTTCTGTTCCCTCATCTCTGCTCAAGGCATCGAAAACATTTGAAAGACAAAGGAAGCATCGTTGAACTGGGGGAGGGGTCTTGGCTGAAGGGATCTAGCCAGACAGCTGTGAGCAGGTGGTGAGAAACTTTTTGCTTCAAGTTCACTTAGCTTGTTAAGCTAGGTATTAGTTTGGGTTTTACCTTTTATTTCTTTGTAACCTATTCTGACTTTTACGTAATGTTGATCTGAATTTGATGGATTGGTTGTTATGGCTTGCCACTGATTGCATCCGACCAGAAGATTTATAGGTTCTTGTCCAATTCAGACTACAGGGTCTGAGAACTCAGAGAGTTCTATATCAGGAGAGGACTGTTGGGGTGCTTGGCAAAAACACTTACATTGAGGACAATACCAAATTGATAAAAACTTTATTGAGATTAACAAAAGAATAATAAATGCTATGAAACTTATAACTGCAAAACAGTAAAAGAATTCCAAAACTCCTGGTGGTAACATTCCTATTATAAGTACCTTAACTTAACATATTCAGACCCTTCCTTGAGGACACAGTAATAGGAGGTGAAGGACCAGCCTTACTTCTGGCATGCCCGATAACACGATGGTGCTGGCTTCCCCAGTAGTTAGGAATGTTGAGTAATTATACTATACTGCACAAGCTGAGCTGATAGCATGATAGAAGATAGAATGATAGGTAGATAAAAAGAAAAGAAAGAGCTAAAGACTAAAAGAACGCTAAAAAGAGCTTAAAGAGCTAAAAGAGCGCTCCAGACTTCTTCCTTAAAAGGTATTTTATAGGATCCTGACGCTATATAATTCAGGCCCAACCTATTATACCCAAATTTTATTTCCATGCCCTAATAAATTTTATGGGTACTCTTACCCTATAGGTTAGTGGATTATGACATTTACTCTTTATATATTAATAAGGATTATCTCACTCCAAAAACTGCCAACCTAGGCTCTCTTGGCAACTTCCAGGTTGTGGTATACCCTGCGGTTACCAGCCGGTTACAGACGCCAGATAAACCTGTTCAGTGTTGAGTACAGTTCCTCCCTTTGGTTCCCCAAAGTTTGGGGACCATTTCTATCTGTGCCAAAGGTTACTAGCTTTTATGCTGACTTACTCTTAACTGATTATACTTTTAGTTATTTAGTGGATCTTACCAGATACAGGCCAGTTGGCTTCTTGCATTTCAGCATTTCAGCAAAACTTATTCTATGTATAATTATTAGGAAACACATATCATATGACTCAACACATCCTAAATTCATAGGAATTAATACTGATAAAATATAAGAATAAAATGGATTAATTCAGAAAGATTATTTGATACGGCTGACTGGATTAGTAGTATATAATAGCTAGCAAAATAATCCTGTGGGCTACAGTAATCAAAATCTATCTTTCTGTAGTTAACAAACTTATTTTATCTAAACCAGTGTGTGCTTGGATTGAAGTGTTTGGGAACCTCCATGTAAGATAACAGGGATTGTACATATCATTTTCTATTCATGAAATGATGGACTTTCTATGTGCTTATATTGTCCAGAAGGAAAGAGCTGGGCAGCACAAGACATTTTTGGGGACAAGTCTGGGTCTGGGAGTTTGATGGTGTCATTCTGCAATATAATTCAGGAGTGGCTGGCTTAGAGCACTCTTATAATTCAGCTGGGAGTAATTTTCATGCTGGAGGCTGTGTGTGAATGGACCAGGAGTGGTGATTTGCCCAGCAAAGCAGTGTAAAAGGCACCCCAGATTGAGAACTGAGGGGACACAGCTGTTCAACAGTCTGGCTTGTACCCTGGGGAATGTCATACACATACTATGGTGATGTGTACTTTATTGGGATATGGGAAAGCCCTGGAAGGTCATTCATTGCTGTTTCAGAAGGAATATAGGAAATTCTCTCCAGATCTGTTGTTTTGCTGGACTGTACTGGTATGTTTAGTTAATATGGTTTTCTTAAACCTGTAGATAGAGAACTCCAATACTTTATTTGACAGCAAGACAGGAGAGGGATAAATCCAGGGTGTCTCAGATCCACATGGCATGATTCCACTGTCTAACTGCCATTGTAGAGAGGTTAATTATCCCATTCTATGAAAGCTATCAAATCTTCCTAGACCCAGAGCTGCTGTGTGTCTTTGATGCTGCACCCCATATTCTTTACAGTAATATTATTATGATATGATTATGACATAATTATGATGCATTTTGTACAAGATAAGTCATGTGAGATGTCATTGGAAAAGTTATGATTTTCTTTATATGATTATCCTCTTTGTAAGCATGTATCATTTTTGTATCTGATAATCACTTAAAAAATGACTGCCTTAAAGGCAATTCCCCTAGACTCATCTGCATGAAAAATGGGACAGGGAGGTATCTCCATTAGCATACAGAATGGAGAACAGAGAACCGCACGGAACTCTGGGACCAGAAAAGCAGGGAAGCACTGCATGATGGGGGATCTCTGCTCCAGATGTTAATGAACCTACGACTGCACACACCCAGCTCAGCAGTTATCAGATCAATTCTAGTAATGAACCCTTGATTGATATCCAAAATACTGAAGCAGCCTAATTGCATTGTGAGCTTCCTGGAAGAAAACACTACCCATATAGCCAAGAGTGATCAGCTCCTATTGTCTAGCCTAAAGAAAACCCTTGAGTCACCAGTTTACCCATAAACAAATCTAGTGTTCTTCCTTGAACCATTGTTGTTTATCTACAAAAAACCCTACCTATGTTCAAGTAAGTGTTCTGATGCTTGGATCCAAACTATGTATCAGTTCCACTGGGATTCCATCTTCTCCTGACTGATCATGCTGGGAGCTCTGCCTGTCTCCAGCACTCAGGACCCTGAGCTACCACCATCACCTGGGAACCCTGATCAGTTCAAGCCTTATGAAGTGGGTGAGATCTCTCTCTCTCTCTCTTTTCTTTTCTACCTCAGGTACTAACCTTTAATAATGTAACTATTATGTTGATTTAGCTTTTCTTGTGTAGTTATCATTATTATTCAATAAACTTTTATGGTTAAGCTGGTTGCTTCTTTCTCTGAACTTTACTCTTTTGTGTTTTTAGCTTCCCCTTTACTCCGCAGCAACTCTTCTTTTACTTAAGTTAAAGATCCCTGTAGCACCCAAAAATACTGTGCGGTTTGCTCATCAAGTGGGTTACTACCAGTGCAAGTGTGATGTGAAAGTGGGGGATGTGCTGAACCTGTGACATACAAGGGTGGCAGCTTAAAAGTGCTGCTCGACTCAGACTACTGAGCCCAGGGGCATATAACGGTGGCAACTTGAAAGTGCTGCTTTACCCAGTCCGCTGAGTACAGGGGCATATAAGGGTGGCAACTTGAAAGTGCTGTTCAACCCAGCCTGCTCAGGCTTACTCTATTCTGGTGCGGTACTTGCGGCATATAAGGGTTGCAGCTTGAAAGTGCTGCTTGATCCAGCCCACTGAGTCCAGGGACATATAAGGATGACAGCTTAAAAGTGCTGATTGACCCAGTCTGCTCAGACTTGCTCTGTTAATGTATGTGTGTGTTTTGTGTGTGTGTTCATCTGGTTCTGGGGCTGGAGGAACCCAGCCCTAGGGAACCTAGGTCCTGCAGGATAGCTCCAGTGGGAGGGAACTTGCAGATGGGAGGAGTAGAGCTCCATGTAAAAACACAAGTGACACAAGCAGTACATTAATAGAATTACAGAACACCCACCCCCCCAGAAAAGTAACCCTAATAAATAAGCGTACCCCAAAGTAATCGGCAAATCTGGTAACATCGCTGCTGGCTCCACCTGGCAGAAGGATTACATATAAAAGAGGCTAAAGGAATAACCACTGGCTCAAATCTTCACACTTGCTCTCACCCCAGAAGCAGATTTTATTAATGGGGAGAGGAAAAGGAGTTTATAAACATATTCTTTCCTTTCCGATCTATGGCATGTATGTGCCCCCATCACTGGAGTATCTGAGCATCTTACAATCTTTAATGTATTGGTCCTCCTACACCCTATGAGGTCATTATACAGATGGGAACTGAGACAAAGATTAAGGGTATGTCCACACTGCAAAAGAGACCCCACAGCAACCTCTGGGTTGTGCAAATCGTTGGAGATGCAGGTTTGTCTGGTGGGGGGCAGTCACAAACACCCTGGATCCCATGGTTTTACATACTTTCACTTTGGTACTTTTCATTGTAGCCAAAACCAAAACTCCCATTGATTACAATGGGATCACGACGAGGCTTCTAATAATGCTATAATAATAATAATAATTAATAATAATACTGTGAATTCAGATGTACAAATTACATTAATGTGGGGTTTTGCATGTGCTTTTACTATGTTTCTAATCTAAGGTTCTAAACATGGTTCAGAAATGTTTTGTCCTGTCTTGCACAAGAACTGAACGTGTGTATGGGTACATCTACACTACCGGGGGGAGTCGATTTAAGATACGCAAATTCAGCTACATGAATAGCGTAGCTGAATTCGACGTATTGCAGCCGACTTACCCCGTTGTGAGGACGGCGGCAAAATCGACTTCTGCGGCTTTTTGTCAGCGGCGCTTACTACCACCTCCGCTGGTGGAGTTAGAGCGCTGATTCGGGGATCGATTGTCGCGTCCCGATGGGACGTGATAAATTGATCCCCGAGAGGTCGATTTCTGCCGCCGATTCAGGCGGGTAGTATAGACCTAGCCTATGAGACCCTGAACTTTGCTACTTGCTGAGATGCTAAAAGCCAACACTGTAGGTTAGTTTGGGAAGAGAAGTGGGAGATGGGGGACAGTCTTGCAGGGAGGAGGGTGCAGTGGAGGAGAGGACCAAGGAGGGATTCACCAGGCAGGGGCAGGCGGTGGGGCTTCGGGGAAGGGGCGAAGCAGGGAGGGGAAGAGGTGGAGTGCAGGCATGGCTACCATGGCCCAGGCGTCCGGCAGCGGGGGGGCTGTGCCAGGGGATGCTTAGCCTACACTAGCCTATTATACCTGATGCCCATGTCCACCTGTCTGAAGTAGTTTTGTGTTATTTAAACCCCATGTAAGCAGATCGGGTACACCTGCAGTGCTCAACATGGCAAAGAACCCAGGCCACATTGGATAGCCCAACATTCCAAAAGAAGCAAATTGCAGCAGCAAAGGAGAACAGAGCTGCCACCCTTTGATCAACCAGCAGACCTTGAATTAGTGCCTACAGCTGTGCATCAAGGCCTACAGGGGACAATTAGTGACAACTGGAGCAGTCATAATGCTCTGTCCCGTAACTAGTCAATCAGGCAGTGAATGACTAAGAATGACGATGGAACCAGTAGAGAGGGGCCAGAACTAAACGCTGGAGCCAAATACCCCCAAACTATAGGGAATTTGGATCTATATCCACATATCCATCCACCACTGTGACGGGGTCTCAGCACGGGGAGTAGCTGCCCTGCGTAGATTGCTCTTCACTTGTGCTGCTACCTTCCTATATAGACAGTGAGTGCAAGGGAGGGAGAGCCCATCCTACAGCTACACCTTGACTTCAGTGGGACGCAAGCACGTGCAGCACAGGATTGCCATTCTTGAATCAGGGCCTGTGTGCTGGAGAGGCATTAGGAGGCACAGCAGAAGAAACCTGGCTGCCATAGCTGACTGCGAGACATCTGCACGTGTTCTTGTAATGTCAGCTGTTTCAAACCTCAACTGGAAATGCAAAGCCCTTTAAATCGACGATAAAACTCAGACTTTGTTTCTTAAGTGAGTTAACCTTCGTCATTCCGAATTTATGATTCTGAAGTTTTATATAGCAGAGAGAATATTACTTTATTACCTTAAACCCACAAAACAACATACTCTGTCCTAGACGTGGCCTTCTTTACAATAGCCTCAACTTCACCATGGCTTACCAAGGATCCGAGCAAATGACAGGAGTTGATGAAAGGGGATCTGGCTATCTGGGGGACACCTCTTGCTTTGTACATCATGAAATCAACAGAGATCAGCTGAGCTGGTTTTGCTGATAGTTCCTAGGGTGAAATGCTCCGAGCCCAGCAGCAAGGGGCTTTGGTCTCACAATTTACTTTGTCCAGCAGTTGGTGGATTATTTCTGTTTCATTTGGCTTTGGTCCCTGACTGTTAGTTAATATACTTGGTTTTGCTTTAAACTAAACCAGTGAGCTTTGACTGGAGTGCTTGGGGAAAATCTCAGCTTGGTTACCACAAGTGTGCATGGTCCTCTTCACATTGAGGGAGAGGCAGATCGGGTGTTAAACGCATATACTGGCCAGATTTGACCAGGGCAAGATGATACTGTTCTGGGATACTAGGCTGGGAAGCTGGTGGTTCAAGAGCCTGCATGTAACTGCAGCTGGGTGTGTCCCAACCTGTGTGAGTGCTGGTGAAAGTGCAGGCTGGAGGGCTTTGCAACTTGTCACAGCAGGACAGTGTGAGGGGGAGCCCAGGCTGGTGGGTTAAGGGGCTCAGTGGTACCCCAGTTCCAGGTGGCATCCCGAGGAGAACACGTCACAGTCTCTCCCAGGGTATTGACTTATCCAACCAGTGTGTGATTCCCCCTGCAGAAGGGGAATCCGAGGGTGGGACAGAGCTGCTGCAGTGGCCCCATGTCACCCTCTATCCTGGCTATCAAGGAAAAGGGGGAGTGGCTGGGACAGCCTGACTTCCCTGGCAATCCCTAACTGCCACTACTGCGAGAGTTGGCAATGGTGGTGGTGTGCTATGCACTCCTTAGCTGTGGCTGAAGATACAGCCCATAGTATTGAAATAATCTAATGTCGTTGCTTCTGTCAACTTGACTCGTGTTACAATTCCTGAGGATGGAGGTTGTTCCTGGTGTTGTCCTAGCAGGGAAATACACACACAGCAGATCTGGGTTTCAGGAGCAAAAGGAAGGGTTTCATTGAGATATAACAAAACAGGAACTGCCTGTGTCCCACAGAGCTGTATGGAGGCCCACCGGGATGTCAGCACACGACAGACTGCAGACATGCCAACTCTTGCACAATGATTACAAGAGTCGTGATTTCTGAGTAAAATTAAGCTTCCCTAATGATCTCGCAAGAGAACTCTCAGGGGAAAAAATATCCTGACATTTGAGGGCTCCCGCTGTCAGTCTTGTGGTGGCTGCTCCCCTGCCAGCCTGGTAAGTGGGAGAGGGGACCCTATTGCAGGATGGTGAAGAACCCTCAGGAGCAGAGGTGAGGTTGCAAGGGCTACTATGGCCTGGGGCTATAGGGGGCTGTATTGATGGTGGGTTCTGAGCAGTTGGGTTGGTGCTGGGAGGGTGAACTGAAGGCAGTGGAGTCTCTGGGGCAGGGAGGCTGAACTGATGAGATGGTGATGATGGGGGCTGAGGGACTGAAATGAGGGAGCCTGAATTAAGCGGGGTTGGGTGTGAACAGAACTGATGGGGGGGACTGAGGGACAGGATTAATTGCTGGGCAGCAGATGGGCAGACGTGGAGGTGAGAGCTCCTGGGGAAGGGACAAAATCCCCTGATCCAGTACTTGTGGGAGAGTAGGCAACACCAATTGGCCCACGCCCACCCCTGGGGATGGGCAGGGGAAGTTCAGAAATCAAGAGACTCACCTAAAAACACAGTATGATCTTTTTTTAAAATCTCATGATTTGGGGGCCAATCTCCTGATTTTTGGGGTCTGATTTATGAGTTTTGCTCTCTTGAAGTTGGCATTCCTAAGACTGTCAGGGCATCATGCGCTGTCAGAAAAAGGCCAGGCCCCATTCATCTGTCAGGGCAGCAGGATATCAAATAATAGCAGTGTGTTATGTGCTGGTATCATCAGTGGCAACAGAGAGTTCCTTAGAAACCATGTGTGCCAGCAGCAGCTTTAATGATGAGCAGCAGGTTCTAGTCTTTGGTAGCACAGAGCCCACCTGGGACCAGGCCTGACTGGTGTGCACAGGTGTGTGATCTTTCCCTGAACATCTCCATTCAGAATGCTGCTATAGAGCTCGCTTTCCTAGCCTGTGGCCTTGGCTTTGTCACCCCTCTCTTTGCAGCCTTCCACCAGCTTCCCCCTTCTCTATTGCATCAAACAGAAGCTACTTGCCTTCTCTTTCAAGACCCTTCCCGGCCTCGATGCCTCCGTCCCCCGGTTCTATCATCTCTCATTCACTAGCACGATGTCTCCTTCCACTGGCCCAGGCTGCCCCCCTCCACGATCCACCTGGTGCTGGCTTGAAGCCGTGACTTTGTGCTTTCCACCAGGCTGCCCCCACATTTGGGAGAAACTCCCCATAGTCCCCTCCCCACCCCATAGCCCCCCCCCCAAGTCCTCCTATGACAGATTTGGTCACAGAGACCCCCTTGGGACTGTCACCAGATGTGCTGAGACTACCTTTGAGCCCGTTTTCTCTGCCAGTTTGGGCCTCCAGAACCCTGCCTTGTTAAGCCAGACACGCTAGCCTGCTGCAACACAGACCCAGGGTCTGAACCACGCCCACAAAGCTGCAGACTTAACTAAAAACAGCTTAAGAACTGCTCCTGTCTCCAGCACCCAGACACCCAGCTCCCCATGAGATCCAAACCCCAAATGAATCTGTTTTACTCTGTGTAAATCTTATACAGGTGTAAGCAGAGTCAGGATGAGCTCTACCCTGACAGCTGGTGGTGAATTGTGACGAGTTGTGGAAAAGAACTTCAGGGGCTGATCTTGTTTGCTGCTTCAGGGGCTTGTTCACTTTGGCTGCTGTGGGATCCCCAGTTTTTCTGTTATTGGGGCAGGAAGAATAAAGTGTTGTTACCCTATGTGAATCAAGGACAATGAAACTGTTTTGTGACAGAGGGACTCACCCTCAACTAAGTAGAACTCGCTAGACAAGGGACATGGGTTCCAAAACTCAGTGAATTGAGAGAGGCTGTGGACAGGTATTTTGCACATATTTAGGAACTGTTCCTGAGTAACTAAATCACACATTTCTTTCAAGCTTGTAATCCCTTTTCTCCTCACCCACTTGTCTAACAAATCTCTCATTTCGTTTACATAGGCCACATTACTTAATCCAGATCCTCTTTTTCCCCTAAATTTTCCCCTGTAGGTTTCAGGTGTAACCTGGAACTGTTTCAAAATCAGTTCCTTAAATTTACCATAGTTTGAAGCATCAGCAATAGGCATCTTATTGAATATGTCCAGAGCTCTCCCAATCAATTTTGCAACTAAAGTAGTAATTTTTGATCTTCAGGAATCGTTTTCAGTCTCTCAAAGGTGATGAAATATTTGGCAATATCACTGGATTCATCATACTGTGGACATAATCAATTCCCATTTGTGGCTTTTTGGGGAAGCAGAGCCAGCTGCTGAAGGGTTCTGTCTCTTCCACTCCATTACAGCCAGTTCATGCTTCTGGGTCTCAATTTGGGCCTGTATTTCTTTGTCTTTTAACTCCAGGGCTAGCCTCTGGGCTTCCATGGCTCTTTTGTGAGCAGCTTCCTCCCTGGCTGCCGCTGCCTCTGCCTCCATAGCCCTTCTGTGTGCAGCATCCTCCCTGGCTGCAGCTGCTTCTTTGAGCTTCATTTGAAACTTGTGGTCCTTTGCCTTCTCTTCCGCTTCCAGTCTGGCCAGCTCTAGTTTTGTAGCTGCCTTACTGATAGTCATTTTTCTGCTTTCATGTGCTTATTTCCCTCACCCGAAATAAACAAACAGAAAATAACCAACCAGTAATCACTTTTTCTGTTCTCCCACCACCACACTTAAAACTCACTTAAAATCACTACCAGTGTCTCAAAGCAATCAGCTGTGCACAGATCCTGCTTGACTATGCCACTGTGACAGGTTCGGTCACAGAGACCCCCTTGGGACTGTCACCCGATGTGCTGAGACTACCTATGAGCCCATTTCCTCTGCCAGTTTGGGCCTCCAGAACCCTGCCTTATTGAGCCAGACATGCTAGCCTGCTGCAACACAGACCCAGGGTCTGAACCACACCCCCAAAGCTGCAGACTTAACTGAAAACTGCTTAAGATGTGCTCCTGTCTCCAGCACCCAGCTCCCAATGGGATCCAAACCCCAAATAAATCTGTTTTACTCTGTATAAAGCTTATACAGGGTAAACTCATAAATTGTCCACTGATAGAGAGATATGCACAGCTGTTTGTTCCCCCAGGTATTACTCACTTACTGTGGGTTAATTAATAAACAAAAAAGTGATTTTGTTGAGTTAAAAAAGTAGGATTTAAGTGATTTCAAGTAATAGAACAAAGTAAGTTACTAAGTAAAATTAATCAAAATATGCAAGGCTAACTTAATACACTAAGGATCTAGTTACAAATACTAACTTCTTACCCTAGATGTTATCTCAGGTACAATCCTTTTCAGACTAACATTGTAGTTTATGGCCTGGGTCCAGCAATTACTCACACCCCCGTAGTTACAGTCCTTAGTTCCAGTTTCTTTCCGGCATCTCTTTGGGGTGGAGAGGCCATCTCTGGAGCCAGCTGAAGACAAAAATGGAGAGGCTTCCAGGGCCTTTCATACTCTCTCTCTTGTGGGTGGAAATCCCTTTGTTCTGTGCAAAATCACAGCAACAAGATGGAGTTTGCAGCCACCTGGGCAAGTCACATTTCCATGAATGATTCAGCTTTTTACAGGCCGACACCATTGTTTACATGTTAGTTTGATTGTTCCCAGGAAAACTCAAATGTGGATTGGTGTCTTCCAAAGTCCATTGTTAGTTAAGTGCTCCCAATTACTTGATTAGATCCTTCACAATATGTTGGCCAAACCTCCCTTATGTGTTTCCTGCTAGTGAAGATAGGGGGCTGGACTCAATGACCTTTCAAGGTCCCTTCCAGTTCTAGGAGATAGGATATCTCCATAAAAAAAATACAAGCATAGAGCCAACGCTCATAACTTCAGATATAAAAATGATACATGCCTACAAATAGGATGAATATATTCAGTAGATCATAACCTTTGCAAAGATATGTTACATGGCATATCTAGCACAAAGCATATTCCAGTTATGTCATATTTACACTCATAAGCATGCCCATGAATATATAGAGTGCAACGTCACACCTCCTTCAAAGTGTCCTGTTCATAGAATCATAGACTTTAAGGTCAGGAGGGACCATTATGATCATCTAGTCTGACCTCCTGCACAACACAGGCCACAGAATCTCACCCACCCACTCCTGAATTAAACACCTAACCTATGTCTGAGCCACTGAAGTCCTCAAATCGTGGTTTAAAGACTTCAAGATACAGAGAATCCTCCAACAAGTGACCCATGCCCCACGCTGCAGAGGAAGGCGAAACCCCCCCAGGGCCTCTGCCAATCTGCCCTGGACGAAAATTCCTTCCAGACCCCAATATGGTGATCAGCTAAACCCAGAGCATGTGGGCAAGACTCACCAGCCAGACACCCAGGAAAGAATTCTCTATAGTAACTCAGATCCCACCCCATCTAACATCCCATCACAGGCCATTGGGCATATTTACCGCTATTAGACAAAGATCAATTAATTGTCAAAATTAGGCTATCCCATCATACCATCCCCTCCATAAACTTATCAAGCTTAGTCTTGAAGCCACATATGTCTTTTGCCCCCACTGCTCCTCTTGGAAGGCTGTTCCAGAATTTCACTCCTCTGATGGTTAGAAACCTTCATCTAATTTCAAGTCTAAACTTCCTGATGGCCAGTTTATATCCATTTGTTCTTGTGTCCACATTGCTAATGAGCTTAAATAATTCCTCTCCCTCCCTGGTATTTATTCCTCTGATATATTTATAGAGAGCAATCATATCTCCCCTCAGCCTTCTTTTGGTTAGGCTAAACAAGCAAAGCTCTTTGAGTCTTCTTTCATAAGACAGGTTTTCCATTCCTTGGATCATCCTAGTAGCTTTCTCTGTACCTGTTCCAGTTTGAATTCATCCTTCTTAAACATGGGAGACCAGAACTGCACACAGTATTCCAGATGAGGTCTCACCAGAGCCTTGTATAACGGTACTAACACCTCCTTATCTCTACTGGAAATACCTCGCCTGATGCATCCCAAGACTGCAATAGCTTTTTTCAATGGCCATATCACATTGGCAGCTCATAGTCATCCTGTGATCAACCAATACTCCAAGGTCCTTCTCCTCCTCTGTTACTTCCAACTGATGCCTTCCCAGCTAATAACAATAGTTTTTGTTATTAATCCCTAAATGCATGACCTTGCACTTTTCACTATTAAATTTCATCCTATTACTATTACTCCAGTTTACAAGGTCATCCAGATCTTCCTGTATGATATCCCGGTCCTTCTCTGTATTGGCAATACCTCCCAGCTTTGTGTCATCCGCAAACTTTATTAGCACACTCCCACTTTTTGTGCCAAGGTCAGTAATACAAAGATTAAATAAGATTGGTCCCAAAACCAATCCCTGAGGAACTTCACTAGTAACCTCCCTCCAGCCTGACAATTCACCTTTCAGTATGACCTGTTGTAGTCTCCCCTTTAACCAGATCCTTATCCACCTTTCAATTTTCATATTGATCCCCATCTTTTCCAATTTAGCTAATAATTCCCCATGTGGAACCATATCAAATGCCTTACTGAAATCAAGGTAAATTAGATCCACTGTATTTCCTTTGTCTAAAAAATTCTGTTACCTTCTCAAAGAAGAAGATCAGGTTGGTTTGGCATGATCTACCTTTTGTAAAACCATGTTGTATTTTGTCCCAATTACCATTGACCTCAATGTCCTTAACTACTTTCTCCTTCAACATTTTTTCCAAGACCTTGCATACTATAGATGTCAAACTAACAGGCCTGTAGTTACCCGGATCACTTTTTTTCCTTTCTTAAAAATAGGAACTTTGTTAGCAATTCTCCAGTCATACAGTACAACCCCTGAGTTTACAGATTCATTAAAAATTCTTGCTAATGGGCTTGCAATCTCATGTGCCAGTTTCTTTAATATTCTTGGATGAAAATTATCTGGGCCCCCCGATTTAATCCCATTAAGCAGTTCGAGTTTGGCTTCTACCTCAGATATGGTAATATGTATTTGCATATCCTCATTCCCATTTGTCATCCTACCATTATCCCTAAGCTCCTCATTAAAGACTGAGGCAAAGTATTTGTTTAGATACTGGGCCATGCCTAGATTATCCTTAACCTCCACTCCATCCTCAGTGTTTAGTGGTCCCACTTCTTCTTTCTTTATTTTCTTCTTATTTATATGGCTATAGAACCTTTTACTATTGGTTTTAATTCCCTTTGCAAGGTCCAACTCTACATGGCTTTTGGCCTTTCTCACTTTATCCCTACATGTTCTGACCTCAATAAGGTAGCTTTCCTTGCTGATCACTCCCATCTTCCACTCCTTGTAGGCTTTCTGCTTTTTTTAATCACCTCTCTGAGATGCTTGCTCATCCAGCTTGGTCTACAATTCCTGCCTATGAATTTTTTCCCCTTTCTTGGGATGCAAGCTTCTGATAGTTTCTGCAACTTTGACTTGAAGTAATTCCAAGCCTCCTCTGCCTTTAGATCCACAAGTTCTTCAATCCAATCCACTTCCCTAACTAATTTCCTTAATTTTTTTAAGTTACCCCTTTTGAAATAAAAAACCCTAGTCACAGATCTATTTTTGTTTATCCTTCCATTTAGTTTAAACTGAATTAGCTCATGATCGTTCGAACCAAGGTTGTCCCCTAGAACCATTTCTTCTATGAGGTCCTCACTACTCACCAAAACCAATCTAAAACGGCATCCCCTCTTGTTGGTTCAGCAACTACTCGTTGAAGGAATCCATCAGCTATCGCATCCAGGAAAATCTGAGCCCTATTATTATTACTAGCACTTGTCCTCCAGTCTATATCTGGGAAGTTAAAGTCTCCCATGATCACACAATTCCCATTAGTAATTACTTCATTAAAAACATTAAAGAGGTCTCTATCCATATCCAAATCAGATCCCGGTGGTCTATAGCACACCCCAAGCACTATCCCAGGGGAGACTCTAGTAGCTTTCTTCCCCAATGTGATTTTTGCCTAGACAGACTCTGTCTTATCCATTCCATCCCTTCTTATTTCTTTACAGTCTACCTCATCATTGATATACAATGCTACTCCACCACCTTTGGCTTTATTTCTGTCTTTCCTAAACAGCACATACCCTTCAATACCTGTACTCTAGTCATGACTGCTATTCCACCATGTTTCTGTTATCCTTATATGTACCTATTGGGTTCCAGGAAGTGGGCGGGTGTAAGCCCGCCCACTGCTAAAGGATCCCATACCCCAGCCTAAGGGGAGGACCCACAGGGCCTAAAACCCAAATGATTACAGGGGACAACTAATGAAAAACCAGGGACAGGAGTGCGGTCAAAGGGTCAAAAGAAGGGAACCTGACGGGGACACCGAGCAGAGAACCCTGGACAGCGCCCACTGCTCCTCAAAGGTGTTAAGTGAGCCAGTGGATGCCGCCCAGAGGAACTCTGCCCGGATACGTGACTGAACGGAGGATCGGAAACAGGCCCCACAGTCACAGGAACCTCCATCGGCCAACCTCCTCTCCCTGGTTTTATAGATGGCCTGTTTAGCCAGGGCCAAGAGGAAGTTGACCAGGAGGTCCCGTGACTTTGTGAGGCCACGGATAGGGAGTGCATAAATGAGAAGGTGAGGGAAAAAGTGTAACCAAAACCGCAACAAGATGTTGGTGAGGAGCCGGTATAGGGGCTGCAACCTGGCACACTCTAAGTAAACGTGAGCCAGGGTCTCCCTTACACCGCAGAAAGGACAGGTGTCTGGGACAGGGGTAAACCGCGCCAAGTACACGCCCGTGCTCACGGCCCCATGGAGGAGCCGCCAGCTGATATCCCCGGCAGGCCTCGGGACCAGGGTGGAATAGAGACTGGCCCAACAGGGCTTCTAACCCTCGACAGGTGGCAGGAGGTCCCGCCACTTCGTATCGGGGCAGGACACGAGGGTGAGGAAGTGAAGAGCGTGGAGCACGAGCGTGTATAGATATTTCCTTGGCGCGGTCAGGAAACGAATCGGCTGCAAGTCGTGCAGCCGGCTCACGGAGAAGGGGTGGGGGGGGCCGGTTGGGCCCCCGGGGGGGGGGCCGAAGGAAGGGGCCGTGCGGCCTGGGGGGGCGGGCGGGCGGGGGCGTGCCCTCATGCAGGACCCGGTCGAGGCAAACCCGAGCAGCAGGCGGCAAAGCGGCCCTCACCTCCTGAAGTACGCGCCGGGGAGTACAAGGCCTGGAGAGCCCCATGCGCTGAGCGAGTGTCAGGGGATCCAGCCAGTCTCCCCGATTGTAGTCCAGGAGGTCACCGACTCTAGTGACTTCTGCCAGGACCAACCTCTGGCGCACCGCGGGGGACTCCGCCACCTGCACACGGAGCTGGGGGTTGTGTAGCAGGGGCTCCGCAAGGAGATCTGCCCCCCCTGGTGGCCGCCACGGACCTGGTCGCTGAGAACAGTTTCCAGGTCTGGAGGAGGTACTGATAGAAGACCGGCAGCCCGGAGAGGTCTCACAGAAGACCTCTCGGATCGAGATAAAAGAGCTGCCAGTTGTATCAGAGCCCTCGGAAGCGGCGCAGGAAAGCGTGCGCCAGTACACACCAAGCCGGACTACCTGCACCATAAAGGAGCCTCTGCAGGGCCTGGAGGCGAAAGACATGGACCTGAGTGCGGAGGCACTTCAGGCCCTGCCCTCCCTCCTCCAGGGGCAGATGGAGAACCCCCGCAGAGACCCAGTGCAATCCTGGCCAAAAGAATTCCAGAATCGCCCTCCGGAGGTCAGCCAGAAAGCCCGAGGCCGGGACCAGGGTGTTGAGACGGTACCAAAGCACGGACAGGACTAGTTGATTGAGTACCAGTGCCCTCCCGCGAAGGGAGAGGCACCGGAGTAGTCCTGTCCATTTCTGGAGCCGCTCTGTCACCCTGCCCTGTAAACCTTGCCAGTTCTCCGGCGGAGACGGATGCATGGCAGAAAGGTAAACGTCGAGATAGAGCAGCAGACCCGCGCTCCACCGGATGGCCTGAAGCATGGGTGGGAGGGAGCTCGCCTGCCACCCGGCCCCTACCACCAGGCCAGAGCTCTTGACCCAGTTGACCCGGGCGGAGGAGGCCGCCGAGTACACGGTCTGGCAAGCCTCCACCCGCACCAAGTCTCCCGTGTCCTGGACCACGAGGAGCACATCGTCGGCGTATGCCAACAGGACCAGCCACAGCTCCGGCTCCCAAAGCACCAACCCCGTCAACCTCCTGCAGAGGAGACAGAGGAAGGGCTCGATCGCCAGAGCGTATAGCTGGCCCAAGAGGGGGCACCCCTGCCGCACTCCCCGCCCGAAGCTGACCGGCTCGGTCAGGGTCCAGTTGAGCCTGACCAGACACTCTGCGGAAGCGTACAGCACCTGGAGAAAACCCACAAACTGGGGTCCGAAGCCTAACGCTTGCAGAGTGCCAAGGAGATACCCATGGTCCACCCTGTCGAACGCCTTCTCCTGATCCAGGGACAGGAGGGCGAACGACAGACCATCCCTACGCCCAAGTTCCAAAAGATCCCGGATCAAGTAGAGGTTGTCAAAGATGCTACGGCCTGGGATGGTGTAGGTCTGGTCTGGGTGAATCATGTCCTCCAGCACGGACCCCAGCCGCAGCGAGATGGCCTTGGCTACGATTTTGTAGTCCATGCTGAGGAGCGAGACGGGACGCCAATTCCGTAAGTCGCGGAGGTCCCCCTTCCTCGGCAATAAGGCGAGCACGGCTCGCCTGCACGAAAGAGGGAGTACCCCGCTCCGCAAGGCCTCGGCCCAGACGGTGACTAGGTCCGGGCCGAGGACGTCCCAGAACACGAGGTAGAACTCCACGGTCAGCCCGTCCATGCCCGGAGATTTATTGGTGGGCATGCGGCGGAGGGCTTCCGAGAACTCGGCCAGAGAGAGAGGCAACTCCAGCCGGTCCCGGTCACCCGCGCTGACCATCGGGAGTCCGTCCCAGAGCACTCTGCAAGCGGTAGGGTCGGTCGGATCCGGGGAGAAAAGGTGTGCGTAGAAGGCCCTGGCCCTCTGGCACATTTCCACCGGATCCGTAAGGGGGGTGCCGTCCTCCGCTAGAAGGCAGGTGACGTGCTTAATGGCCCCCCTCCTTTTCTCCAGGGCGTAGAAGAAGCGGGAGCCGCGGTCCATCTCCCGAAGGAGGCGGAAGCGGGATCGAACAAAAGCACCCCAGGCCCGATGATCGTCGAGGGCCCGGAGCTCCTCCCGCTTCTCCCAGCACGCTCCGCAAAGGGATGGATCCTCAGGGCTGGCGGCCAGACACCTCTCTAGCTCTAAGACCACCCGTCCCAACTGCTCTATCGCCGCATCCCTCCGTCGGCTGGCGCCCCGGGTGTAATCGCGGCAGAAGAGCCGGGCGTGCACCTTTCCTAGGTCCCATCATCGCCGCGCCGAGGGAAAGGCGCGCCGCTGCCCTCGCCAGACCAGCCAGAACTCCCGGAAGGACGCCACGAAGCCCACATCCTCCAACAAGCTATTGTTAAAGTGCCAATTGGCCGGCCCCGGCCTCTCTGCACATAGAGTAGCTGTCACGGTGACTAAATGGTGATCTGAAAAGGGGGCCGGCCGCATGTCGGAGGAGTGGGCCCGTGAAAGATGGAGACGTGACAAATAAATGCGGTCCAACCGGGAGTGGCACGACTGATGGGTTTCCACCCGGACGTAGGTGAACGTGGAGACATCGTCCGGGTGGTGGTCGCGCCAGACGTCCACCAGGGAGTGACGTTCCACAATCTCCCGGAGGATGTCCGCGGCGGCCGGGCATTGCTCGGTCCCCGAGCGGTCCCGCTCCTCGAGGGTAACGTTGAAGTCCCCGCCCAGGACCAGGCACTCACGAGGATCCAAGGAGCCAAGGAAGGCGGACGCCTGCTGATAAAAAGGCAGCCGCTCCGGGCCCGATGTCAGGGCATAGACGTTGACAAGATTGACCACAAGCCCCTCCATGCAGACCCGGAGGTGCAGCAGGCGTCCCGGCACAACCTCGGCAACCCCCAGCACCTCGGGCCGTAGGTCGGGAGAGAACAGGGTAGCCACTCCAGCCGTACAAACTGTGAGATGGCTAAAATAAACCCTGTCCCCCCACTCCAGCCGCCAGCTGTCTTCGGCGGCCGGATCAGTGTGGGTCTCCTACAGGAAAACCACAGAGTACCCCCCTTCCCGAAGGAAGGAGAGCACCTGGCACCTGCGGAGACCAACCCTACAGCCCCGGGTGTTCAATGTTGCGAAAGTGATAGGTGGCATGAGGAGGGCTGGGGGGGATCCTTGCTGGCAGGGACGCTCACTGCCCCCATTGGGCCACGCAGCAAACCGTGACCCACCCCAAAGGTGAGCAAGGAGTCACGGAAGCTGCGGACCCGCTGGTAAGCCGCAGCACCCTGCTTCCCGGTCCTTTTACCCTCCCCCATGAGGGCCCTCGCGGCCCGGAGGACCTGGTGGAAATCCCCCCATCGCTGGAGAGCGAGCGGCACCTTATTGCGGGAGCCACGCACACCTTCTAAAAACTCCCGCAGCTCTTCTCACAGCATATGGGAGGGTGGGGTCACTGGCTGCAGGCCTCTGGCAGCAGCAGGCAGGCGGCCCACACATTGACTTTCCGCAGGTGCTCGTGGGTGCACCTATCCCCCCTGGACTGACCCCTTCCCCTTTTGCAACAGGCCCCGCAGGCCCACTGAGACGGGCAGGCAAGGGGCAGACCCTCGACGTGGCACCCGATGGACCAGTGCCACACGGTCCGCCTCAGACCCCGGCTTAATGGGGGGCGGCGGCGGAGGGAGGACAGCAGCCCCTAGTGGGCCGGGACTGGGGAACACAAAGGCCGCTCCCTGGGGGTCACCCTCTGGGAAAGAGAAAGAGACATCCCCAGAGGCGGCAATGACATCGTGGGAGGTGGAGGGGATAGGGCTGGAGTCAGGAGTAGGGGTAGGGCCGGGGGCAGGAGTAGGGTCGGGAAGAGGACCAGAGGTAGGATCCTGGGCCCCAGAAGCTGGAAGGTAGCTCCTCTCGGTCAGGCCCAGGGGTCTGAGGGTTAGGGAGGGGGCCCCCAGGGATGCCAGGCTCAGGCTCTACGGCAGATGGAACAGCCATGGCAGCAGTAGGTAAATAATCTGCAACGGGGCCCCCACCCGGGAAGGAACTCGGTTGCCCCACGCCAACAAGGGATACCCCTGGTAACTTGGGTCCCGGCCGCGAGGCACCGGCCGTCGCCTGAAGAGGCTCAGCGGCCGTCAGCGATGTGTCACCCACAGCCGGGTAGGTCAAGGAGTCCAGGGGTTCCTCTAAGGCAGGAGCAGTGGTCAGGGGAACAGGAGACAGAGAAGGGGTGGTTGGGGTGAGGTCGGCCAGATCGAGGCCCTCTGGCAGAGGGTCGTCCTCCCCCTGGGTGACCGGGGTCAGACCCAGGGCCTCGATCTCCTCATAGATAGAGGGCAGTTCACCTCCCACCACCCCGGGGTCATCCCCGCTAGCACCCGAGGCGACGCTTGCCTCGAGCATCGCAGAGGGTATAGGTGGTAAGGGGGTAGGAGGGGCTGCAACGGGGGCCTCCGCAAGGAGGGACCGCAGAGAATGGATGGCGGCATCCTTCGGTGCTACCACAGCTTCCCCAGCTGGCAACGGTAGATGTAATGCACCCATGGGCAAAGCGGAAGGCTCAGCAGCGGAGCCCCCCTTCCTGGTTTTCCGGGGGGCCTCCGCACTGGATGGCAGGAGCGGAGCTCGAGCCTTCCGCTTGCCCCGCTTTCCCTGTGCTAGGGTCCAGCCCTCCATGGCATCATCTGCGGACTGGGTGACAGGGATTGGGTCGGGGAGCAGAGATGACGGCCTGAGGACCTGAGGAGGTAACAATGGGGCAGCAGGAGGGGGGGTGGAATCCCCCTGGGGAGGGCCCTCTCCCGCGCCCGGCAATACCCCCACCGCACCCTCCTCTACAGGCCCCGTCACAATGCACGTAGCAGAGGCAGGGCTCTCCCGCTCGTCTGGGCATGGTGGGGGAGGTACCCCTTGGGCCCGAGCGGAAGCAGTGGTGGTCTGAGAAGAAGGAGGGGCAGCTCCGGGTACCGGGCAACTAGGGGCGCCAGCAATGGTGGGGCTGGCACTCTGCCGGGGCTCGGGGGTCCCGGACGCTCCTCCGGGCCGGGCCAAGGGGCAGTCCCTCCGGACGTGCCCTATCGCCCAGCAGAGGTAGCACCGGGCCTCCCCCGTAGAATAGTGCACCCGGTAATGGGCCCCCTGATAGGGGACCAAGAAAGACCCCTCAAGCGCCTCTCCAGCACGTGCTGCCGGTGGCAGTTGGAGCTGCACGTGCCGGCGGAACGAGAGGACGTGACAGAGGGCGGGGTCCTTGCAGCCCAGCGAGAGAGGGCTAACGATGGAAATAGGTTTCCCCAGGGTAGAAAGGGTGGGCAGCAGGGCGACATTGGGAAGGAAAGGAGGAACGGAGGTGAGGACCACACGGACACCCAGGTCCTCCAGCGGCTCCAGGGGGATGAATACGCCCCCCACCGCCAGGCCCTTCTCCACTGCCTCTTGGGCGGCGGCCTCCGAGGCAAGGAAAAAGACAACTTTGCCATACATTTTGGAGGCCGCCACGATGGCCGTGGGCCCCACCACCCTCGCCAATGCCCGCACGTAGGTCTCTAACTGCCCCCTCCTGAGACCCCCCACCCTAACTGCCCCCCTAGGACTCTACCTGTACCCTGACTGCCCAAAACCTTACACCCCAACCCCCAGACAGCTCCCCCCCGAACTCCTGACCCATCCAACTCTCCCCCTGCTCCCTGTCTCTTGACTGCCCCCTCCAGAACCTCCCTGCCCCTTCTCCGACCCCCTGGCCCCCTTACCGTGCTGCTCAGAACAGTGTGTCGGGCTCCATGCGCAGCCCAACACGCTGCCGCGCTCCCCCACGGAGCGCGTAGCCCGCTTCTCACCCTCTCAGAGTGCTGCAGAGCGGTGCACTGGGCAGGGGGAGGCGCTCCAGACTGCTGGAGGCCCATTGCGAACGGCTGGCCGGCTGCGAATGCAGGGAGGGGGAGGGAGGGAGAGAGAGGAGGGGAGTGATCTCAGCTTCAGGGGAGAGGAGGGGGAAGTGGAGGAGGGGCTCTCTCTGGCTGCCGGCCGGATGGTGCCACATCAGCCGCGCGCGCTCTGCATGGGGGGATGTCTGGACATTTACAAATTCCCCCTGGATGCTATTTATAACTGAGAAAAGCCAGACATGTCTGGGGGAATCCGGACAAATGGTAACCCTAGCCAAAGGTACTGGGGGGTTGCAGAAGGCAGCCCAGAGGTAGGCCAAGGCAGCAGGTCCAAACCCTCCTTGCCAGTGATGAGTAGGCTGATACTGCAGTCTGCTCCAGGCGTGGGGCTAGACGATGACTGGCAGTAGCCTGATACTGAGGCAAGGTAGGGTTAGTGGGTGGGGGTTCCCCTGGGAGGGGAGACCCAGCATGTGTGGTAACTGCTAGAGGTCAGCACCCAGAGCAAGGGGCACTTGGGTCCTGGGAGGGACACGGGGGGCCAGCGCGAACGACAAGGCGGATCACCGGCCTGCAGAGGGCGCTCCGGGCTGGATTGAGCTGATTCCCCAGATGACCAGCAGGAAGCACCGCAGGGGTAAGTCTGGACCTCTTACACTATAATATCTGGTTTCACTTCTTGTACCAGTAACTCTAGTTCCTCTATTTTGTTACCTAGGCTTCTCGCATTGGTGTACAAAGATCTTAATTTTTGCTGTTTGGCTTCGCTCACATTCTTTATCCGATTAGGCCCAGACATTCTACTGCCAGTATCACCTATTAGACTGGTATCTACACTACCCTTCCTCCTTATGTCCATTCTCCTACCCACGGCTGTATCCTTTCTTACTTCATTTTCTTCCCTCTCAATGTTAAAATCCGGCCTGGAGATTACCTGGACATCTCCCAACCAGCTCCCCCAAATTCCTAGTTTAAAGCTCTCTTAATCAGTTGTGCCAGCCTCCATACTAGAAGTCTATTTCCCTCCCTAGTCAGGTGAAGTCCATCCTTGAGAGAATATGAATGCCTCCAAGTGGCCATACATCCCAAAGCCCTCCTTATAGCACCACTGCCTAAGCCATCTGTTGATCATCATAATCTTGTCACACCTTTGTTTCTCTTCTCTAGGAACAGGCAGAATCCCACTGAAGATCACCTGAGCCTCGATTTCCTTAAGCATCTTCTCCAGCCTGGCATAGTCTCCCTTGATACGTTCCAGCAAGAATCTAGCCATATCATTTGTTCCCACATGAAGGACAATCAGTGAATTCTTTCCCACTCCCATTAGGATCCTCTTCAGCCTCAGGTCCACATCCCGTATCTTAGCAGACAGCACACTCTTCTATTCTCTGGATCAGCTCTGGTTACAGGCCTGTCTATTCTTCTCAGTAAGGAGTCCCCAATCACATAGACCTGCCTTTTCCTGGTGATGGTGCGATTCTCCGGTTTATCCCCTGTTCCCTCTGGCTGCAAGTCCTCTCGATTCCAATTCTCCTTTGCAATCCTCCGCAACCCATCCTGTATCCTCCTGGGGCTCATATTTGGTGATATAATCTCCATTGACTCTTCCCCTCTTCCTATAGGACTAGCTGTTCTTCTCTTCTTCCTTGCCCTCTCACCTTCAGTGACCACCTGCTATGCCCTTTCTTCATTTTCCAACTCCACAAATCTGTTCCTGAGCTCTATTTCTCCTTCACTAGCCTGTCTTTTCCTCTGTCTGGTTCTCTTAGTCACATGCTTCCACTGTCCATTTTCCTACCCAGCAGTCTCCCCTCATAGTTCTTTGGTCCTGCTTCCCCATCTGCAAGTCTGAGTCACAGACTCCTCATGTCTTTGCTCAATCATCTGCTCAAACCCCCTTCTAAACTCAACCAGAGTTTCCACCTGCATCTCCAATCCTCGGATCTTTTCTTCCATCAGCTTTATCAGGTGGCACTTCATGCAGACGAAACTCTTTTCAGGTACCCCCTCCAGGATCATGTACATGTCGCAGCTTCCACATCCAGTCATCTTCATTGTGTCTTCCACTGTTTGGGTCACTACCATTGCTGCCTCTGTATCTGTCACAGGCTTCCCACCTAAATCCTGTAAATCCAAACCCCCAACAAGCACCAAAACACTGCCAGAACACCACACACTCCCTTCACTAGCCTGTCTGTTCCTCTGCTTGGTTCTCCTAGTCTTCCCTCCCTCCCCCCAAACTCCCCTTGTCAACTCCCCTGTTTACAGCTCTGTTTGCTGGCTCCTGTGCTGCTGCAGCTGTTCTGTGATACTGTCCTTGCAGTGATGTCCATGGCCAATGCTAGTCTGGGTCAGCAGGTGGGAGGGTGCTGTAGGGTTGCCAGGTGTCTGGTTTTCAACTGGAATGCCTGATCAAAAAGTAACCCTGGTGGCTCCGGTTGGCACTGCTGACCAGGATATTTAAAGTCCGGTCAAGGGCCCGGGACTAAGGCAGGCTCCCTGCCTGCCTTAGCTCCATGTGGCTCCTGGAAGCAACCACCAGGTCTCTGCTGTTCCTACACACATGGGCGGTCAGTGAGGCTCACCGCGCTGCCCCCACCCCCAGGGCCAGCTCCACAGCTCCAATTAGCCGGGAACCTTGATCAATGGGTGCTGCAGGGGCAGCACCTGCGGGCTCGAGGGCAGCATGTGGAGCCTCCCAGGCCACCTATATGGTTAGGGGCTGCTGGGAGCTGGCTGCTGCTTCCTGGGAGCCACAGTAAGCACCGCCGGGATCCTGCACCCCAAGCCCCTGCTCCAGCCCAGAGTCCCCTCCCGCAGTCCACACCCAGCCCAACAGCCTAATACCCTGCCCCAGCCCCCTCTTCCACCCCAAACCCTTCAAGGCCAGCCCCACCCCAGGTCCTGCACTCCAAGCTGGAGTCCTCACTCACTCCCTGCAGCCCAACCCCCTGTCTCAGCCCGGATCCCCCTCCTGCACCCCAAACCCTTCATCCCTACCCCCACCCCAGAGTCCACACCCACAGCTGGAGCCTTCATCCCTCCCCTCCACACACCTCAACCTCCTGCCCCAGCCTAGTGAAGGTAGGTGAGAGTGGGGGAGAGTGAGCGACGGAGGGACGGGGGATGGAGTGAGTGGGGGTGGGGCCCTGGGGAAGAGGCAGGGCAGGGGTGTTTGGTTTTGTGCCATTAGAAAGTTGGCAACCCTAGAGTGCCATGCGAGCTCCTAAACTGGGTTTGGCTGGAGAGCACTGGATGCAGCATAGCCATCCTAGCACTTAGGGCTGCTAGGAGACGATTCTCTGCTCCTGCTCACACTAGGGCAGCATGAGAAGTTTGAAGAAATAAAATCATAGATTCTAAGGCCACACAGGACCATCCTGATCATCTAGTCTGACCTCCTGAACATTTCAGGCCACAGAACCTAACCTGCCCACGCCTGTAACAGACCCTAACCTCTGGCTGAGTCACTGGTTATGTCCTCAAAACATGGTTTAAAGACTTCAAGTTACAGAGACTCCACCATTGATATTAGTTTAAACTTGCAAGTGACCCATGCCCTGTGCTGCAGAGAAAGGTGAAAGCCCACCAAGATCTCTGCCAATCTGACCTGGGCGAAAATTCCTTCCTGACTCCAAATATGGCGATCAGTTAGACGAGGGGTGGACAAACTTTTTGGGCCGAGCCCCACATTTGGGTGGGGAAATTGTATGCAGGGCCGGGGCAGGGGGTTGGGGTGTGGGAGGGAGGGAGTGTGGGGTGTGGGAGGGGGTGCGGTGTGCAGAAAGGAGCTCAGGGCAAGGGATTGGGGCAGAGAAAGGGTGCATGAGGGGGCTCAGGGAAGGGGGTTGGAGTGCAGGAGGGGTGCAGACTGCGGGGGGGGGGCTCGGGGAGGGGGGTGGGGGTGCAGGCAGGGGGCTTAGGGCAGGGAATTGGGGAGTGGAGTGCAGGCAGGGTTCGGGCTCTGGCCCGGTGCTGCTTACCTAAAGAGGCCCTGGGGTGGCAGCGGCTTGCATCGGGGCCAGGGCAGACTCCCTGCATGCCAGATCTGGCCCGCAGGCCATAGTTTGCCCACCCCTGAGTTACACCCTGAGCACGTGGGCAGGACCCACCAGCCGGACACCTGGGAAAGAATTCTCTGTGGTAACTCAGAGCTCTCTCCCTCTAGTGTTCCATAACCAACCACTGGAGATATTTGTTGCTAGCAGTCGCAGACTGGCTACATGCCATTGTAGGCAGTCCCATCACACCATCCCCTCCATGAATGTATTGAGCTCATTCTTGAAGCCAGTTAGTTTTTTTTTTTTTTTTGCTCCCCACTGCTCCCCAGGGATTCTGTTCCAGAACTTCACTCCTGTGATGGTTAGAAACCTTCATCTAATTTCGAGTCTAAACTTGTTGATGGCTAGTTTATATCCATTTGTTCTTGTGGCCCTATCGCATTGGCCCTTAACTTAAGTAACTCCTCTCCCTCCCTGGTGTTTATCCCTCTGGTGTATTTATAGGTAGTAATCCATATCTCCCCTCAACCTTCTTTTGGTTAGGCTAAACAAGCCAAGTTCTTTGAGTCTCCTCTCATAAGATAGGTTTTCCATTCCTCGGATCATTCTAGTCACCCTTCTCTGTACCTGTTCCAGTTTGAATTAATCTTTCTTCAACATGGGAGACCAGAATTGCACAAAATATTCCAGATGAGGCCTCATCAATGGTTTCCCTCTCTTAGGAACACTCCAGCAGTGAACTTTGTAAACACTCCTGTTTGAAACATCAGTCTGGTGTGGGAGTGTAACAGGCTATGGAGTCCGACCCGATTCTGCATCTGACATTTGTTCAACAGCAAGCTACAGCAGTGCTTAACTTTCTACCATTAGATGGCAACACAGCCTTATGTCTTTCTGTACTTCTGAATTCAAGAGGAGTTTTGTCTCTGACTTCACTGAGAGCAGGCTGAGACCATCGGTCCCCTTACACTTGAGTGCAAAGAACAAAAAAGCAAATCTAATCATCACTCAATAACATGTTCAGTATTGTCACCCTGAGGTGTTCCAAAATCATTAGCCCCCTCCCCAAAAATTAGACTGGCTTAAAAATATCATGAGACTTTTAAAAATTAATAGTTTGGGCTTTGAGACTTCAGGGTTCACTCAGTTCATGTTTTCAAGCTTTCCTCTGAAACAACGAAGAGTAGAAATTTACTTTAAAAAAAAAATCAAAGACAAGATTCTCACAGAGGATTCCAGCAGCTGGGGCTTTTCAGACCCCTCCACCCTTGTAATGGGGGGCCTCCACTTTTAAGGCCAGTCAGCCCCACCCTACGCTACCTGTTTAAGGTTGGCCTTAAGTGGAAGGAAGTGCAGCAGTGGGGGGCTGGTCAGGAAGGCGAGGCTGGTGAGGCTGTCCTGTAGTAAGCAAGGAGCCTAGCTGGAGACAGCAGGTGATCAGGGACTGAAACCTGCCTGATCCCAGGGCAGGGACGGCGTGCCAGCCGGTTGGTGGAGAGGTTGGAACCCAGGGACTTGGGTCTATGTTGGGACAGTTTGCACCTGGGAAGGCTAACTGTGTATGTTAGCTAGCAAAACCTAATGGAATGCTAATCAGTCCAAGTGCGGCCCTGAGCGACGGTGTGCATCCAACAGCTCCCACTGCCTTCAGGGTTCTGATCCAGACAGTCCATTTGGATTATTTCCATCCACAATTACTGGGAAGTGGAGCTGACTGTCTGCTGTATGGAATCCTGCCACATTGGGCATAGCCTTCAGTACAGCCTCTGCACTGCTCTTCAGATCTGTGTATGTTCAACGCCATGTCTGTGGCATGCCATGAAGTACTGTGGTCATCCCCAAGGGACGAGGAGGGAGTGCACTGGGTCCCTGCACAGGGTCTCCTCTGACCCCAGGAGCTGAAGTGCTGGGCTCCAGAGCTATCCCAGAGTGTTCTATTGTGATCGCTCTGGGCAGCACTTTGAACTCTGATGCACTAGCCAGGTACACAGGAAAAGCCCCAGTAACTTTTGAATTTCATTTCCTGTTTGGTCAGCGTGGCGAACCCAGCAGCACAGATGACCATGCAGTCCCCCCAGAATCGTAGAGCATAGCATGTTTCTATGCTCCCCCATTATCTCCATCCCTGAGGTTATTGCAGATTAGAAGGTGAAAAAAACGCACTCGTGATTACATGTTTTCTGAGCTCATGCAGTCCTCCCGCACTGATAGGGCACAGCTTAATTCAGTGGCAGAGGCCAGGAAAGAATTAAGTGAGCGCGAAGAGCAGAGGCAGGACGCAATGCTGAGGCTAATGGGGGAGCAAACAGACATGATGAAGCATCTGTTGGAGCTGCAGGAAAGCCAGCAAGAACACAGACCACCACTGCATCCACTGTACAACCACCTGCCCTCCTCCCCATGTTCCATTGCCTCCTTGCCCAGACGCCCAAAAACGCAGGTGGGGGGAGGCTCTGGTCACCCAGCCACTCCACTCCAGAGGATGGCCCCAGCAACAGAAGGCTGTCATCAGGGCCGGCACTTCCACTAGGCGACCCTAGGCGATCGCCTAGTGCGGCAGGATTTGGGGGGTAGCATTTTGCCGTCCCTGGTGGCAATTCAGCAGCGGGGGTCCTTCCGCTCCGTGTCTTCGGGGTGCTTCTGCGGTAGGTCCTTCACTCGCTCCGGGACCCACCGCCGAAGCACCCCGAAGATGCGGCGCAGAAGGACCCCCGCCGCTGAATGCTCTAAGAGCGCTGCCACCTAGGGCGGCAAAAACCCTGGCGCCGCTCCTGGCTGTCATTCAAACAGTTTGATTTTTAGTGTGGCTACAATAAGCAATGTGGCCTTGTCCTTCCCTCCTCCCCCACCCCACCCGGGCTACCTTGTCCGTTATCTCATATTTTTTTTAAATTAGTAAAGAAAGAATGCATGGTTTCAAAACAATACTTACTTTATTTCGAAGAGGGGAGGGTGGTTGGCTTACAGGGAATTAAAATCAACAAAGGGGGCGGGTTTGCATCAAGGAGAAACACATACAACTGTCACACCAAAGCCTGGCCGGTCATGAAACTGGTTTTCAAAGCCTCTCTGATGCAACAACAGCGGTGATGGTGAGCTGAGCGGGCTCCATGCTTGCCGTGGTATGGCGTCTGCACAGGTAACCCAGGAAAAAAGGCATGAAACGATTGTCTGCCGTTGCTTTCACGGAGGGAGGGGCGAATGATGACATGTACCCAAAACCATCCGTGACAATGTTTTTGCCCCATCAGGCATTGGGAGCTTAACCCAGAATTCCAATGGATGGCGGAGACTGCGGGAATTGTGGAATAGCTACCCACAGTGCACCACTCCGTAAGTCGATGCTAGCCACGGTAGTGAGGATGCACTCCGCTGACTTAATGCGCTCAGTGTGGACATACGCAATCAACTGTATAAAATTGATTTCTAAAAATCGACTTCTATAAAATCGACCTAATTTCGTAGTGTAGACATACCCTAAGGTGCCACAAGGACTCCTCTTTTTATGATGGTACTTTCAGAATCAATTACAGTGCAGGAGTTCAAACTCGCTGTTAAACTGCAGCCTGGAGTGTACATTACTACCTGGGGCAGCCTCTGTACAGTAAATAGGAAGTGATTGCCTCTGCTCTCCTTTCTGCTGCAGTTGCAGAACACTGGACAGTACCTGAGCTATAAGACAGAGCCAGACACCACAGAGTGAGTTGCACAGTGTCTACTACAACAATTGCCAGCTAACCTTTTTAAAGGAGGCTGAAGAAGATAGAAACTGCCAGGAACGGTTCCCCTCTTCCCCATGTCAACTCCTTGAAGAACACAATCAGCAGCGCTCTCATCTTTGAGCCTTCTGCTCTTGCACTTATTCCACATCACATTGGTGCTGGAAGTAGGGGTGCAGCAGCAGCCCCTGTCTTCAAGTGGCTTCCATTACATGCAGGATTTACAGATTTGTTCAATGGCTTTAAGCACCCCCACGATACGAATTGTTCCAACACCACTGCCACATCAGGATTCATGGATTCAAGTCTCACCCTTACATAGTGTCTGCTGCCACCTGCCTGTCACAAGAATTGCAACCAAGCTCTGCTAGAGGAATCACATACTCACTTGGGCTATGTCTACACTGCACACCTCTTGTGATGGCATGTAGGGTACATGTAGCTATAGCCACAGTAAAAAGCAGGCTGCATCAACACTAGGTGTGTATCTAAGACGTGTCAGGGAAAGGATCTGGGAGGCAGGAGGCAGTAGAGAAAGGGTTCAGCAGCTCCCCACTGCCAGAGCCTCTCCTCACTGCTTCCCCACAGCTGGAGCTTTCCCCTGCCGCAGGGAAAGACTCTGGCAGGTTCCTGCAGTGGGGAAATGCTGCAGCAGTGGGTAGGCAGCAGGACCCTACGCTGTTCAAAATATCAATGTAGATGAGGGAGGCACTGCTTGGGCATCTGGAGAGCCCTGTACTATATATACCCAGGTACACACACACAGGATTCAGGTGCATCTTTACTCTATTCACATAAGCTGTGCCTCCCCATCTGCACTACTATTTATTCCTGTGCTAGGAGGCACGCAGTATACATACTCTACACACCCCCATAAGGAGTTTGCAGTGTAGACGTACCTATAGAGAAAACATGCTTAATCTTGACAACCTTATCAGTGCTTAACAGATCATAAATAATCCCTCTCACCAGTGCTCTGAGACAGAGGGGGTCTGGTTACCTGCACAAACTGCAACCTCTAAGAAACCTAAACTCCACTGGAATTAAAGGGGAAAAAAAGTCTGTTGAAGTCTGTTTTTTTTTTGGGGGGGGGGGGAGGGTGGAATTTCAGTTCAATCACTGCTCACTTCCTAGCAAGCTACACAAGTGCTGCCAAAGATCAAAGATACAGAACTACCCCCTCAAGTCTGGGTCAGTGACAAATCCAATCAAGCCAGGCTTCACAGTGTGGTGGGGTTTTACCCTGGAGTCCATGTGGCACTACTGGTCATTCCTGAGCTGTCTAGTGCAGTGCTATCTCTGCTGTCTCTCTTCCTTCTCCCAGGGTTGGGAACAGGTTTTCCTCATCGCTTTTTGCTGAACTGTCTTTTATCTTTTCTGTTAATGTGAGGAAATGTCTCTCACCGTGATATTTCCAATATTGTGGTGGAGGGTGGGTTCCTCAGAGACACCTCACACCTCAACCTGACCCTACCTTGCACTGCATCTACACTATTTAAATGTGTCACTTAGCATGTTAACTAACGTGTGCTAACCACATACCATCTATCCTACACAGGCACTGCCTTGGTGACTCTCGCAGATCTAGTCTGTGGCATATGTCAGCAGTGCACAGTGGTCTGCTGATCCAGAGGTGCAGTGGACTACTGTGGGAGTTGTCAAATGCATCATCTGCCACATCTCCAGGACTTATAGAGAGTTTCTTTAACTCTAGGGTCAGATAAGTGATTGCTTCCTTTTCCGCAAGGCAGACTATATCAGGAAGTACTCTGTGTGCCTTTACTTAGTCAGTCATTTCCTATTCTCCAGTTAAACAAACTACAGCAATGTGCCTCCCTCCTGGGGTATGTCTACACTATGAAATTAGGTCGATTTAAAAGAAGTTGATTTTTTAGAAATCGATTTGATACAGTCGATTGTGTGTGTCCCCACTAAGCTCATTAAGTTGGCGAAGTGCGTCCACAGTACCGAGGCTAGCGTCAACTTTAGGAGCGTTGCACTGTGGGTAGCTACCCCACAGTTTCCGCAGTCTCCACCGCTCATTGGAATTCTGGGTTGAGCTCCCAATGCCTGATGGGGCAAAAACATTGTCACGGGTGGTTCTGGGTAAATGTCGTCAGGCCCCCCTCCCTCCGTGAAAGCAACAGCAAACAATCGTGTCTCGCCTCTTTTCTTCGGTTACCCGTGCAGACAACATACCACGGCAAGCATGGAGCCCGCTCAGCTCACTGTCACTATACGTCTCCTAGGTGCTGCTGGCAGACACGATGCTACTGTGTAGCAATGCAGTACCTCCTTGCCTTGCCAGCGGCAGACGGTGTAATATGACTGTTAACCGTCATCGTCGTCTCGTGGTGCTCCTGGCCGACCTCGGTGAGGTTGGTCGGGAGCGCCTGGACATAAATGGGAATGACTCCAAATCATTCTCTTCTTTAAGTTTCGTCTAATGGAGATTCAGTCCTGCCTGGAATATCATGCGAGCTGGAGACTTCTGCCTCAGTCTGCTCTCCCAGCCGGCAGCACCGTGCTATCGCACCTACACCAGCTTACCCCTTGCTCCCATGGCTCAGGAAGCCTGGACAGTAGTAAGGAGCAGTTCAACTATAGACTGAGCAAGTGCAGAATGGTGGTAGAATGTGCCTTTGGACGTTTAAAAGCTCTCTGGCGCTGTTTGCTGACTAGGCTGTTTGCGATTAGAAATGCACAGCAAGCCGCGCTGCGCATCACAGAGGCTTTGAAAACCAGTTTCATGACTGGCCAGGCTTCAGTGTGAAAGTTCTGTTTGTTTCTCCCTGATGAAAACCCACCCCTTTTGTTGATTTTTAATTCCCTGTAAGCCAACCCTGTAAGCCATGTCGTCAGTCGCCCCTCCCTCCATGAAAGCAACATCAGACAATCGTTTTGCGCCTTTTTTCCACGCAGACTCCATACCACGGCAAGCATGGAGCCTGCTCAGATCACCGTAGCAGTTATGAGCACAGTAAACACCACTCGCATTATCCTGCGGTATATGCAGCACCGGAAACCTCAACAGCAGGCGAGGAGGGGATGACAGTGTGGTGACGAGAGTGATGAGGACATGGACACAAAGACTTCTCTCAAAGCACGGGCCCTGGCAATTTGGACATCATGGTGGTAATGGGGCAGGTTTATGCCATGGAACACCGATTCTGGGCCCGGGAAACAAGCATAGACTGGTGGGATCGCATAGTGTTGCAGGTCTGGGATGATTCCCATTACCTACTGCCGAATTGCCGCCGAAGACCCGGAGCGACTGAAGCACCCGCCGCTGAATTGCCACCGAAGACCTGGAACTGCCTGCTGTGGGAAACTCGCGCTGGATTAGTCCTCAGCCAAGCACAGCCGGAGCCGTAAGGTAGCAGGTGCCCCCGAGCGGGCACAGGGAGGAGCGTCACCCAGCTGCCACAAAGAGAAGGCAGGGGGAGCAGGAGAAGTACCGGCTGCAGGAGCTGCCACCGCAAGATGCACACAGCGGAGCCCAAAGTGAGTGCCGTCAAAGACCCAGACGTGCTGGGAAGTGCAGAGTGAGTGCTCAGGGGAGCGGCCGCTCCCTCCCTAGCTATGCTACTGCTGGGGAGGGTCCCTTTTCGACCAGGTGTTCGTTTGAAAACCAGACATCTGGCAACCTACTGATTGCGCTGCTAATGGGGGCTTCCTCTCTTTAAGCTGGGTTTTCACACTGCTAGTTACAGGCACTGAAGTTGCAGGAAAGTGCATTTGTTTTTGCCTCTTCAAATATTCAGCTAGCCCAAAAGCTGAATCCCCTGTTCGGAGCGAGAGCACCTCTTGGTTTTTCCTGTCTCATCTCCCTGGTATTGTTTGCACTAAATACTGCTGTCTTGTATATGCCGCCTGCTTAGCTATCATGAGGGGAGCTCTATACGTGATTATTTATTAGTAGTAATACTGGGGTGTCTAGGAGTCCCCCGATGGACCAGGACCCCACTGGGCCAGGTGTTGTACCAACTCAGAACAAAGACTGTCCCTACCTGAATGTCATGTCCCTCTGAAGGCTCTTTGTCCAGGGGTCTGACATTTCCATCTGTCTGCCCAAATATCACCACCATGTGCTGTGATGATTATCCCTGGCACCATAGTGAGAAACACCTCATGGCACAGCAACAGGCCAGTACAACACAGCAGAGCTGCTGGAAAACACAGCAAGTTGCCAGCCCTTGTGGCTCTTGAGTTCTAAATTGTGGCCCTGGAGGGCAACTGCTTTAAGAAGGAAACGTGCATGTGACGTGAAAGGCGAAGCGGCTCCCGGAGCCACAACCTGTGAGTTTTAAACTAAGGCTGGTCTACACTAGAAAATTAGATCAACCCAGCTACATTGCTCAGGCAGGGCAAAAGAGCTTCCTGAGGACCTAGTTAAGCCAACTTAAGTCCCCGTGTGGATGGCGCTAGGTTGCTGGATGAATTCTTCTGTCAACTTCGCTACTGCTTCTCAGGGAGGTGGATTACTTACAGCGATGGGAGAACCCCTCCCATCAGCGTCGGTAGTGTCTGCACTCACTCGCTGTAATGGTGCAGCTGTGCCACTGCAGCGTTTCAAGAGTAGCCAACAAGGCCTGAAGGGTCTGAATAAGCCCAGCACTATGGGGAAAGGGGAGGTCCCCTACAGCTATCCTCTTGCTACTGTTGCTGCTCGAGGTGCCCCAACTGGCTGTCTGCTGTAGGGTGACCAGACAGCAAGTGTGAAAAATTGGGATGGGGGTGGGGGGTAATAGGAGCCTATATAAGAAAAAGACCCCAAAATCAGGACCGTCCCTATAAAATCAGGACATTTGGTCACCCTAGTCTGCTGTGCCACAGAGGAGGGAGCAGATGCCTGCCTCAGTGCCTGCCTCAGTGCCTGACTGTGGGAACCTAAGAAAGAGCAGGACAGGAGCTGCCCTGGCTCTGCCTGAATCTAGGGCTGTGGCAATAGGAAAAGGAGGAGAAACTGAGACTCAGCAACCAATTACAGCCAGTGGCCCTGGTTAGAGCACCCCGAGGGCGGGCTATACTGTCTCTGCCTCAGCTCTTTATTCACCCAGGCTTGCTTGCTCTGTGCCTAGCTGTTTGAGCAGCTGCAAGAAGGGACTTCCTTCTCAGACCAGAAAATTACTGTTGGGGATGTTGAAATGCCAATAGTTATCCTTGGAGACCCAGCCTACCCCTTGCTCCCAGGGCTCATGAAGCCATACACAGGCACCCTGGACTGTAGTAAGGAGCAATTCAACTATAGGCTGAGCAAGTGCAGAATGGTGATAGAATGTGCCTTTGGACGTTTAAAAGCTCGCTGGCACTGTTTGCTGACTAGGTTAGACCTCAGCGCTACCAATATTCCCATTGTTATTACTGCTTGCTTTGTGCTCCATAATATCTGTGAGAGTAAGGGGGAGACGTTTTTGGCGGGATGGGAGTTTGAAGCAAATTGCCTGGCTGCCAATTTTGAACAGCCAGACACCAGGGCAATTTCAAGAGCACAGGTTGCCGCGCTGCGCATCAGAGAGGCTTTGAAAACCAGTTTCATGACTGGCCAGGCTACAGTGTGACAGTTGTGTGTGTTTCTCCTTGATGAAAACCCACCCCCTTTCTTGATTTTAACTCCCTGTAAGCCAATCACCCTCCCCCCATTCGATCACAGTTGGCAAAGGAAATAAACCATGCATTCTTTCTTTATTAATTAAAAAAAAGGGAGATAACTGATAAGGTATCCCGGGGGGGGAGGGGAGAGGCAGGGAAATACAAGGCCACATTGTTTATTCTAGCCACACTACAAATCAAAACTGTTTGAATGACAGCCTTCTGTTGCTTGGGCCATCCTCTGAAGTGCAGTGGCTGGGTGCCCGGACCCTCCCCCACCCCACCCCACAATCTTGGGCATCTGGGTGAGGAGGATATGGAACTTGGGGAGGAGGGCAGGCGGTTGTACAATGGATGCAGTGGTGGTCTGCTCTTGTTGGCTTTCCTGCAGCTCCACCAGCTGCCTGAGCATGTCCGTGTGCTCCCCCATTAGTCTCAGCATTGCATCCTGCCTGTGCTCATCGTGCTCACTTAATGCTTTCCTGGACTTTGCCGCTGAATGCCTCCATGTGCGGGAGGACGGCATGAGCTCGGAAAACATGTCATGACGAGTGCATTTTTTTTGCCTTCTAATCTGCGATAACCTCAGGAACAGAGATGATAGGGGGAGCATAGAAACATTTGCACCTGTGGAGGGATAAAAAGGGAGAGTAAAATTTAAGATGATAAATTTCTGAGAACAAAAGGGAGACTCTTTCACAGTGAATCAAGCAATTCACAACAGACAGCATATGTACTTTAGGTACAAGGTCGCATTTTGCCTTTTATATTGAGCGCCTGCCAGTATAGTGACACATCACAGATGGCTGGGCAACAGAATTCGGTTTCCAAGCAGCCATGGTAAGCCAAAGGGTACACGGGTTTGGCTTCTAATTCCTTCATAACGTGGGATTGTTTTCAAACTGCAGCACCCTCCTTTCCCATAGCAAGCAATGTCGGTTGGGTTTGCCATTTAAAAGAAAGGGCTGCGGTTTTCGGGTGGATGTGCAGAACACACTCCCTCCCACCCCTGTGTGTGGCTATTTGGGATGATCCCTTCAACCCTCCCCCTGCTGCGTGGCTATTCTCTGGGATGATCTCTGCATGGTCACCTGTGCTGTTGAGCTCACCACACTGACCAAAAAGGAAATGAAATTCAAAAGTTCCCAGGGCTTTTCCTGTGTACCTGGCTACTGCATCGGAGTTGGGGCAGGGACTGTGGGGAAAGGGCAGGGCCGGGGCGGAGTTGGGGCGGGGCCAGGGGTGGGGAAGGGGTGGAGTTGGGGCAGGGCCAGGGCCCCCGTGGAGTGTCCTCTTTTTTCAGTGTTGAAATATGGTAACCATACATTCATTATAAAATCGACTTAACGTGGCTAAATTCGACCCAACCCTGTAGTGTAGACCAGGGCTGAGGGGGGACCTGATAACAGTCTTGGGACCAGATCCCCCACCCTGAAGCGCAAGAAGATGGAAGAACCCGCCATGCCAAATTACCTACGGCAATTTGGCAGTAGGTCTGGGATGATTCCCAGTGGCTGCAAAACTTTTGCATGCGTAAGGGCACTTTCATGGAACTTTTGGACTTGCTTTCCCCCACCCTGAAGCGCAAGAATACCAAGCTGAGAGCAGGCAGCTCAGTCTTCAGCGGCAAGACTTGGGTTTTTCTTTTTCTTCACAGCGGATGGCACCTTTTTTTATGTGTTCGCTCCCCCTGCTCTTAGAACCTGGCTACCTCACTGCTCCCCAGGCAATGAGTGAGGGTGCGGGAGAGCGAGTGATGGAGGGAGGGGAGATGGAGGGAGTGGGGCGGGGCCTCGGAGAAAGGGAGGGGCCTGGGTGTTTGGTTTTGTTGGTTCAAAAAGTTGGCAACCCCTAAGGGGTCTTACTCTGGCCCCCATCCACATTTTGGAGTCCCTGTGCCACAGTGGCTGTGTAGGAGCAGGAGGTCTAGCAAGGGCGGGGGACTCCCTGGTGAAGGGGTCAGGCCCGGGGGGGAGGGGAAACAGGCCCTGGCAGGAGTAATCCCCGCCCTAGTCCCTCCCTGCTCCGGCAGCTGCTAACACTTTCCCCGCTGTCTGGCTCTTTAAGGTCAATTTAAAACAAGACGCGCCACCTTGCGAGTTCCCAGCCAATGAAAATGGCGGATAGGAAGATCTCGTCCCCTGTGTTTCTTGGCCCGCCCACTCGCCGGGAAGCCATTTCTCCATTGGATGAGGGAGCCGATTTTAAAAACGCTATGCACCGCCCTTAGCAACCGCATTCAGTCTGGCTCGCTCATTGGCTTCCGATTGGCCAATCGCAGGCTACCTCCTGCCAAGGCCGCAGTTTTCAAATCCACATTGTGCAGTAGTAGCCGCAGCTCTTGGGTGGAGTCCGGGAGCTGAGAAGCCAGGTGAGCTCCGGGCCGGGCGGGTTCCTATATCTGCCTATCTCCCCGTAGGTGGGCTGCACTTCCCCGGCCCCTCCCTGTCGTGTCCGGCCCACTCTGCAGCCCCCCCGGCGTGCCAGCCCCCTCCCCCACTGCCCGGGGTGCCAGCGTTCCCCCACATGCAGCCCGCGTTGCGCCTCCCCTTCGGCATGTGGCCCGGGGGTGACCTGCCCTTTGTCCTTCCTGCGGCCTGCGCTTCCCCACGGCTCCTTGCTGCCCTTTCCCTGTGCATCGCCTGCGAAATCGCTGTGGGGTTGGCAGGGAGCTTCGGCAGCTGTTGATTCCTCCCTCCGGGGCCTGCAGTCCGCGGGGGGGGGAGGGTTGACACCGAGCAGGGATGCGAGGGAAAGAACAGTTTATAAGGCTTCAGGGTTGATTAGAGAATGGGGGCGGCTGTTCCAGATTCCTTTACCCTGAGCCAAAGTTCAGTGATTCCGGGAGAAGGTGCAAATTCAAATCTCTTGTGGCTGGGGGTAGCTGCCTGGTGATGAGATTTGTACTGGCCTCATTTCCCTTGCTGGATGGCTCTCCTCTGATTGGATGGTTTTATCCATAATGTGTCTCCAAACAGTAGCTCAGTCATCCTGTCTATGTGGATTAGCTAACTCAGTTGTGTCTTTTGAATCTCTGTTGTGTGGATATTGTAAACCAAGCCAGTTGTAATATGTAGCCATTGTTCCTGTCATACTGCAGAGCTTTGGGGAAATCCAGGTTTCTGAGCCAGGTCGGAAGGTCCTGGAAAACCTAATCCCAGTTGCTAAAATTATGGCTTGTTTTCCACCAAGTGCCCTATTGTTAAAGCACCTGAGATGTGTCCGTGGTGTGATGTGCTCTGGCTCCAGACTATAATTAACCTTGTTGACTTAGAGCACACATTCCAGGGCTGTCTTTGAGAAGGGGGTAGGAATGACTAGTGGAATGACTGCTTGATGGCACTGTAGGAAAGTGTTCTGTCCATTTGCCCCCCTCCCTCAACTTAACCAGAGGACAAAAGCCCATGTTTACCTTCCCACACAACTCCCATGACTTCAGTACAGTCACACAAAGCATGGATTTGGTCCCAAGCATACTTAGTTTAAAGGGGAGGAGGGTGATGTTGACATCCCAAAATGTCACAGCATGGGCTGCTGCCCTTAGGTGGCTCAGACCGGCCACTTAATGCAAAAACAAACATGCAAACCGCTACAAGCCTGGACCATAGAGCCTTTCACATCTAGGTCACTAGTTCACATCTGGCCTGCCAGGCAGGTGCTCAGCTGTTTTGGCAATGGGCTCATTACAACTGCTTGGGATCTAGCTTCAGTGTCAAAATTGCTCTCATATAGTACCTGGCTGGGGAGAGCATGTCTCTGCTCAGCTCCTAGTGAGGGGGGGGGGGGGGCTCGCTCACAATCCATAACAGCTGACACTAATGAGGCCTATTCTAGGTCAAGGTTGAAGTGCATTGGCTGGGGCATTGTGAGTGGGTAGCTTGCCATGCTGGTGCCCATCTGTACCTGTTCTGTGAGTAAACAGGCCAATAAGTCTCCAGGGCTGATAATCCAGCTCCAAAGCCATACAGACAGTTGCTTTGCCCTCCTGTCTCCCCCTCTCTTAAGGCAGTGATGCCTAGTGGATAGAGCACCCAGAAGATGGGTTCTAGTCCCAGCTCTGCCATGGGATTGCTGGGTGACCTCAGGCAAGTCAGTTCATTGCCCCGTGCCTCAGTTTCTCCATCTGTAAAATGGTGGTAATGATGCTCCTCTCGTGGCTCTGTGATCTATGGATGAAAATTAAGAGTTGGGTATTGGCCGATATATAGATGCTGGGAAACGCTTTGTAACATGCTGTCTGAAAATGGCGGCTGAGCAGGAAGGGGGATCCACATATCAGGGTTCATTTGTGGAGGGGTGATGTCATAGTAGCCACTGGAGTCAATGGAAACTGTAATGACTGGGTGGTGCGGTTTGGGCTGTATGTGGGAGAACAGCAGTGCTGGTGGGAGCTTGTCTGGAAAGTCACTCTAGGCTGCATTCTGCCCCTGGGCTGGCCTGGCCTGGCAGCATGGTGTAGGTCTCCAGATTTGAACAAGAGGCTTTTCAACTCCTGTGGGTATGAGCTATCCCTGCCTTGGTCTGTTGGTTTGTGTTCCTTGGAGCTACACCAGGTGTTGGGATTGGCACTGCCAAAGGCACTGAACAGACTAGGCCCTCAACACGCTGGGGTGATTTTGTTTGGCTTTCTAACAAGAGCAGATCTCCTCTGCATCAGACTGACTGGAAGACAGGTGAAGATGGGCTACTCTAGCTTCTCAGAGTGCAAGCCAATGGGGTCTCTGTTTCCCAGAGGAGGGGCAGACGAGGGTGCAAACTAGAGAGAGGAACCAGACAGATACTCCAGCTGATAGGAGCAACTGCAGAAGCAGCCAAGGCAGGGACCTTCAGACATCCAGAGACCTTTCTGCAGTTCTGATTGGATTATTGCTCCAACCCCCTTCCTCAATCTCTTCACCTCTGCTTCTCTCCATACTACCCCTCTTACCATCTTCTCCCCTGCCCTGCACCCTCCTCGCCTTCCCTTTTCTTTCCATTTAATCATGGGATTAACATGCTATTAAGGCCCGGCTTGACAAAGCCCTGGCTGGGATGATTTAGTTGGGGATTGGTCCTGCTTTGAGCAGGGGGTTGGACTAAATGACCTCCTGAGGTCCCTTCCAACCCTGATATGCTATGATTCTATGATTTGCAGCCATCACATGGTTCGCTCAGCTGATGTGTTCTATCCCTTCCCCCATGTAGATTACAAGCTCTTTGGAGTGTGGACCTTCTGCTGTTCTATTTATACAGTACCTAGCACAATGGAGCTCTGATCTTGGATGGTCGTTAGGTACATTAATAACATCTGCTTCCTCCCAGCCCTACCTCGCACACCACTACTTCAATTCAACCTCGTTTCCAGCTGGACCCTAACTGCCAGCCCCCTGGCAGAGTAATGGGAGGGAGGAAGAAGCAGAGCAGGATAGACTGAATTCTATCTGAATTGTAACTAAATATCCTATTTTGGGGGCCAGGAAGCGAAGGTCTTACAGTTGGTCTTATATCTGGATCTTCTGCTGGACAGCTTGCTGTCACCAGCTTGGTACTGGCCTGCTGGTGTCCCGTTCATCATGTCCCTCAGCAGCCAGCCAGCCCTGAGGGAGAAGTGTCTGGTTCTCTGCAGCCCTGCAGATGAGGGTCTGCAGGGGCACATGGGTGTGTGCAGGGATTTTTTTTGGCATGCTCCTCTCTTCTTTTACCTCCCTAATGCCTGCATCTTCTTCAGTACCTCCAACGCTCTGGATAGGTAGACTTGCCTGCAAACTACTGCTGACTAGTGCCCACCCGCCACTCCTAACAACCAAACCCACCTGCCAGCATCCTTCCTGTTGCCTCAGCCCTCTTGCTACCCCACGGACAAAGGCCCAGACCTCCTTCCTGGCCTTTGGAATGCTCCCAGTTATTTCCATGGAACCCCAGTGGCATTCAAAGAGTTAAATAGGGAGTATGCTCACCCTGGCTTGCATGCCCTAGCAGTGGTTCTTCCCCTCCTCACATGAGAAGGCCCCCAGACTAGCTCGGCTTCTGTGCCACTCGCCTTCCTCAAAGCAGCTTTGCAGCCCAGGGAAAATGCTGCAATGGAGCCATGGCAGGGCAACAGTTGCCTTAACGGGATCCTGCAGAAGCTGCCTCATCCCGTTGCCTTTTCCCCATGACAACAGGGTGGTTCTTGTGCATTCTCCTGGGGCTTGTTGCATTGCTCCCCGATCAGAAGGTAATAGAATGGGGGTGGCCATGACCCAAGGTCCCTTGGACTGAAAGCTGTGGAGAGAGGAGCCATTGGCCTGGAGAAGCAACGGTGGCTCACAGTAGCACCTGAAAAGCCAGACCGTGAGGGATGAGGCGGGTGGGAGTGGGAGTGGGAGGGGTCATTGCTTCCCAGGCTGTGAGGTGAGTCACTGGGAGCTGTGGGAGGTGGTGGCTACTGTTTGATCCCAAAGGGCTATTCTCGGCCTGTGAGGTGGGTGCATGTATTAAAGGTTGTGTCTGAACTGCAGATGAGCTGCTGCTAAAGTCCCTGGGGTGGGGCAGAGGTTTGCAGTCACTGCTCTGTGGTCTGGATGATAACAGAGGAGTATGGATAGAAAATAAACCCATGTCTCCTAACGCTGCTCACTGGGTGCCATTGGGCAAATCCTTTCCCCTCCCCATGCCTCGGTTTCCCCATCTGTGAGGTAAGGATAAAGGCTGTTTGCCCACTGCATGGGGGAGGCTGAGGCCTTGAGTCTGTAAAGTGCATTAAAATAATTAGTCAGCATTTTGGAGGCATCTCTTGTCTGTGTGTGCAGGTGTGCTTGGGCAGAGAAGATGCCAGTGCCACGCAACTCCAAGACCACAGGCAGTAAACAGCTACGGCCTGGCAAAGCAGGAGCAGTGGAAAATGTCAGACCCGAGAAGGTGAGTCTGTGGGGCTAATAATTTTCTCCTGCCCTGCTGGGAGCTGGGGCTATGGGTACATATGGATTGCTCACTCCGAGGGTAGCAATGGGGCCTTCGCTGGTAAAGGTGCGGGCTGGTCCCTGGAGTTGGGAGGCCACAGGAAAAGATGGCTTCTCCCTCTTCTAAGAGTTGGGCCAAGATTGGTTCCAGCACTTCAGTCGTGTTAATGCTTTAAAGCTCTGGGCTGGCCCCTACAGAGCTGCAGTCTGGCCTGTTGCCCTTTGGGCAAGTCACGCAGCCTCAAACCCTATCTGTAAGCTGGGGTCTAGCCTGCCCCCACTTTCCCCCTCAACAGGGTTTGGTGAGGTTGATATATCAGACTCAGCTACTGCGGCATTGGAGGGCAGAAACCTATCACAGCTGGAGCTGTGAGAATACATGATGCTTCCAGCCCCACCTCGACTGCTTTGTTCTCCTGAAAGCTGGTATCTTTGGTGCCACGTCCCATGCTCTGGGCATGGCTGCCAAGGGAAGGGTGGCGGAGGAGCTTCATGCCTGGTGAGGTTGGGTCCAGCATGCCGTCTCAATCATCTGCTCCTTGCTCTAGGAGGAGAGTTTTCAAGCAAAGAGGTCCCCGTCCTCACCCCAGGGGGCACCCAAGAAGAGGTCAGCCTTCGGAGACATCACTAATGTAAGGACACAGCACTGCTGTGGGGATTGGGGGGAAGAAGCTTGTGGGGGAGCTGGATGGGCAAGGTTCCTCTCCGAGCTGAATGTTTCATTTCTACCTTGTCTCCCCGTCCTGTTTCCTGGTCTTGTATTGTGCTTCTCTGGAGAGGCACCATACATCTTTGCTGGCTCATGCATGGGCTTGGGGGTGGGGGACCAGGGGTCCTGATGCCTGGTCCATTGCTCTGATATAAAGACCATGCTCCCAAATATTAGTCCTTACACTCTGATCTGGGAACAAACTCTTCTTCCGTGTCCCAGCCCTGTGCTCTAACCACTAGACCATGCTGATGTTAACATTAAAATATTTTCCCTGCTAAGACTGGGTGGAATCAACACCCAGTGAAACTTCACAACTATCAATAGTCTGCAGGCAACCCAGGCAGCGAACCTGTTTGCTTAGGAGGCACTAGCTCCTTTCATTGGCTGCCCTGTATTGGACGTGCCCTACACCTCCCCGGGGTCCTTCTAGACCAGGGATCAGCCACCTTTGGCATGTGGCCCGCCAGGGTAAGCCCCCTGGCAGGCCGGGCCGGTTTGTTTACCTGCCGTGTCCGCAGGTTCGGACGATCGCTGCTCCCACTGGCTGAGGTTCGCTGCTCCAGGCCAATGGGGGCTGTGGGAAGTGGCGCGGGCCGAGGTATCTGCTGGCCGCCCCCATTGGCCTGGAGTGGCGATGCTGGGGAGCCTGGCCAGGCTGCCCCTCTGTGTGTCATGCTGTGCTCCCAGCATTGCCCTCTCACCTGCCAGGCTCACAAGAACCAGGCTGGCCTGAGGAAGAAGGATGCTGCGAAGGCAGGTCCCAGGAAGGCGCAGAAGGGCACAGCTGCTCTGGGGGTCTTGAAGAACAATGAGATCAACTTTAAAAAGTGAGTAACTCTCTGTGGGACAGCCCTGATGCAGCCCCAGCCCCTCCCACCCCTTGCGGCCGCACTGCTCCTCGCTCTGATGGACACGCATTTACCCTGTTATCTGAGTCGCTGTCCCTGTGGCTAGCACCAGTACTGGCTCGCACAGTGCTGTCGCTTTCCAGGCTGCAGCCCAAGGAGACCCTCTGGCAGAGGGTCAGTCTCCAAAGGCTTAATGTCTCTCTGTGCCAATGCTTCTTGACTGTCAGGGTCTCTTAGTGGTGGAGCTGGGGGCTCTAATGGTAGGACCCTTTGCCAGCTGGGAGGGTGGGGTGTCCTCGGAGAGGCTTTTGCCATTGGGAATGTGCTCAGGTTGCTTGCTGGTGGGATCTGCGGCCATGGTAAGCTCCCCTCCAGTGGGGAACTAGGAGGATAATTGAGAAAATGGAGTGGGAGAAGTTGCAGGCCAGGCCCCCGGTGTAAAATGGGGGGGGGGGGGTAAAGGGACATCCCTCCATCCTGGCTGACTGATGCACAGGGAAGAAGGGAAATCCCAGGGGATGTGGCTGCAGCTAAAGACAAATGGGAGGCTGGGATGTGGAAGGAAGGGGTGTTGTTATTGGAAAATAGTCAAATGCCGATGGGGGCATGCTGCCCACGGATGCTAGACAGTTATAATCACCCTGTCTGAAAGGAGATGGCAGACGTGTGTGTCCTTGGTGAGAAGATTCAGGGTCTTGGAAAAACTCCTAGGAAGAGAGATGGGGATTGCATGCCTTGGAGAGGAGACTAATGGGGGATGTGAGGTAGGTGTACGAAGGGAGTAGTATGGAGAGGACAGATCAGGAGATCCTTGTCGTCCTAACACAAAGATAAGGGGACTTCAATGGAATTGAAAGCCATTCCATGTAAAACTGCTAAAGGAAAATGCCTTTTCCATACAATGGACGGTTGGCCTGTGGAACTCTCTGTCACAAGATCTCATGTAGGCCAAGAGCTTAGTGGAATTCAAGGAAAGTTTGGGTGTTGATGTGGATAACGGGAACCTTCATGGTGGTGATAGTCAAGATAAAATATTGGCAGGGCTGTAAAGCCTGCTTCAGGGTATCAGCCAATCATGGATGGGAAAGACATTTCCCTCATGCGCAGGTGTCTTTGTTCACTTGGCAGGGGGGCGGTTCTTGCCCCTGCGGCTGAAGCAGCTATTACAGGGCACTATTGAAGAGGGGACCCTGGGCTAGCTATACCCTGGTCTGATGCGATCTGGTGATTTCTGGGGCACTGGATGACCAACACCTCCCTGCCCCTGAGCTCGGCCTCTTGCAGTGTCTGACCCACTCTTGGCTGCTTCTGTTAGGTCAACAAGGAAAACTCCCCCAGCTGAGGTGCCTGTTGATCCCAAACTGGTTCCCAAAAATGACCCGGTGCCGGAGGAGCCAGCACCCACGCAGGTCAGTGGAATCGGGTGCTCACTGCCAACCTAGTGGCCCCTGGGAGGGTGATGGGCGTGAACAGCACATGGGGCTCAGCTGGTATGCTGGCATTGCACTCCTTGCAGGAGGGAAGTGTCCTGACCTTACACTGTCCCTAGAAGGCACTCGTTCACCTCTTCCTGGGGATACCGAAGCACTGCCTGCAATTGCTGCCTCGACTGCTCACCCTGTGGGGGTCCAAGCCTCTGGCCCTGTCCGTCTGCTTGCGCCAAGCTGCACCTTGCCCCCTCCCCAGCTGCCGGGCTACACAGATGGGATCTGGCAGCTAATTTTCCCTGAACACTGGGTTGGGGCAGGTCTGCCTCCTGCAGGCCACGTAGGCAAACTGCTACAGAAAAGTCCTGCCAGGTGAGCTGGGAGAGCAGCATGAGAGGAGTTGCAGAGCAGGATGAAGCACAGTGACAGGGGATGCAGCGCCTGCTGTGTTCCAGGCTGGGGTTTGCCACATAGTTGTGGACACTCCTCTGCTAACTGAGAGAGGTGTGTTGGCACAGCAGTCTGGGGCTGGCAGCCCAGTGCCTGACCAGCCATCGCTCTGTGCCTCGTTGTCATGAGTGCTTGGGACTTGTCTCTCTGCTGTCCCAGAGGTATCTCCCAACCCCCTTGCCTTTCACGCAGGTGCCTGCCATTGAGGACATTGACAAGGAGCAGCTGGGAGACCCGTACGCCAGCGCCGAGTACGCCAAGGAGATCTTCAATTACATGAAGGAGAGAGAGGTGTGTGGCACTCGGGGAGGGCTCAGGCACAGGGATCTCAGCTTTGCCCGTCTCTCCTTCCTCCTCTGCTGGATTGGCCCAGCCTCTCAGAGCTCGCTGGCTTGACGCCCTGGGGATGCTAGGCTGGCTCCGGAGGCATCAGGCACAGGAAGGAGCTAGTATGTCAGGCCGAGGTCCCTAGGGTCTGAAAGTCCCATTGTCTCCAGAAAAGAGTGCAGCCCCCTCCAGTGCATTTGTCTGCCGCATTTCATGGCATTGCAGTTGGGGGGCTGGTGCATTGGGAGGGCAGGCAGGTTGCGCCTTAGCACTTGACGCATAAAGCTTTATTTCCAAAAGCCCCTGGCTCATGTCCTGGCTGGCTTGGCTCAGCCTTTCGCTCTTTCCAAGCGGGCAAACTAGCTCCAGGCATCCTGTTACGTACAGGTCTCTGTTCCCACTGCCTGCTCCGTGCAGCTTCTCTGGAGCCCAGGGCTCTCCTGGCAGGAGGCTGTCTGGCCCTTGGCAGGGTGATTGGTTCCACTTGGCTGATGGCTGCTCTGCCCATAGCACTGAGTCTCCCTGAGAAGCCCTGGGCAGGTCCTGATGGCCATTTCCCCTCCAGCCGTGCTGCTCACTGGCCCAGCAGGGGAAGCAGGCTGGGCTCCTAGCTCACCTCTGCATGGTGAAGCCCAGTTACAGCCGCTCTCCTTGCAGCGCTGTCTGTGTGGATGGCACCTTCTGGCGGGAACTGTCCTCCCAGCTACTAATCCCTGCTGGGGGCCGTGGTTGGCCCCTTCCCCTGATGTAGCAGGGCTGGCTGACCCCAGGAGGGATGAGCATCTTGGGGTAGGATCAGCTGGGCTCTAGCGTCCAGCCCATCACGAGAGTTGATGCCATTAGAGGCACAACTGGGCTTGGGTAAGGGGTGGGATCCTCCTACATCAACAGTGGGGCTGAGTGAGCGGCAGCTCCTGGCCATGGTGCCATGGAGAGAGCTTAGCAGCCTGCCTGCAGGCCATGGACTCAGCCTTTCCAGGCTCCTACCCGCATGCTGCAGTGGGTGGGCTTCATTCACTAACAGCCTCTCTGTGGCTCCCTTGGCAGGAGAAGTTCTTGCTCCCAAACTACATGGAGAACCAGCACGACATCAGCAGGGACATGAGAGCCATTCTGGTGGACTGGATGGTGGAGGTCCAGGTGCGCATCCGGGTTCCCTTGTGGTGGTGGGGAAAATGAACTGCCAGGAGTGTGAGTGTGTGTGTGTGTGTGTGTGTGTGTGTGTGTGTGTGTGGTTTTTAAAAAAAAAAAAAAAAAAAAAACCCACCCAGCTGGAGGTGGGGCAGACCAGCCTTCCCTCCCCAGCAGGCTTGAGCAGAAGCCACGTGGAGGAGAGAAACCTCTTAGCCCCTGTGATGTGGCTCGGCTGCATGCAGCTGTGAGCCTAGCTTGTGGCGGGGGTGAAAGGGCTGTGAGTGGAGAGGGGGCTGCAGGCCTGGGGAGGAAGCTGCTTACTGTATTTCCACATAGTCATTGGGAGGGGCCAGTTACCTCGTGGAGACGCTGGCCCTGACTCTCTTCTGGGCGTGCGTCAGGAGTCTGGAGAGAGGAGGAGCAGCCTGGTGAGTCAGACAAGTGGCATGCCAGGGACCCTTCCCTGTGCCAAACGACACTGATCTGTGCCTGGGCACTCGGGGTGGGCAGCCTGGGGCAAAACAGCAGACATGACCTTCACCCCCGGGGCTGGGAATGGGAAGCATTTTCCCCTGGCTGCTAAACCAAGTCCCAGCCTGTATGAGGGCAAGTCTCGGGAGCAGAGCGGGTAAGGGGCTCTGTTGCCCCTTGCCCTGAGCCTGCTGCATGAGGCGCCCGCCTTGGGAGGGCAGCTTGGGAATGTAGCAAACCCTGAGTGACTGCACCCAGGGTAGATCACACTGGCTGGCATGTGCCATTCCATCTGTCTCCCCCCCAGGAGAACTTTGAGCTGAACCATGAGACGCTGTACCTGGCAGTGAAGCTGGTGGATCACTACCTGGTGGAGGTGGTGAGCATGAGGGACAAGCTGCAGCTCATTGGTTCCACGGCCATCCTCATCGCTTCCAAGTTTGAGGTGACCCAGCTCTGGCCTGGGCAGAGGCTACAGGGTGTTGGGGGCAGCCTGGCTTGTAGGCAGGGGGTAACACAGGCCCAGAGGGAGACACATGTGGGGCATGCTGTGCAGTCACATCATAGCCCCCCACGCTGCTCACATGGCTAAGGCTACAGCGCAGTGATTGACCATTGCTGCTCGAAAGGCCCCAGTGCCGGAATAGCAGGGGGGGCAGGCTGGGATCGAGGGAGTGGTGGGCTGGAATTCACCCCTTGGGTCCTAGTTAGCCCTTAGGCGAGTCCTGTTGGTTAGTGTCCCACTTTAACGCAAATCCCTGGGAGTGTATGCTGGTGTGAACTGGGCTGTACCAGCAAAGGGGGAAAGATCAGGCAGTTGGGACATTCCAAATGCTAAAGCTGCCCTATGAACTTGGACCTTGGTGCATGTCCTATGGACCGAGTGTTCTGCGATAGCTGCCACTGAGCAACTAACCTTAACAAGGGAGGAAGAGCTGCATGGATCGCTCCGCAGCACGGTGGTGTTAATGTTACACCTGACTTGGGAGCATTGAAGCCACAACACAGGATTAACTCAAGTTTTTGCATTTAATTTCCTAGTCGAAGGAGGAAACAGGAAGGGGGGGAAGGGAGTCTCAGGAGAGAATTCAGAGTAGAAGCCGTGTTAGTCTGTATCCGCAAAAAGAACAGGAGTACTTGTGGCACCTTAGAGACTAACCAATTTATTAGAGCATAAGCTTTCGTGGGCTACAGCCCACTTCTTCGGATATCTGTATATATATCTCCTCTATATTTATTCCACTCTGTATGCATCCGAAGAAGTGGGCTGTAGCCCACGAAAGCTTATGCTCTAATAAATTGGTTAGTCTCTAAGGTGCCACAAGTACTCCTGTTCTTTTTCAGGAGAGAATGCTGCCATTGGTGAGAAGGGCTGATGAGCTTTTTGATCTCACAAGTGCTGGTTAAAGCATTCCAATGCACTGTGCTTGGGAATGGAGCCCAGCTGTTCCAGATGCTGGCAGTTTGTTGGGACACTGCCCAAAAAGGAGGAAGAATTCCACACCCCACTCTGTAGCCAAAAATCAAACCAAGCTGGAGAGATGTCCCCCTCTTCCCACCACCTTCTGAGTATTATAGTGGAAATCCCCAGCCTGAAAGGTGAAAGTTTGGGCAAGTTACCCAGGTGGGGAGACTGGGGTAGGGCTGGTCAAAAATTTTCCAATCAAAATCTTGATTTATCTATCTATCAATCAATCAAATGCCCCAACTGATATTTCAATCCAGATATACTACTGCTGTACCTTATGGGAATTGTTGGTGGGTTGTCTCCTGCTGGATTTTCTGCTATGGTCTAGGCTCCCTGGTTGGACTAAATCTCCCATGATGTACGGCCTTCCCTTTCTAAGAGGGGAAACTTTGGGGCATCCTGCAAGATGTCAAGCCCATCCTATAGAGGAGAGCAGGAGCATGAGGCACCTGAACTACAACTCCCATGAGACACTGCAATGGCATTTCCCAAATAAAATCTTTCGATCTTGAGTTTTTGCTGAAAATAAGTTTCCCATGGAAAACTTAGATGAAAGTGAAGCACTCTGCATCGGCCTGCCCCATCTTCAATGAACATTTGGCCCACCACTGAAATGCAGCCATCTCTGGAACAGAACGTGGCAGCTGTTCAACAGCAGCAATACAGAGCAGTTCCGGAGAGATGTTATCGCATTTGTGACTGCAGGGCTGTCCCTAGGGGGCAGCATGGCCTCATCCAAGTTGAACTCCAGCCAGGACCATAGGGTTCACATCTCTCAGAAGGTGCCAGTGGGTTTTTAAAGAGCCAGAAGGGAAATCTTTATATTTTAAAAAAAATGCATAAGGGGATTGGGAGCCAACCACTGAAAGTGAATGGGATTCATGCTCCAAGTTCACCTAGATGCTTCTGAAAATCTCACCCCGAGGGGGTCAGGGTTTTAGTTTAGTCCCTGCCAGGCAACTCAGCACGGCACCCCCTAGGGACTGGGGCAGCACTGGCCTGGGTGTAGGTGGGGATGACCATTCCTGTGGCTGTTCCCCTTTAGGAGCGCTGCCCCCCGTGTGTGGATGACTTCCTCTACATCTGTGACGATGCCTACAAGAGGGAGGAGTTGATTGCCATGGAAATGAGTATCCTCCGCACGCTGAAGTTTGACATCAATGTTCCCATCCCATATCGCTTCCTGAGGAGGTTTGCCAAGGTGGGGCCCCATTTCTGCCACTAGAGGAGGATGTGGGTGGTCACAGCTAGAGGCCAGTGGGCAGACACCCTCCCCCACCAGCCAGCTGGCACAATCACATTGGGCTGCTGGTGGGGAAATGAGCACGACGTGGGCATAAAGCGCTCTACAAGGGGGTGGTGCCACAGGGAGAGCAAAGGCTGCACCTTCGCCCAAAGGAAAATGCGAACTTGTCAGAGGGGCTGTAACCAGCAAACAAGCTTTCTCCTTTCTCCCCATCCACCGGGTCCTATCACTCCTGCCAAAACCTGCCGTTCCTTTCCGCACTGCAGTGCCCTGGAGGCAAGTCCCGACTCAGGGCACCAAGGGGAGCAGAGCGGGATGCTCAGTGCCAGGAGCACCAATGTCTCTTTCTCCTCCATCCGCTTGCTCTTTGGTCCATGCAGGCCTGGCTATCTCGGTCATGTGGAAGCGCTGGCTGGCTCCTCTGCCCCTGCCTAGTAGTGCCCCCTGCTCTGTCCGACACACCCGCAGCAGAGAGCTCTCTCCCGGCCAGGGAGGGGAATCAAGTGCTGACTTGGCTGTGGGCTCCAGAAGGGACAGGAACATCTGGCACTCAGGGTGGGAGACGAGCAGGCGTCCAGCCTGGATGCCAGAGGCTCCTCCGTGGAGAGGTCTGGATCTGGCTTGCCCCGGCAGGGGAGTGAGACAGTTGGGCCAGCCCCAGCTGGGCTTGAGTGACCTGGACAGGCAGCCAGGCTGGCTCACTCAGTGACTCTCCCCTTGGGCCATGGGGTGCCCTGGACCCATCCCCCTTCCTCACCCCTGTGCTGAGCACCAACGGGACCCTTACTGCAGTGAGCTAGCAGCTATCTGCTGGGTGGGACCACCTGCCTCTCCCATGGAGTCAGCGCTGAGCAGAGTTCTCCAGTGCAGACAGTGTGCTCTCCCATGACCATGCCCTGGCTCTGGGGGCAGCATCTCCCCTTCACCAGGTGCCCAGCAGGAAGGTCTCACCACAGCTCCTTTTTTCTCCCGCGGTCCCAGTGCACTCACGCCAGCATGGAGACACTGACCCTGGCCCGCTTCATCTGCGAGATGACCTTGCCGGAGTATGACTACATCCAGGAGAGCGCCTCCAAGCTGGCCGCCAGCTGCCTGCTCCTGGCCCTCAAGATGAAGAGCCTTGGCGGATGGGTGAGTGCCCTGCTCTCCTGGCCCTTCCCCATGCCTGGCTGTCCAGGTTGGCTGTCCAGGTTAGCTCTCTGGACCCGAGGGGCAGGAGGCTGCCTGGAATGGCTGCCCCTTTGGCTGCTGTTGCTGACTCTCTAGCAGTGTTGTTTGACTGGTTTCCCCCCCAGTCTCTGTTCTTAGAGGTGGGCACTGTCCTGGAGCCGCTGGGAACGTGGCTGCGGGAGGGTTGGTCCCAGATCCAGCAGTCTGTGCTGGGAACCCCCAGCCTTGAGCTAGTGATGCACTTTCAATCCCGGATGGACAGGGAAGCCCCTCCCCTTCTGGTTCTCCTTTGGCCCTGCCTCTGATAGCTAGCTCCACGTGAGCCTGTGGAGCCCGAGTTCCTAATCCTGCTGAGTCCCACGCCTGCTCTCCAGCTCCCCATTTCCAGAGACTGCGGAGCCTGGGGTAGGGGCAGCTGTACTGGGCAGGTCCTGGTACCTTCAGGGGGAGTTCGAGAAGGGGGCAGCTCACCACACTCTCCAAGCCAGGCCCTCAGCAGCCTCAGGAGTGGGGTATTCTCTGCCTTCTCATCTTCCATAGCTAGCCCCTGGCAGCTGACTCTGGTGCTTGGCTGCTCTCTCCCCATCCCTGGGATCTTTGGCCACAGTATCCCTGTTTGCTGATGGCCACCTGCACAGAGGCCATTGCTTTGGCTCCGTGTGGGGACCTGACTGGGCCTGTCTCTGCTCCTTACTCTTCACAATGAGAAGGCAAACTCAGCTGTTACTTAAATTGGGCAAGTGATCCGTGTCCTGTCTGCGCCGGAGTCCAGCCAAGCAGCCGTTATGGGGTCAGGACATCCCAGGGATCAGATCTATCCCCAGTGTCCTGGAAGAAGCAGCACGGGGTGTATGTGCAAGGGCGCTGGTCCAGGCTCTGAGTCCCTGTAACGTGTTGCAGAACCCCACACTGGAGTATTATAGCGGGTACAGCTCTCAGGAGCTCCATCCACTGGTGAAGAGGCTGAACTTCCTGCTGACCTACCAGCACGATGACAAGTTAAAGGCGGTGCGCACAAAGTACTCCCACCGGTGAGTGGACTCTCCTTGCTGCGGTGTGTTTGTGGTGTGTCTGATGGGCTGGGGCCCGGAGATTTCTTCCACTGGCCAGCAGGGGGTGCTGAACTGCGCATGTCACCTGCCTGGGCAGCCTGGGGCGGGAGCTGTGAAGCTGTAGCCCGATATGAATGCCCTGCTGCCTTGGCCCCAAGTGCAGTGTCAGCTTCCAAGGGACCATTGTGATCACTTCGTTCTGGCCTGCGCTCTGCAGAACGTTGATATGCAGCATGGCAAGGACTGGCTGCCCCCAGTCGCTCTGATCTTCCTCTCTTTAGAGCTAGCTGTGGCTTCTGACACCCTGGCCCTGTTGCATCAAGAATGGGGGGAGCAATTGAGCCACCTGGGCTGGCTAGCTGCAGTCTGGCAGAGGCTGGCCCAGCAGGAGTTCGCCGTACTACGGCTAAGGGCCTGCCTGCATTCCACAATCTATGTCAGTGCTCTAAGGGGTCCTTGCTGGGCTGTGGCTGCTGCAAGGGCAGAGCCAGCAAAACCGTCCTGCATGCTGGAATCATGGGCCACCCTGGCCTGGAACTTATGCCGCAGGCCTGGGGTGGCGGGTAGCACCTGAAAGGGAGAGAACCTGGAAAGGGAGAGAAATTTGCCCTTTGCTCTGCGTAAAGGGGGGGCCTGGAAGGCTTGTACGCTAGGAGCTCAGGTCCCATGTGCCCAGAAGGACTCCGTGGTGACTGGAGAATGTGACAGCAGGGACAGGGCATGGGGGCAGGGTTGCTAGTCTAAGCACCTCAAGCCGATTTAACGCCAATGCCTAATGAACTCTTTTTGGAGAAAGGAATCCTTTGCTAATGACCACAGGCATTTGGCTGGGGCCCAGTGCCCCAGCAGACTTCCTTCAGGCTGGCTGGAGCCCCCCCCCCCCTCCTCATGCTATGTGCCTCCGCTGGATGTGCCGCACTAACAGCCTGTGTCACCTTTTCAGGGTCTTCTTCGAAGTAGCCAAGAGTGCTCCCATGGACATGCTGAAGTTGGAGGTGGCTCTGAAGAGCTAGCCCAAGGGACGGGGTGAGCAGCCCTCTTGGGGGCTGGCAGCTCTGCCCTTGGCTAGGAGGGGTGCGCGGCCCATGTGTAAATAGCCTGTATATAGAGATTTGCTTCCTTGGCCCAAACAGGTCTGTACATAGATTTTTCTTTTTAATGTTAAAGGGGGGAAAAAAATGTAGCAAGTGTTATTGGGGGGACTAAACACATGAAAATAAGTCAATAAAATATTGTGTATCTGTCCCGCCTGGCAGAGTCTGTTTAGTATTCCCAGCCCAGCAGTGGTGTGAAGTCAGGGCCCCTTGCTGTACGGATACCTAGCAAGACACTCCCTGCCCCCAAGGAACTTGCAATGGAAATACAGGCCAAAGGGTGGGAGGGGTGATGTGTAGCCCATGGTCACACAGCTGGGTGGGGGTGGCGTGCTGGGGGGAGGGTTAGCAGGGTTGTTTCTTTGAGGTTTGCTGGGGTAACACCTGGCCTCCTCTAGTCTATTGTGCTAGTCTCTGTTGCACAACTCCAGGGGCTCAGCTCGCGGTGGGGTTCTTCCTGACTCTGCTTCCTGCATCTGAAGTGCCGATAAATGGATTCTTTCTGGTTGGGTCTTGTATCCCAACCCCTGGTTCTGAGCTATCTGGATGTGCCTGTGACTGCCACATGGGCACTAGATGGTAGCGCTTTGCAAGCTGCGTGCTGAATGACGACCCTGCAAAATAGGAGATGGTCTTAAAACAACTCTTCCTCCTTTTGCCTGTATCAGTGAGGCGAATGGATGCTGAGATACTCCTGAAAACCCCAGGAGATTCTACACTGGCCTGAATTTAGCTTCCAGAATCATTATTGATGAAGAAGCCAGCTTGATGTTCAGATCACAGGGGAAGTAAGGGAAAAAACCCATGGCATTAAATCATTGTGGAGTTATTGTGGCACATGAGAAATGGAGCCATTTGATTTTAGGCAAAAACATACCGAAGCATAAAGCCATGCTGGGTGAGATGAATGGTCCATCCAGCCCAGTATCCTGTCTTCCAACAGTGGCCAATGCCAGGTGCTTCAAAGGGAATGAACAGGACAACTCTCAAGCGATCCATCCCCTGTCATCCAGTCCCAGCTTCTAGTGGTCAGAGGCTTAAGGACACCAGAGCATGGGGTTGTATCCATGACCATCTTGGCTAATAGCCATTGATGGACATATCCCCTATGAACTTATCTAGTTCTTTTTTTGAACCCACTTATATTTCTGGCCTTCACAACATCCTCTGGTGGCAAGTTCCACAGGTTGACTGTGTTTGCTTTTTGTTTGTTTTTAAACCTGGTGCCTAGTCATTTAATCAGGTGACCCCTAGTACTTCCTTATTCACTTTCACCACACCAGTCATGATTTTATCTATCATATCTCCCCCAGTATTAATCTCTTTTCCAAGCTGAACAGTCCCAGTCTTTTTGATCTCTCCTCATATGGAATCTGTTCCATACCCCTAATCCTTTTTTGTTGCCCCCTCTGCACTTTTTCCCAATTCTAAAATAACCTAGGGGGTTTTTGAGGTGGGGTGACCAGAACTGCACGGAGTATGCAAGGTGTGGGCATACCATGGATTTATGTAGTGGCATTATATTTTCTGTATCTATCCTTTTGCTAATGGTTCCTAACATTCTGTTTAGCTTGTTGCTGCTGCACATTGAGCACAAGATTTCAGAGAACTACCCATGACAACTCCAAGATTTCTTGAATGGTAACGGCTAATTTAGACCCCATCATTTTGTATGGATAGTTTGGATTATGTTTTCCAATGTGCATTACTTTGCATTTATCAACACTGAATTTCAGCTGCCATTTTTGTTGCCCAGTCACCCAGTTTTGTGAGATCCCTTTCTAATTCTTTGCAGTCAGCTTTGGATATCTTGAGTAATTTTATATCATCTGCAAGCTTTGCCACCTTACTATTTGCCCCCTTTTCCAAATCATTTCTGAATATATTGAACAGCACAAGTCCTGGTATAGATCCTTGGGGGGACCCTGCTATTTACCTCTCGTCATTCTGAAAACTGACAGTTTATTCCTACGCTTTATTTCTTGTCTCTTAACCAGTTACTGATCCATGAGTAGACCTTCCCTCTTATCCCATGACTGCTTACTTAGTTCAAGTGCCTTGGTAAGGGACTTTGTCAAAGACTTTCTGAAAGTCCAAATACACTATAGCCAGTAGATCACCCTTGTCCATGTTTGTTGACACCCTCAAAGAATTCCAAAAGCTTCATGAGGCATGAGTTTCCTTGACCCTTCCTCACGATATTGTATTCGTCCATGTGCCTCATAATTCAGTTCTTTACTATAGTTTCAGCCAATTTGCTTGGTCCTGAAGTTAGATTTACCAGCCTGTACTTGCCAGGATCACCTGTGGGCCCTTTTCTAAAATGTGGCATCATATTAGCTATCCTTATGTGTTACAGGGGCTGATTTAGGTGATAGATTGCAAACCACAGTTAGTAGTTCTGCACTTTCACATTTGAGTGCCTGCAGAACTCTTGGGTGAATACCATCTGATCCTGGTGACTTCTTATTGCTAAATTTATCTATTTGTTCCAAAACCTCCTCTAATGACATAGAATCATAGAATATCAGGGTTGGAAGGGACCTCAGGAGGTCATCTAGTCCAACCCCCTGCTCAAAGCAGGACCAATTCCCAACTAAATCATCCCAGCCAGGGCTTTGTCAAGCCTGACCTTAAAAACCTCCAAGGAAGGAGATTCCACCACCTCCCTAGGTAATGCATTCCAGTGCTTCCTAATATCCAACCTAGCCCTCCCCCACTGCAACTTGAGACCATTGCTCCTTGTTCTGTCATCTGCCACCACTGAGAACAGCCTAGCTCCATCCTCTTTGGAACCCCCCCCTTCAGGTAGTTGAAATCAGCTATCAAATCCCCCCTCATTCTTCTCTTCTGGAGACTAAACAATCCCAGTTCCCTCAGCCTCTCCTCATAAGTCATGTGCTCCAGACCCCTAATCATTTTTGTTGCCCTCTGCTGGACTCTTTCCAATTTTTCCACATCCTTCTTGTAGTGTGGAGCCCAAAACTGGACAAGGTACTCCAGATGAGGCCTCACCAATGTCGAATAAAGGGGAACGATCACATTCCTTGATCTGCTGGCAATGCCCCTACTTATACAGCCCAAAATGCTGTTAGCTTTCTTGGCAACAAGAGCACACTGTTGATTCATATCCATCTTCTCGTCCACTGTGACCCCTAGGTCCTTAATCTAGGACAATTCCTCAGACTTATCACATAAAATGAATGTCCCGGGGTGGGAATCACCTTCATATCCTTTGCCTGTCCAGTTAGAGCACCATGGGCAGTACTGACTGCTGGGGTATTCAGTTACTTTATTATTATTATTTTTTTTTGTCAAGGTCCAAAGTTCTTGACCAAGGTCTAGTCATGGTCCAGACTCCAGAGAAAATAAATAAATAAATAAAAAGATTTTTGGGGTCCCTTCAAAAGCACATGGTGGTATGGATTTGGCCCATGGTCAACCTATTGACTCCCCCCTCCCTGAGTGCCAGCCCATCCCTACTCTTCTGAGAGCTGTGCACTGGGGACCAGCTCCTCACAGAAACCATTGCAAGGATGCTGTAGCTCTGCAACCACACCTGGGGAGCTCACTCTCACTGACAATGGGATACAGCTGGTGCAGGCCCTGGATGGGGTTTTCAAAAAAGCTCAGCACAGGGCCAATTGGGGGCTGAGCACATGACCGCATCTTACAGCACCACGTGAGCTGTTGCTGAGTGCAGGGTGAATGTTCTTCCCACCCAGCTCCATCCCTGCTGCCCTATAGCAACCTGCCTGATTCGCAGCCTGGTGCTGCATGTGAGTAACCCCCAGAGGGGTTGCTAAGGCTGCAGGTTTGTCACTGCATGGGCTTGTGGCACTGGAAACCCAGCTCCCTCCCCCTGGGGCTAGCTGCAGCCACTTGGCTCTGCAGGTGGAGGAGGGGGAGGCAGAGTTATGGAGTAAGATAGGGCCTGGCTCACTCATGGCTGGAATTGTTTCTAAACTAGACCATGGCTGGAAGTGTTAGGAGGGGCTGAACTAGGGCCCTTAACTAGTCTCTCCCCTTGGGCCCCACACTACAAGAAGGATGTGGAAAAATTGGAAGAGGCCAGCGGAGAGCAACAAAAATGATTAGGGGGCTGGAGCACATGACTTATGAGGAGAGGCTGAGGGAACTGGGATTGTTTAGTCTCCAGAAGAGAAGAACGATGGGGGATTTGATAGCAGCCTTCAATTACCTGAAGGGGGGTTCCAAAGAGGATGGATCTAGACTGTTCTCAGTGGCACCTGATGACAGCACAAGGAGTAATGGTCTCAAGTTGCAGTGGGGGAGGTTTAGGTTGGATATTAGGAAAAACTTTTTCACTAAGAGGGTGGTGAAGCGCTAGAATGGGTTACCTGGGCAGGTGGTGGAATCTCCTTCCTTAGAGCTTTTTAAGGTCAGGCTTGACAAAGCCCTGGCTGGGATGATTTAGTGGGAAATGGTCCTACTTTCAGCAGGAGGTTGGACTAGATGACCTCCTGAGGTCCCTTCCAACCCTGCTATTCTATGATTGCAGTGGGGGGGGGGAAGAGGGGTGCGGGGGGAGCACTGATGCAAACACCCCACTGCTTCCTAACATAAAGGCTGTGGTAACTTCAGTCAGCCTGACTGTGTGCAATGCTGGGCAGCCCCCACCCCACCCCACCCACCAAGGCTGGACTCGGGCTGTTCCTCCAAGACCTCAGCAGCGCATCAGCAGTTGGTTTCCCAGCACAGTGCTGGGGGTGGGGTGCTACAAGGAGGAGAGGGAAGCTGTTCTCTTTAGCTGATGTGTATGAAATGGAGCAATGCTGTCAGGCCCTGGGCCTGTTGCGTGTGCTGGGCAGGGAGTTACTCAAGTTGAGGTAAATTGGTCTCTACGTTACCTCTCTATGCCTCCCCTCCCCCACTTCTCTGTCTAGAGGGACAATAGCCCCCTTCCCCATCTCATAGGCTCTAAGGTCAGAAGGGACCATTATGATCATCTAGTCTGACCTCCCACGTGAGGCGGGCCACAAAAGCTGACCCACCCACTCCTGGAATAATTCTCTCCCGTGACTCAGCTGTTGAAGTCCCCAAATAATGATTTAAAGACTTCAAATTGCTGAGAATCCTCCAGCAAGCGACCCCTGCCCCATGCTGCAGAGGAAGGTGAAAAACCTCCAGGGCCTTTGCCAATCTACCCTGGAGGAAAATTCCTTCCCGACCCCAAATATGACGATCAGCTGATCCCCAAGCATGCGGGCAAGATTCTCTAGCCAGACCCTCTGGAAAAAGTTCTCTGTAGTAACTTTTAATATCCCATCATTGACCATTGTTACTAATTACCAGTGAGGGCACGTTATTGACCTATTGACTAAAATTACTTTATCCCATCAAACCATTCCCTCCATAAACTTATCAAGCTTAATCTTAAAGCCAGAGAGGGCTTTTGCCCCCACTGTTTCCCTCGGAAGGCTGTTCCAAAACTTCACCCCTCTGATGGTTAGAAACCTTGGTCTAATTTCAAGCCTAAACTTCCTGACGGCCAGTTTATATCCATTTGTTCTCGTGTCCACATTAGTACTGAGCTGAAATGATTCCTCTTCCTCCCTGGTATTTATCCATCTGGCCCATGGTAGCCCTGTTACACAACAGAAAGATGTATGTGTATACAGCAGCTAACCCCACATTGCCCTCCTCTGTGACTAAGCCTCCTAATTCCTACCATAATCATTAATAGCCACAATTACTGTGATTTTTTTTTCTTAAAGCCCCAGCTCCTGGAGTCAGGGGAATCTCAGCTATTCATTTTCAAGGTGAGCATCTAGTCATCAGGGCTGGGGAGAAGCTTGAACCTGTGACCTCTGAAAGACCAGGCAGCAAATGACCCCCAACATTTATTATACCAAAAATTTGTGCTTTGGGGACCTGACTTGAATTTTGAGGGCTGGGGTTGGCCAGCCTGAGTGGCTCATTTGAAAGCTGAAATGAAATTTCTCTACTCCCCTCTGGAATCCAGCCTGTCCCCTCAACTAGCCCAAGCCGCACCAGTAAAACCACATGCAAATGTTTCCATCATTTTAATCTTTTACATTTACCAAACACTCTAGGCCATGTGTACTTGGCCCACTGCCTCCTTCCGTTCCTGCCTTCAGCCAGCTCCTAACAAACAGGCTAAGACAGAGTCAAGCAAAACTTGAGGGCAGGGTTTTTTTGTTTTGTTTTGTTTATTGGGGGTGGGTGTCTCCAATACTCTCACCTACTGCTGCCTCCACTCTTGCTTCCCAGCACTCTGCTCCTCATTGGCAAGTACGTGCCCCACCCCATCCCCCACCACTGGACAGCAGCGTAAGGCCACAGATGATTTCACAAACACCCCCTAACAGTGCATGTGGCTGGCTGCTTTTGGCCTAGGTCCTGGGTCTCACTGCAATGGAGACTCTCCCTGGCATGACTTAATTTACAGCAGGGCAGGGCTGCTGCTGCCAGCACCTGCCCAGTTCAGTTACCCCAGATGCTGGCACACATAAATGTCCTGTTAATATAAACAGGCTGCTGCTGGCTCCAGCCTTCCACAGCAGGGCCCATATCAGCTGTAATGGACCACTGGCTGAGGCCAGAGATGAGAGGGGAGTCCACTTTCCTGTCTGTCTAAATTTGGTGCAGTGAGGAGGCTAGGACAAGTTCTGCTCGCTCCTGGCCTCGGGCCTAAACCCTATTCCTGGGCAGTGATGCCATTAGGTGGCCCCTGCTTAGCAGTCTTGAAGGCGCAGGTGGCACTTGCTGACCTGAGCTCTGCAGGGACTGATTGCTGCAGGATTGCAGCATGTGGGGCAGTGTTCCCACTACAGCCCTGCCGCTCGGGGAGTTGTAGGAAGGAGATGAATAGTGCCAGGTTGGCCTGATGGTGATTTATGCTCAGTTTGCACCAAGCCGAGGGAGACACCCTGTCCCTGGGGGTACATGAAGGGCAGCGTCAGACCCCTCCCCCCACCCCCAATTATATGGTGAACAGAGGGAGCATTGCAGCAGCCTCACCATTCTGGCCTTTCCTGTCCCAGGCTCTTACCCCTCCCCCCCTGGGCCCAGCCTAGCCCAGCCCATGCTAGGGAGAGTATAGAGGGCAGCAGCTACCTCTGGAAAATGGTCATTTAAACACCCCCCCTTCCCCCATGTACACCCTCCCCTCACCCCATCCGTTACAGTCACTATACACACCACCCACTGGATCACAGGTTAGCGCACAAGAGTTCAGCACCACCCCACCCAGCCCGCAGAGAGCATAGGCAGGCTGTTTCCCTAGACACCTGCCCCAGACTCCTGGATGGATGGCTCTAGCTGGGACACACACAGCAGGACAAAGGTGGGTGATGAGGCACAACTCCAACCCCCACAAGACAATCCCCATAGCCAGGCCCTATAACTCGCTCTGCAGGGACCGGGGCTGGTCCAGGCAGTGATATGACAATACATTCATAAGTAATTCATTGCACTGCTGTGCGCGGCAATCCAGTTTAAACACACAGCTCCCCCTTCCCACATGGGGTCATTGCACAAGAGTCCATGGCTGCTGTTTAATGCCTAACAACAGCTTTGCTGGAGGGTGGCTGGTTCCTGGCTCCTCCATGGAGTGATGTGCAAAGACCATGGCAGTGGTGGGTATCCCAGGTCAGTCCATACCGCTCTGGCCTTCTCCCGTTGCTTCACCAGTGCTTGGCCTGCAGCCACAGTGGCACTTTTAAGCAGAACATGGCACCAGTGGGTGAAATGCAGCCCCAGGTGGGCCCAGCTGCTAGTCGGAAGGAAATGCCTTTTTGCATTGAGGTTGCGCTGCTAGTGCTGTCCGTGGGCCAGTGTCAACACCGCTGTAGAGCAAAACACAGCCGTTAAGGACCAGGTTTCATCCCCTGAGGCTGGAGAAACATTAGGACAAAGCTTAAAGCATGAGATTTCCTCCCAGCCCCATTACCGCAGGGCCAGTGCCATGTGCATGTCTCAGTGTAACAGGAAGGCTCACCTCTTCAAAAGTGGCCACTCCTTTTGGGTGTCCAACAGGAAGCACCCTGAGTTTGATTCTCACAAATGCTGGGCCCTGCCACGCCAGCAGGCATCAGCAGAAGGTGGGAGTGGTTAGCCCCTCTGCAATAATCAATCTCACATCGGACACCCACAATCGGCGATTGCTTGAAATTTTGGACTTAAGTTGAAGTTATTTTTCACCTTTCCCAGTGAGTGAGTGGTTTAACGTTGGCTCCTCAGAAAGGCCAGGCGATGGGTCAATTATAGAGTTGAGCAGAAGACATTACAATGGGTGGGAAACTTTTTTTTACCAGTTTTTCAATATTTTGAGATTTTTTGAAAATCAAATTATTTCCTCCCACCTTCATGACTGGCTCTTCTTTTTGTATCACTGTTCTGGGGCAATGAAGCTGGGAGGTGGCTCTTTATTACATTGAGCAGGGCAGTTTTTCCAATTTAACATCAAAACGTGAGCAAGAGGTCAGAGGCCTCCGGCTACTGGAGGAGCGTTGGTGGCTGGTCATTGTCAGAGGCTGGAGTACCTGCTGCACTAACCAGTCCAGTTCAATTCAGGACAGAATAAATTACAGGTTTACATCTCACTGCAATAAATATCTTTTCTTGGAAACTATTTACAGAATTTAAATACATTTTGTGGCTGAACAACAGTGGAGCGGGGGTGGGAGGTTGGGTTGTTGTTTTTTGTGTGGTATATTTCACTATCACAACTTCCAAAGCTGCCATGTTGAAATGTCAGAAGGTTCTTGAGCCTGCATGAGCTGGTCCCCCCTATCCGGAAGGAGCCCCCTCCTCTGCTCCAGTCTAGCAGGAGCCTCGAGTTTCCCCATTTTTACTTCACAGAAGCCTCCTGAATGGCACTGAATGGTGGCAGGGAATGTGAGCTACCTTTGGGTAGGACGGACAGTGGGAGGCCTGATCTCAGGTGGGACTCACAAGGCTCATGTGCCCCTGGGATCAATGGGAGTCAGGGACGCTCAGCACAGCCTACGATGGGTTTCTGGTTCTGGAACCCAAGAGATTTGGTGTTCAGAGGAGGGAACCAACATGCTACCCAAGTAGTGCCCTGAGGCTAAAGGGAGCTCTATCACCTCTGGCTCAAAACAAGCAAGCCAAGAGGAATGAGGGCCAGTGGGTCAGGACAGGGTGTCCAGTCATCTCAGCAGACAACCCAATACGCCCCAAGGCTGCTGGAGGAACCAGCTATATTCCATAGGCAGGAAACTGGCAAACAAAAGCAATATACACACTCGCTGCTCTGAGCAGCCTTTGGACGAGACCCAGGCGGGAAAGGTGGCCCAGCATGCACTATACTCTTCTGGGACGAGATACACTGCCATGAGCCCAAACATATCACAGCTTTGAAATGAAGATTAGAAAAGCCATGGTGCTGGCAAGGCATGCCCTAGTGCCTGTTCCCCCATAGCCCTGTCAAAGAGGCACTGTCCCTCCCTGAAGGTGGGACAGGAGGATGTGTAGTCTTTGACTGTGTCGAGTTTTCTGCCTTGGATGGGTCACAGGTGGCGCTGTAGTCTCGCAGATCTGGCCATTTCTAGAGTTTGCTCCCATCTCACCACTTGCTGCTGGCTGCCTGCTCTCATGTAACTCAGGTCTTCTTCACATTGAAGCCTGGAAGTAGTCAACTAAATGTGACTCAGCTGCTATGGAAACCTGACAACTCCAGCAGCACACATACAGCTTGGTCCTTTCTTCTAGCTCACAGGTACATATGGAAATTAACTGCTGAACTGAAACCATCAAGCACAGAAACCAAAAACCACAAGGGCAATCGAGGGCAAAGACACACAGACCAACAATCTTTGGCTAACATGGAACTGTAAACTCTTCAGGGGCACGCTTGAGAGCGGTGATGAGAAATGTTCTAGTGAAAGGATTCCACAGCATTCCATTCTGGGTCGTTTGCTGATGGGATGCATCTGCATCACGAACAAACACGCTCAAGAACAGATGCCTAGGTGTTTAGAGTTCTAGAATGACTGTGAAGTTGCTAGCGTTCTAGAGTGCCTGTACTAGATTTCAGGTTCTGGAGGGTCCATCCAGAGTTAAGATTCCCCGTCACCGACACTGGCCACGTTCTTTTTCCTTTATATGCTTTGCTAGGGATGGCTGCTGATGTCTTTAATTCCCTGGAGAATCCTCTTCATATGGCCCACCTTTGTTATCCCCAGATCCTGAATAAAAGAAGAGGACAAAGTTGAATAAACGCGCACCTGACAAATACACAAAGCGTCTCTGAACCACAGGGGAGCAGCAGACATTTTTATTACTGATGAACATGGGCTCCAGTCCTGCAATCCTTGCACCCCAGCCTCCCTCAGCAGTCTAGGTGGAGTGCGCAGGATCGATTTCTAGGACTCAGCAGCACATTAGCAAATGCAGCTAGGAAAACACTGGCTTAAAAGCCCCTGCTGGATTTCTAGCCAACCATCTGCATGCCCCTCGGTCACAATCCAGCCCCCCATGGGAAGCAGCTCTCACCACAGGCAAAACTGCGAGTCCAATCCAGCCAGGATGCTGGCGTTTCAGAGACTGCTGGGGCAGGTGGCTGGCTAAGAGTGGGCCCCGCGCCCAGAGATGGCATATCCCGCCTACCAGGCTGGCAGCAGCAGAATGGTGCCCCATGCTGGGACCCATTGCCTTCCATTCACCGGTTGGGGGCCTGGGGTTGCCAACAGGGGAGGAGAGCCCCAGGACTTAGGGGGCACCGAAAAGGGCTTTGAGGCCTGATCCACAGCCCACCCTGGCTGCAGGTGTGGGAGGAGACACTGAAATAGAGAATCCAAAGGCGTGCCATAGCCACCTCCCCCAGTGGGGTAGGGCAGGCTAGAGGAGAGGAACAGGGCAGGGCAGGGCGTGTGAACTGCACAGGCCAAGGGGGCAGCAGGTTGGGGGAGCTGGGCAGGGCATGTGAACCAGGCAGACGGGGCTGGCAGGTCGGGGGAGTGGGGCAGGGTGTGTGAGCTGGGCAGGCAGGAGGCTGGCATGATGGGGGAGTGGGGATGGGAATGTGTACCAGGCAGGCAGGGGACTGGCAGGATGGGGGAGCGGGGCAGGGTATGTGTACTGGGCAGGCAAGTGGCAGGCTGGTCGGGAGAGTGGGACAGGGCATGTGAACTGGGCAGGCAGGGGGCTGGTAGGATGGGGGTGTGACAGTGCACCCTTAAGGCTTTGTGGAAATATGCTTATGAATGTATATATAACTGGACATATCTGAACATATCTCTAAAGGTTATGGTCTACTGAATCTATTCATCCTATTTGTATGCATGTGTCATTGTTGTATGTGAAATTATGAATATTGGCTGTGTACTTGCTTGATTTTTAAGTAGCTTTAGTAAACATTTACTCAGCTTCTTGAGAAAGGACTGTGCAACTTAAGTGCTTAATCAAGAAACACTTAAAAGGACAATGAATCTTGGAAGGCTCCAATCCACATAAGAAGTCTACCTGAGGACATTCAGGGTAGCATGTAAGCAATGGCTGCTGGCTGTAAAAAAAACAACGGTTACCTACCTTCTGTAACTGTTGTTCTTCGAGATGTGTTGTTCACGTCCATTACACATTAGGTGTGTGCGCGTCGCATGCACGGACGTCAGAAACTTCTTCCCTCAGCGGCTCCCGTCGGGCCGGCAGGGTCCCCCCTCCCGCCAGAGCAGCGCCCCACTCTAGCGTATATATATCCCTGCGGGCCTGACCCTCCCTCGGTTCCTTCTTGACGGTGACTCTGACAGAGGGGAAGGAGGGTGGGAAGTGTAATGGATGTGAACAACACATCTCAAAGAACAACAGTTACAGAAGGTAAGTAACCGTTTTTTCTTCTTCGAGTGATTGTTCACGTCCATTACACATTAGGTGACTCACAAGCTTACCATTGGAGGAGGGTAGGAGTCAAGGAACAATTGATTGAAGCACAGCCCTGCCGACCACCTCTCTGGTCTGATGATGGATTGCGTAGTGGGCTGTGAACGTATGCACCGACGACCAGGTCGCCGCTTTACAGATTTCTTGGAGTGGAACCTGCGCCAAGAAAGCCGCCGAGGACGCTTGGGCTCTAGTCAAGTGAGCTCTGATCTCTGGGGCTGGTACGTTGGCAAGCTCATAGCATGTGCGTACGCAAAGCACAATCCATGCTGACAAACGTTGCGCCGAGATAGGCTGGCCTTTCCTTCTCTCCGCAATGGCAATTTGCGTCGACTTGCGGAATGGCCTGGTCCATTTCAGATAGAATGCCAAGGCTCTACGGACATCGAGGGTACGTAGGCTGCGGTGGCTTGGGTCCGTATGGGGCTTAGGGAAGAACACCGGTAAACAAACATCCTGCCCCATATGAAATTGCGTGACCACTTTAGGAAAGAATTTGGGGTGCGGCCTCAGTTGCACCTTATCCTTATAAAAAACTGTATAAGGGGGTTCCGAAGTGAGGGCTCTCAATTCCGATACCCTCCTAGCCGATGTGATGGCCACTAGAAACGCTACCTTCCATGAGAGGTGCATGAGGGAGCAAGAGGCTAGGGGTTCAAAGGTCGGCCCCATGAGTTTAGTTAGGACCAGGTTAAGATTCCATGTAGGGACCGGCGGGCGCGAGTAGGGAAACACCCTCTCCAGCCCCTTGAGGAATCGGACTACTGTGGGGTTGGAGAACACCGAAACCTGCAACTCTCCAGGGTGGAACGCTGATATGGTGGCCAGATGCACTTTAAGTGAGGCGGGAGCGAGCCCTTGGTGCTTGAGGTGCAGCAAGTAGTCCAGTATTGATGGGATGGAGGCCTGCAGAGGCTGTATGTGATGAGGCTCACACCAGTGGGAGAACCTCTTCCATTTGTCAAGGTAGCTCGCTCTTGTGGAGGGCTTCCTACTACCAAGAAGAATTTGCTGGATCTGGTGGGAGCACCTGTGCGCCATATTGTTTAGCCAGAGAGATACCACGCCGTGAGATGTAGCGACGGTAGGTTCGGGTGGAGTAGGCGACCCCAGTCCTGCGTGATGAGGTTGCGATAGAGGGGGAGGGCGATCAGGGCGGTCACGGATAGTTCCAGCAGGGTCGTGAACCGGCCACGCCGGTGCGATGAGGATGACTGTCGCCTTGTCCCTGCGGGTCTTGAGCAGGACCCTGTGGATGAGCGGGAATGGTGGGAAGGCATACCTCAGTCTTCCGCCCCACAGAATCGCAAAGGCATCTGCCAATGAGCCCGGGCTGAGGTTCTGGAATGAACAAAACTGAGGGCATTGGCTGTTGTCCTTGGTGGCGAAGAGATCCAGAGGTGGGGGTTTCCCCAGGTGGAAGATTGAATGCAGGATGTCCTCTCGTAGAGTCCATTTGTGCATGTGGTAGGACCTGCTGAGGCGGTCTGCTAACCCGTTTTGGACCCCTGGGAGATATGGTGCCAGTAGGTGGACTGAATGGGCTATACAGAAGTCCCATAGGAGGAGCGCCTCGTGACAGAGGGGAGAGGATCAGGACCCGCCCTGCTTGTTTATGTAGAACATGGCGGTAGTGTTGTCTGTCAGAACTGACACGCTGTGGCCTTCTATGGTAGCGTGAAAGGTCTGGCAGGTGAGGGGAACTGCTCTTAACTCCTTCAGATTGATGTGAAGCAACTTTTCTTCCCTGGACCATAAGCCCTGGGTCCGCAGGTCCCCAAGGTGCGCCCCCCAAGGTCCGACGCATCTGTTACTAATGTCAGAGTGGGTTGCGGGGTGGCGAAAGGGACCCCTTCGCAAACCTGCTGGTGATCGAGCCACCAGCGGGGGAGTTCGACACCCGAGCTGGGATTGACACTACTAGGTCTAAGGGGTCTCTGTTGGGGCAATACGTTTCGGCCAGCCACAACTGTAACAGTCTAAGTCTTAGGCGGGCATGTCTGACTACATGTGTGCAAGCCGCCATGTGCCCCAAGAGTTGCATACGGCATCTGGCCGTGGTCATGGGGAATTGTTGGATGGAGCTTACGACCCTTTGAATGGCCAGGAACCATGACACTGGAAGACTTGCCCGTGCCGCCACCGAGTCCAGAACCGCTCCTATGAAATCCAGTCCTGCGTGGGGCTCAGTGAGGACTTGGGTACATTGACCAGTAGACCGAGCTTGCAGAACACCTGTAACACCAGTGCCACGTGGGAGCGGACCTCGTCTTCTTACGTGCCCGCGAGGAGCCAGTCATCCAAGTACGGGTATACCCGCATCTTTCTTTTCTGAAGAAAGGCTGCCACCACGGACATGCATTTCGTGAACACTCGCGGGGCCGTTGCTAGGCCGAAGGGCAAGACCGTAAATTGGAAATGGTGTTGGTTGATGGTGAAGCGTAGGAACCGCCGGTGGGCCGTGCAAATGGCAATGTGAAAGTATGCATCTTTCATATCGAGGGCAGCGTACCAATCCCCTGGATCCAGGGATGGGATAATAGCACCAAGGGAGACCATACGAAAACGTGCCTTGACCAAAAATTTGTTTAGTTTGCGTAGGTCCAAAATGGGATGGAGGCCCCCTTTTGCTTTGGGAATGAGGAAACATCTGGAGTAAAACCCTTTCCCTCTTAGGTCCGGAGGGACTTCTTCTACTGCTCCTACTTTGAGGAGGGCCCCCACTTCCTGCATAAGGAGTTGCTCGTGAGAGGGGTCCCTGAAGAGTGACAGGGATGGGGGGTGGGAGGGAGGGGGCGAGGAGAACTGAAGGGTGTATCCTGCCTCCACCGTGCGAAGGACCCAGCGGTCCGACGTTATACAGGACCAAGCACGGTAAAAATGGGACAGGCGGTCCCTGAAACATAGAGGAGGATCCAGTAGAAGGGTTGGTACGCTGTCCTCAATCGCAGCTTCAAAACCCTTGCTTATTTCCCGGCTGCAGCTTGCCTTGGCCGTGGCCTTGGCCCTGGTTAGGCGTGTTGTTACGTCTACGCCTGTTATCCCTGCCCCTTCTGCGGTACGGTTCCTGTCTAGGACGAGGGTGGTATTGCCTCTGCGGTGGTTGGGGCTTAAAGGGGTTCCTCTGTGTCACTGGGGTGTGCATTCCCAACAACTTGAGGGTTGCTTGAGAGTCTTTGAGGCTATGCAATCTGGCATCCGTCTGGTCTGAGAACAAGCCTAACCCTTCGAACAGGTCTTGCAAGGTGTTTTGTACCTCTGGGGGAAGGCTGGAAGCCTGTAGCCATGCCGAGCGCATCATTACCACTCCTGACACGATTGTCCTGGCCGCTGCGTCTGCGGAGTCAAGGGAGGCCTGCAAAGAGGTTTTGGCTACTGCCTTCCCCTCGTCCACCAGGGCAGCAAACTCTGGTTGTGAACCCTGGAGCAGGGAGTCCTTAAACTTGAAGACTGATGCCCAAGAATTGAAATTGTGTCTCTTCAGAATCGCTTGTTGGTTAGCAATCCTCAACTGGAGGCCCCCGGACGAGTAGACCTTCCTACCAAATAAGTCCAAGCGCTTTGCCTCCTTGGCCTTGGGGGCCGGGGCTTGCTGGCCATGCTGCTCTCGTTTGTTGACTGCAGAGACGACCAGCGAACAGGGTGCTGGGTCAGAAAAGAGGAAGTCGAACCCCTTGGAGGGGGCGAAGTACTTCCTCTCTACGCCTTTCGCAATTGGTGCACTGGAGGCCGGTGTTTGCCACACTGTCTTATAGTTCGACTGTACTGTCTTTATGAGCAGGAGTGCAATCCTGGAGGGGCCTTCCGGGCTTAGGATGTCAACCATGAGGTCCTCCTGCTCTACAGTCTCCTCCGCCTGCAACCCCAGATTGAGGGCTACTCGGGGGAGCAGATCCTGCTGGGCCCGATGGTCAATCGGGGGAGGGCCGGACACCATCGTGCCCGCCACGGCTTCATCTGGTGAGGAGGAAGAGGTTAGGGCTTTCTGTGCGTCCTCTTCTTCTTGCAACTCCTCACCTACTGGGCGCTCCTCTGGGGTCTGTCCCATAGTGTGGGCCTGAGACGGTGTCGGGCTCGGTGCCGAGTCGGCTCTTTCTTGCCCCGGTGGTCTGGAGACCATGGCCTCCTTGTACGAAGAGGGGCGCCCCTGCGGGGAGTGGGACCGGTGACTCGAGGGGCCAGATCTCAAGGTCCTGGATGGGGGGCTTGCTGGTGGTAGGCCCAAGGGGTCCAGAATGGCCATTGTCCTGGCTGGCCCCACTGTGGGTGCCAAGGGGCTTCATGTTCCCTACCAGCCGGTGCCCTGTGGGCAAATCTGCTGGACTGGCCCGAGTCTGCCTCCGAAACCACAGACGGTGACCTGGATGGCCACGGTGGTGCCGTGGGACAGTGCCGGTCCGGGGTCGGAGAGTAGTACCTCCGGGACCTGGACCGGGACCGGGAGTAACGTCTTGCCGACCTGGTCCGGTACTGGTGACCTCGGGACCGGGAACGACTGCGAGTGGTCGGTCTTGGGGATCGCGTGGCTGACACGTCCCGGTGCCTACTCGAGTAGGGCTGCTGGGTTGGCGCCAGGCGCTTGTTGGGGCCCAATGGCTGTGCGGTCGTCTGCGCCGAGGGTAGCCGGGAGTCCACCAAGGCAGAGCTCGACCAGGAGCGGCGCTATGAACGGTACTGAGGTGGTGACCGTAATGGGCGCACCATTGCTGGCTTGCCTCTGGAAGGCAGTCTTGGCAGATTATCTTTGGCTTGGAGGGGGGCCCTCAGCGGACAATTCGATGAGGTCCTTTGCTGCCTCAAACGTGTCCGGGGTGGAGGGCTGTTCCAAAAGCTCCTCCAGCCCTTCCTCCTCACTCGATGCGCCTATCCTGGGGCTCGACGGGCCTCTCGGCGCCGGAGCCACTGGCACCGGGATCTGTCCTGGGGTCGTCACTCTCTTAGGCGCATTCGAGGTCTTCGCGGGCGCTGCCCTCTTATGCGGGGAGCGTCCTCGGGCTTTAGGTTGGCCCTTTGATTTTGCCAGCAAAGATGACCGGTGCCGGGGGCGGTCTTGCTGTGTCGGTGCCGTCGGCTTATGGTGCCCTGCCGGTGCCAGATCATGAACCGATGCCGGGGCACTCCGCACCGAAGTTGCCTGATGCGTCAAAGTGGAGGGCTGTAATGCAGCCTCCATGAGCAGCTGCTTAAGGCGAAAGTCCCTCTCTTTCTTAGTCCTGGGCTTGAAGACCTTACAGATCTTGCAGCGCTCTTTTTGGTGTGCTTCCCCCAGGCAACGGAGGCATGAGTCGTGGGGATCGCTTATCGGCATAGGCTTGCGGCACGTGGCACAAGCCTTGAAGCCTTGGGCGTCCGGCATGCCCCGCAGCCCAGGGCCGGTGTCGGGATTGACCAACACCTAAAACAAAGGAGCTTAACTACTACTAAAGAACTGTTTGCTAAGATTCTAGGTACTAAAGAACTGATAACTGCTAAGAAGAACACTAACTATTAACGCTAAGGGACACTCTCAAGTGAGAGACAGAGTTGTTCCAACGCCGTCACGGACAGTAAGAAGGAGCTGAGGGAGGGTCGGGCTCGCAGGGATATATATACGCTAGAGCGGGGCGCCGCTCTGGCGGGAGCGGGGACCCTGCTGGCCCGATGGGAGCCGCTGAGGGAAAAAGTTTCCGATGACCGTGCACGCGACGCGCGCACACCTAATGTGTAATGGACGTGAACAATCACTCGAAGAAGAACTGGGCCATGCATGGACATGTGACTTGCCCATGTGACACCAAAACTTCATCTTGGAGCTGGACTTTCCATAGGAGAGAGGAGGGGGTCTCCACCCACAAGAGAAAGTCTACTTAAACCCCTGGGAGACCCCCTCCCCCATCTGGTCTTCAGCTGGCTAAAGGGATAGCCTCTCCACCCCAAAGATACCTGAAAGAGACTGGAACAAAGGACAGTAACTATAGGGGGTGTGAGTAATTTCTGGACCCAGACTAGAAGGAGACTAGTCTGTAAAAGGAAGCTTATTGGAACACAACGGAGGCTGAGATTTTGTCTGTATTCAGTTTTCTTGCTGTATTAGACTCAGACTTGCATGTTTTATTTTATTTTACTTGGTAATTCACTTTGTTCTGTCTGTTACTACTTGGAACCATTAAATCCTACTTTCTGTATTTAATAAAATCACTTTTTACTTATTAATTAATCCAGAGTATGCATTAATACCTGGGGGGGGGGGGGCAAACAGCCGTACATATCTCTCTATCAGTATTATAGAGGGCGAACAATTTATGAGTAAAACTTTATAAATATAAATTTATAAATGAGTAAAATTTTATAAATAAAACAGATTTATTTGGGGTTTGGACCCCATTGGGAGTTGAGCATCTGAGTGTTAAAGACAGGAACACTTCTTAAGTTGCTTTCAGTTAAGTCTGCAGCTTTGGGGCACGTGGTTGGGGTTTGTACTGGAGCAGACTGGCGTGTCTGGCTCAACTAGATAGACAGGGTGCTGGAGTCCCAAGTTGGCAGGGAAAGCAGGGGCAGAAGCAGTCTTGGTACATCAGTTGGCAGCCCCAAGGGGGTTTCTGTGATCCAACCCATCACAGGGGGAATTGGGCAGGGTGTGTTTATCGGGCTGGCAGGATGGGGGAGTGGGGCAGGGTGTGTGTACTGGGCAGGCAGAAGACTGGCAGGATGTGGGAGTGGAGTAAGGCATTTGAACCAGGCAGGCCGAGGGGCAACAGTTTGGGGGGGACAAGGCGTGTGTACTGGGCAGGCAGCAGGCTGGTTGGGGGAGTGGGATGAGGCATGTGAACTGGGCAGGCAGGGGGTTGGCTGGTTGTGGGAGCGGGGCAAGGCTGGTTGAAAAATTGTAGTTGGATGTTTTCTGTCAGAAAATGCTGTTTTGGCTAAACTGAACTTTTTATGAAAGATGGATTTTGACAAAATTTTCCACAAAAAATGTGATATTTGAACAATTAAAAAAAAGAGCCCTTTAAGTTAGCCAGGCTCTAATGTCCATGTGAATCAATGGCAGGCAGGTGCCAAGCACCGGTGAGGATTTGGCCCTCAGGGTATTAATTGGAGGAGCAGCTATTTTCAGTAGCCTAGAGAAATGATTCCAGGCTAATGGCACAGCTGCTCCTTCAAAGCAGGGTGCGGTCTCCACGGCCCAATTCAACTCTGGACCGGTCTTCCAGGAAGAGACCTACTGGTACCAGATGTGATAGGGACACCTGCTCAGTAGGGAATTCCCCCACTCCCCACCCCAAACCTTCTCCCAGCTCATTTCACCTGGCTGCCCAGGAATGAGCGTGACCATGTCCTCGGGGCGGTAGGCTCTGGATCCCATTCCCAAGCCCCACCTTCACTCAGGTGCTTCATTAATCACCCAGGCCAGGTAGCTGGAGGAGAGGAATGGAGGTTATGGCTTGTGCTATGGAGTCCCTGGCTGGGAGTCACCATCCCATCCCCCAGCTGCGGGAAGCCAGTGCCGTGCAGCAACACCATGACTGCTCTGGTTCTCGAGGAGTCCGTATTCTGACAGCGCGGCATCACCCGCAGCGAAATGCAAATACATTGACTCATAAGGCAGGTGCAGCATGCAAGCACAGCCCCGCCGATGCCATTCAAGTGCCGTGCCAATGCCTGGGTCCCAGGTGAGGGGCTAACATGCCAACTCAACCCTGCCAATGCAATTCCCAGCTGGCTTACAATCATTCATGGGGTTCTGCCAGGAGCAAGGCTGCACCAATCGGGCAGCATTCTGCCCATAACTGTGCCCATGCAGCTCAATGGGGCACTAATGGAGAGAGCCACGCTGCTGCGGTCAGAAAAGCAAGTGATGCAAGTACCTTCAAGTCTCTTCTCTCCAGCAGGATCAGCTCTGAGCCCTGGATGTCATGGCGGAAAAAAAAGTCTTTGTATTCCCCTAAGCCAAGCGTGTCCAGCCAGGCCGCCACCTCCTCAGCGCCCCATTTCTCCACTAGCAAAAAGGGAAAGCAAAGACGATCGACTCAGCAGCGAAAAGTGGACAGAGGCGCAGCCGAAAGCAACGCGCACACACAGGGAAGCACAAAGCCAGGCAGGGCGAGAGCGCAGGCAACAGGCAGCAGCATTCCAGCATGGCAGGATCCCATGCCTGGGGCTTGGGCACCACCCGCAGCCCCCGATGGAAACGCTCCCTTGCTACACCCAGGATCTGTTCCAGGCAGCTCTGCTCAGAAGAGGGGCCCCGCCAGAATCCCATTGATTTCTGCTCCCTCGCCTCCCTAGCACAGGGACTATTTCCAAGGCACGCCAGGTCTGACAACCCGGCCTATCTCTATTTCCTACATGGAGAGCAGCACGAGAACTGGGATCAGGGTGGTAGGTGACCTGGAGGGTGCAGATTTGGTCCTAGAGGTCACGTGACCCGCGATGGCTGTTTCTGTATGGCTCACAGCTCTTTCTGAAAGCATCAACCTAACATGCTGCATGGGCACAGAACCATTGCAGTGAGTCTCATGTACAGTGCCTAGTGAGAGGGAAAAAGGCGAGTGGGCTGTGAAAGATTCCACTCATGCCCAGAAAAGGGGTTTTCCCCTCCTGTTTTCCCTGCAAAACATCAGGAATGCCAGAGCTGGCCTCCCCCTCTCAGTCGAGGGCTTAGAAATGTGCTCTGTGGCCTGGGGAGAGCTAAGGCCTAACACAGGCATCATTTTTCCCATGTGTTTTTCAGTCACTGGAGTTCACCGGGGCCATGTGTGGACGGCCCAGTTCTCATGTCCATCGTGAGCAGTGTGCGGTTTACACAACGGCTGGGCCAAACGCTAGCCTGAATGATGCACATGGCCCGACAGGATCCCGATGGTCAAATAGATCCCCTGGGCCCGCAGGAATGAAAAGCAAAACTGAACCTGCCAGCTGGGATTTAGGAGTGCCCTGCCCACATGCCCCTGATAGGGAAGAAGGCGCAGTACCAGAGCCATGCAGCACAGAGCCGCTGTGCCCCCAGGGCCCCACGTCAGTGCACGGCTCAGGACTCTGATCTCTTCAAGAGACCAAGCTGTGTGGTGAGAACAGAGCCCAAGCACTGTTCTCAGGACACTAAGCTGCTCACCCCTCATGCTCCCCTCTGAGGTCCCGGGGCAGAGCCCCGCCCCATATGCTCCCCTTCAAGGGGCCGGGAGTCAGAGCCCCGCCCCATACACTCCCCTCCATGGCCCCAGCACTCCAGAGACGTTTCCATACAAAACACTGGCATAAGAACATAAGAACAGCCATACTGGGTTAGACCAAAGATCCATCAACTCTAGTAGCCTGTCTTCTGACAGAGGCCAATGCCAGGTGCTTCAGAGGGAATGAATAGAAAAAGGCAGGTATCAAGTGATCCATCCCCTGTCGCCCATTCCCAGCTTCTGGCAAACAGAGGCTAGGGACACTTGTAGCTTGTTTCAAAAACCCTGAGGCTAGGGGTCCCCATTCCCTTTCCAGCCGCTGCAGCCCTGCAAACTCCCTTGGAGATAGAAGAACGGGGCATGGCCTGAGAGCCAGCCTGCACGCGGATGGCCAGGGGGCACAGGGGGGCCTCCTGTGCGGGCATGGGAGTAACTGACTAGGGCTAGATCTGAGAGCACCACAGCATCGACCAGTCCAGCCCATGCCCCCTGGGAAGCCCATGTACTGATGGACTCAGGGTCACTGAGTGAATGGGACAGAGCTGAGGTGAAAACGGACTCCCAAGCCTGTGCACTGACCATCAGCCCTCGCTCCCGATAAGGCACCAAGGCATCAGGAGGAAGCCCTGAACTCTCCATGCCTGGGACTTGCTGAGGGGATTCTCCTACCAGCACCAAGAGGCCAGGACATGGAGCGGGGCTGACGGCCAGACTTGGGCAAGCGAGGCAGCCGGGGCTGGGAGATGCAGCATTGGTTATGTTTGCAAAGCTGGTGCCAATGCGGGAGGAGTCAAACACATCTGAGAGGGTTTGGACCACAAGTCTCACTGCAAGTCAATGGGACATGCTCCTAAATCCCTAGACACTTTGGAAAATCTTCCCAGGAGGCCCATTTCTTTCTAAACCCCATTTTTATAACTCTCTCCTCCTCTGAGAGAGGAGCTTTGAGCTGACGGCCCAGCAAGCTGTGCCCCCTCCTGCCCTGTGCCAGTCACTCCATCCTCGGCACGATTCAGTGCCTGGCTGCAATCAGAGCCAGCCTGGAGGGCAGATGGGCAGGCGGGCTAGCAGTCCTGAGGTGCTGCTCTAGACGGGTTTGCAGCCTGCCCTGCTCACCTTGTCTAAGAGCCCTCCAGCGGCACAACACAATGGTATGGATTTACTCTGGCTGCGGTGCGTGCCAGATTGGTAGCACAGCAGGTCCAGGACGCTCTCTAGTACTTGGGAGGCGAAGGCTGCTCTGCCAGTCTAGCCCACTGCTCTGGGGAGGTTTACCTGGGACCATGCTGTTGGATTTCAGCTTTTGAAACTTATCCTTGTCCTTCTTGGGTTTGGGAATGTTGATCCGTAGCTTCAGGCTGCCCTTGCTGCTGCTCTCGGAGCTCTCCTGGTGCCCGAGGCCGGCAGAGAGGATAACGGGTTAGGTTCACAAGCCATGCATTTCATCTGTGCCACTCCGCGCCCTGGTCAGATGCCCACCCCTCCCTGCCATCAGCACGGGCCAGTGCTTAACCGCACCTCGTTTCTATCCCAGCTTTGCCCTGGCATCCCCAGCACTGGCTGATGCGATTCACACCAGCCCAGATCCACCAGTCCTAGCATCTGTGGAGGGCGTAGTCTAGTCAGGACACAGATATTTTTACCACTGAATGGGGTTAGAACAGCGGTTCTCAAACTGTGGGTCAGGACCCCAAAGTGGGTCGTGACCCTGTTTTAATGGAGGTCAGCAGAGCTGGTGTTAGACTTGCTGGGGTCCGGGGTTGAAGCACAAGCCCCATCACCTGGGGCCGAAGCCCAAGGGCTTCAGCCCTAGGTGCCGGAGCTCAGGCTCCAGCTTTGGCTTCAGCCCTGGGCAGCAGGGCTGACGCCCGTGGGCTTCAGCTTTGGCCCCCTGCCCAGGGTGGCGAGGCTCAGGCTTCAGCTTTACCCCCCCACCACAACCTGGGGCTGCAGGGCTCGGGCAGGCTCAGGCTTTGGTCCCCACTCTTGGGGTCACTGGAGTCGCAGTGCAATGAAGTTTGAGAACCCTTGGGTTAAAAGACAGAAAGGTAAAATGTCTGAGCCCTGGCTACATTATGTGGCCCCGCATTGCTGCCAGCCATGGAGCATGTCAGACCCACCTTTGTGCTCTCCTGGGCAATCCCCCAGCCCCAGTTTCCCCATCTGTCAGACAAAGCTAGTGATACCCCACCCCCAGCTCTATAAAGTGCCGGGGGCTCTGCAGCTGAGAAGTGCCATGTAAACTGGCTTACCACTGCTCCCTTGAATGATAAACCGTCCTCTTGGACAGCCTGTGCCCCCAAGACCACAGCCACAGGAAGAGCACCAGGAGAGTTACCAGAAGAGAGCAGAACAGGCCTGATAAAGGCAGCTGCTGCACATGAGCAAGTGCCACTGAAGTCAATGGGAGTCACTTGTACGTTTAGCTGCATGACCGGATCGAGAAATCCAGTGCTGGTTCATCACCTGCTCACAGGATGTGCACCGCTCCTCCCCGCCAGCCCCGATTCTCCGCTCTGGGCCTCCCAGAGACACAGAGTGCTTCAAGTATTCTGGATTCCCCAATAACCCCTGCCCCCTCCGAGCAGGCTCAGGCCCCCTCGTCACAGCAATACTGACACATGCACAGCTGAGACTCCAGGTGCACTGTACGGGGGGGGGGAATCTTATTCAGACCAGGGCCCCTGCCATGAAGAGATCATAATCTAAGGCCCTGATCCTGCAATCAGGCCCATGAGAAGGCTCAGGACTCTAGTAGGATCCACGCAAAGTCTGCTGGGGCAGATCTGACTGCAGGGTTAGGGCCAGAGTGAGGACAGCAGAGGAGGGAGGGGGAGGGGGAGGGAAAGGGAGGGGAGAAGGAGGAGGCAGACACAGATCTTGCAATTCTTGGGAGACTCATGCAAGAGTCTGGAGGCCCAAGTCCCATTTTATTTGCAATGATTTATTGATTCTCATGGCTGTGGGTGCTAAGCCCCCTGCAGAAGCACAGGGCTCAGGATGGATGTATATGAAGGGATGGGGGAGAGGATGGTCCAGTCTAATGCAAAGCCAGCTCAGTGGGATGGGAGGGGCTGGGCTGCAAAGGGTACAGCAGCAGGCTTGTTAACAGGGTACTTGCCCAGGGTCACCCAAAGAGAACCCAGCTCCCCTGCTCTGGTCACTAGGCTAGGCTGCCTCGCTGACTCTCCCTCACTGGCTGCAATGGCACCAGGCAGGCTCCTGCCAGTATGGGGAGGAGGAGGAACGACCCAACCAAACTGCCCCCGAGCGGCCCCATGCACCCACCTCCTCGGCAGAGTTGATGATGGGCGCCAGCCAGTGGATGTCGGGCAGCCTCTGGAGCTCCTGGCTGACGGTGTTCAGGGCTCTCTGCAGCCCCTCCTCTTGCTGTGGGGAGTCCAGCTGCTGCAGGGATTGGGGGAGAGAGCCATGAGAGCCCCGTGCAGAGCTCATCGTGCGAACGCGCGCCATGGGTATTGCTGGAGAGGACGGGCAGGGACAATGCACTGACCTGCCTTACGGCTCCATCCACTTGGGACTGGAGTTCAGCTAACCACAAGGACGAACCCCGGGGAGGAAGTCTGCCCATTCCTCTTTGGGTTTCACTGCTGAGATTGATACCAGTCTCTGCAAGTTACTGATTGCTTGGCTGTCTATTCCCGTCATTCCCCCATCTCTCAAGCAGCCCCTGTTGCTGGGAAAGGAGGGCACCTGGGCTAAGGCACAGGGTCAAGGCCCTGCATTTAGGTTTTGTAAAACCTGCGGCAAACTTCTGGCTCTGCTGAAGTCAATGTCAGAACTTCCTCTGACGTCAGCGAGGCCAGAACTTCACCTTTACAGAACCTAAGCTCCCTGGGAGTGTTCTCTTTAGAAACAAAATTTCCAATGACAGCAGTATTTTGATTGGCTACTCCTGCAGTTACAATTGGGTACCTGAGAGCCCCACAGTGACATTGACTAATCCCAAATGACACTGACCGACTAACCTGCTAAGATCAGAGATGCAAAAAAGCAGAGCAAAACTGGGTGTTAAATTGTCTCCATTCTCATCAGGCTCAGAGTTCATAAAGGGCAGGGGGGTTATTAAAAACATGACCTGAATGTATCTCTGAAATATTCTACTAAGACTCAGTGCTAAAGTAAAGAACGAGCATGATCCACCCTAGAACAATGGATGTCATGTTCCCTTCTAGTGGCTTGAGCTCACAGAGAAAGCCAGCCTGCTACTGCTACCAGCTAGTAGAGTGACTCTCTTAGCTCCAGAGGCTCAAGTCTGTGCTTGTGGAGCTGAACTTCCCAGGTCCAAACCCTGATGCCATTCCCCACTCAGCTTTATGAAAGCAGACTGGGAATGAGCATCCTATTCACAGAATGAGTCTGGCATAAAACCTGACATAGATCTTTCAGGACCCATCTCTGCTTTGGCTGTTCCAAATTCATGGTCCAGGGCACAGCTGGGGTCTTTCCAGCCGTGTCCTGGAACCCTGGGCATTCACGCAGAATTCAGTTCTCAGTCGAGTATCAGGATCTGACAATGAACTGAACAGACTGCCATGGGGCTAACTAACTGCCTCGGGGCCAGCGTTAGGGGTGCAGTGTCACGGTGCCAGGTGGCATGGGAGAGGCCTGTTGGTAGCTGTCTTCAAAGGCACAGAGAAGTGCCCTTCTGCAACAGCCTGGAATGCACTGGAAAGGATGCTTAGCTCAGGGATAACCGAACCCCCCGCCTGTGCCAAGAACTGGGGACACCAAAGACAAGTTTTGATCACTGGCGCAGTGAGCTAATCGCCACTTTAAACAGAGCTGGGAGAGGAGGGAGTGCATGGTTGGAAGTTCCATCTTCTGGTTAGTTTGTATGGAAATGGAGCAGGGGAAGGAGCTGCACTCCCGGTGGAGCTTCGGGGGGGGGGGGGGGGGGGGGGAGGGGAAGAATTTTACTGTCCTGTTGAGCCATTCTCCCCTCTTCACACACTCCCCGCCCAGGCAGGGAGAGCTGAAGGAAACAGCTCTGGCTATACCTCTGATGCCATATCCGTCTGGGTTCCTGTGCGGTGCAGGGCATCTGGGAGCAGCATGGCACACAGAGTTGGCATGCAGGGGAACAGGCAGCATGCAATACAGCCTGGTTCCAAGAGAAACAGGAAGGAACAGTGGGCCTATCCACCTGTTTGGGAAATAACTGCCTCATCCAGTCAGCTCCGGGCGTGGAGAGTGGCACAGCATTTATGTCACCCAGGAGCTCCACGCCACTCCCCATAGACCACCCAACTGGCAGCTCACATTAGAGTGTCAGCGATGCTGGCTGACATCGGCATGATGTCCTCCTTTACTCTGCCATTAACACTGGGCCTAGGACACGGTGGTGGGACTGGTCCTCTCCCTGCTTCACACATCCAGTGGCCCTTGCACCCTACGATGACTGATGGTCACACCAGCTTGCTCATGGCATGTCAGGAAGAGGGTGCTTTGTAGGAGGGGCTGCTGCCCACTGCTTCAAAGCTGAGCTGGCTTTAAAAAAATAAATTAAATCTCTACAATGATTACCAAAACAAAACCTTCAAACCATGCACTAAGAGTAACTGATCCAGTGAGGTCTGCCTGAGTCTGCAGACAGTCTGAAACAAGAGCTCTATTAGCTAATAGCTCTGTTTGTCTTGACAATCTGTTAACTCTGGGTCCTAATGATGACAACCCACCCATGAACATATCCATTTTGCTGCTGATCAAAGCACGGAAGCAAGGAGAGTGATGATGATCATGTTATGAAGTTCAGCACAGTTTACTGAGGCATTTCATTTTGACATCAGGAGGGCAAAGCTTGGTTTGAAGGAGGAACCAGGCAAAGTACTGCTACTGATCTAATGTGAACTTGTGTTGTCTTGTCACCCCCAGGGCCTCAGCTAAACACCTCACATTACATTCTCATCCCTCCTGGGCTTCCCCATGCCTTCCCCCCATGCCCTGCCCCCCTCACAGCTTCCTCCCGACCCTGCACCTAACCACATCCTCCAGTCCCTGCCAGAGCTTCCACGGGAAGTAGCCCTCTTCCCTGTCCTGCAGCATGAAGCTTGGAGCATGTTCTGCCATTTGCTACAGCTTTGATCTCCATGTTGAATGCAAGGGGGGTTCATGCAAGGGAATCTCACAAACCAGCCCCCCCCCGCAGACTGGGGCAGAGTAGACTAAGCACCCTAGGATGCTGGCTCCTCCCCCAGCCATGCACTCACCAATTTTCCTTCCAGAAAAGCTCTGGTTTCAGTGTAAAGGGCTTTCACGCTAACTGACACATCCACGGCTGCATTTCTGCTCAGAAACTGAGAGGAGATGGGTGCAAAGAAAGAGGAGAGAGAGAAGCAATGTTAGTAAGCAGGCACATGGAGACGAGCAGTGCTAAGGGACCAGGGCCTGATGGGACAATGCAGTCGGTACGCTACCCCTTCCTGGTTGGACAAGATGCTTTGGGATGCTGCTGGGTTCTGCAAGTCTGGTTACACTGTGTCACGGTTCTTTCCGCTACCCTAGCGCCCTCAGCAGAGCAAGACAAAGCCTTGGAGCACTGCCAGGAAGCAGCAACAAACCGCAGACCTTGCTGCCCCCTCACACCCTCTTGGCTGAGGCCCAAGTTCTCATCAATTCAGGCCTGTACTTCCATACCTCCCCTTGCCTTAGACCATCAGCCTAGGCAAGCCAGAGATGTCAGCTTGTTCTCCACACAGTAGCCTGCCTCCTGAGCCCACTGCACGCTTCACATCCGCTCTGGGCTCTGGCCTAGCATTTAAAGCCTTCGGGGGGGGGGGGGGGGGGGCTGGGACCAATGTTCCCTCTAATTTTTTACATCCATGTGCAGAATGAATTCTGTTATGTGCACCAATATGGAGGTGATGTGTCATGGGGGTGGGGACGAGAGGTTCAGAGTGTGGGAGGAGGCTCAGGGCTGGGGCAAGGGGTTGGGGCAAGGGGGGGGGGTGAGAGCTCAAGCTGCGGGTGTGGGCTCTGGGATGGGGCTGGGGATGAGGGGTTTGGGGTGCAGACTGCCCTGGGAGCTGTGGCAGGGAGAGAGGACTCCCCCCAGCCTTCTCTCACTGCAGCTGCGCAGCTTTGAGGGAATTTAGGCTGGGACGATGTCATCTTCCATGACCTCAGACCTATACCATCTTCAGGGACAAAGAAACTACATCTGCTCAGAGCAAGGCAATTGAGCGGCTGAGGCAAAGGAGTTTATTGTTGGGCCCAAGGCCTTAGTGGGCGAGAGTAGCATGCGCTGTGGTCGGAGCACATTCAGAGCCAGCACCAACTCCTGGTGAAAACCCGTACACCATCACAGATGCTGCTGGACAGATGCTGCTAGCCCAGGAAGGGGAAAGTAGACCCTGCTCTGGCACTGGAGCATGCCTCTATCATCATACTGCATCACTCAAGTACTGCAGTGACTGGGCAGCATGTACATAACATTGGTCGCTGTGCCAGGTGCTGTACAGAGCCTTGCCAGGCATGGCTGATATCTACAGGAGGTGGTGCAAATACTCAAACAGGCCTCAGTACATCCAACAGGGGGCAGTGGTGAGACAGGGCCAGAGCACCCCACACACACACACACTGTGCAGGTGCCTTCCAGGGTCATAACTGTCCAGAAACTTTCCTCGGGCCCCTGACAGATAATGACTTTCTGATTAAGTTGTCAGGGTGGATGAGGTAATCTCTTCTATTGGCCCAACTTCTGTTGGCGAGAGAGACAAGCCTTTGAGCTCCACAGAGCTCTTCTTCAGGTCTGGGAAAGGTTCTCCGAGCATCACAGCTAAATGCATGATGGGACAGATAGTTTTTAGCACAAGTAGTTAGCATATATTATAAGGGACCATTCAAGGTAAAGCGGCTCATTAACACCTCTGTCATCATAGTACGGAAAAAAAGGGGCCAGTGGGTTACAGATTGTTGTGATAAGCCATAAATCCAGGGTCTCTGGTCAGTCCATGATTTTTGGTGTCTAGCAGAGTAATGAGTTTAAGATCCCAGGCTCATCTGTTGAAAGTGTTATGCAGGTTTCCTTTGAGGATGGGGCCTGATAGGTCAGATAGCCTTGTGAGAATTGTGCTCACTCACAATAAATAGGGTATTTTTCTCCTTTATCATTTTCCTATGTGAGTTCATTTGAGAGCGTCATGACTGTCTGATTTCACCCACACAGTTGTTATTGGGGCAGTTCGTGCACTGGATGAGAAACACTACATGATAGCCACATGTAGGACCCCTGGATCTTGAAAGGGGTGTTGTGGGGGTGTTGATCATTGTAGCAGTGGAGATATGGCTGCAGGTTTTGCATCTGTTGTTCTGGTGGGGTCTGGTGCCACTTTGTGTTGGTGTGTCCTGGTCTGTGGGGAGGTTACATTAGCAGTGACGATCACAGTCACTCTCCCACTAAGAGCTCGGTGTGGCTCGAAAGCTTGTGTCTCTCACCAACAGAAGTTGGACCAATAAAAGATATTACCTCACCCATCTTGTCTCACTAATATCCTGAGACCAACACTACTACTACAACACTGCAAACATGATTCAACTGTCAGTTTTTCAAAAATTTCAAACTTCAAAAATTTCGGGTTTTGGAAACAAATGTCAGGTTTGTCACCATGAGCAGCCAAGGCTTACATAGGTCTAATAAGATCCAATGGATGGAAGTTGAAGCTAGACACATTCAGACAAGAAATAAGGTGTAAATTTCTAACAGTAAGGGGAATTAACCCATGGAAACGACTTACCAGGGTCGTGGTGGATTCTCCAGCACTGGCAATTTTTAAATCCCAACTGACATTTTTCTAAACTATCTACTCTAGTTCAAATGGGATTAATTCATGGCAGTGCTAGGACCAGTGCTATGCAGGAGGTCAGACTAGATGATCACAATGGTCCCTTCTGGCCTTATAAACTACGAATCTCTGATCAACACAGACCCGCAGAGCTCAGTAACGAAAACCCACACGACCCCATCACCAAGGGCTTGGAGCAGGACTTTCCCCTCCCCGCCCCAACATGTTTGGCTAGGTGGAGACAGAGAGAAGTGGATTTCATGTGGGGACGGGTGCTGACATTTCATGCAGCCAGGTAGCCTCCTGCATTTATATTCCACCTGTAACTCAGTCTCTGGCTCGCCTGGTCTATTTATAGCTGGCTTAGCTCCTTGTTCTATTTATTTACTGGCTCTCTCTATAATATCCATTTAACCTTTGGCTTCCCCCTTAATCAACCTTATCTCTCTCTCTCCACCGCGCTCCCTGCTACCATCTCTCCTTCGGATTGCACCCACGTGCTCATCCCCTGCCTCTCACTCCCCCTGGATGTGACACCAGGCAGGCTGTGCCCCTCACCTCGGGCCCGCTGCTGCTCTTGTTGGGAAGGGCCTCGTTCAGGGCCAGGGAACAGGCGTTCACGGCGTGGGCCAGCTCCTGTTCCATGGCTTTGTGGGTTGTGGCTGCCTCGCGGATCCTGCAGGGAAACAAAGGAAGGGAGCTGATGGGAATTCGCAGCTTCCCTTGGCGTCTAACCTGGGGAACGGGAAGTCTGGCCCATGGGCCAGGATCTGCATGCAGAGAGGGGATCCCTGGGAAGGAGTCCCTGTCCGTCCCACTGCTCCTTCACCACCCACAGGGGGCACCACTGAGTAGGTGCTTCCTCCTAACCCCAGCCAGCTCCAGACTGGCCTGCTCCCCTGCCTTGTCCCACGGGCACCCCAGCTCACTTGGTGATGAGGGTTTCCGCAGCTTGAGCCATCTGCTGCATCTGGCCATACTCCTCGTCGGTCAGGTACTCCATGGACTGCTGGGAGTTGAGGCGGGGCCGCGCCGGGGCTCGGTAGCCCTCGCCCTTCTGCTTGTCCTCCCATGACTTCAGGGTGCTTTCAAAGGCCTGCAGAGAGAAATGGCAATGCTGCTGCTAATGGGGGTTGTGGGTATCTGACCCTGCACTGCCTCCACAGGCACTGCCAGGAAGCTGGCATTCACCCCTGCACAGCTCCTGCCCCCCCCACATTGACACCCTAGGGCATCCCTTGGCTCAGAACTCAGTGCAGCAGCTCTGGGGGAGGACAATGGCAGCTGCCATGTCATCCCCAAGAACCCCAAATACTGGCATACACCAATCACTGCTCCCACTGCTGAAATGCAGCCACCTCTGAGGTGGAACGGGACAGATATTTAACAGCAACTCTATGTAGTTACCTGCATTGGAATTTCATTAACCACCCAGTTCTTTCGAGGAAGGGCTATGGGATCTTTAACTAGCCCAGCCAGCCAAGCCTTGTCTGAAAGATGGCACCTCCACCAGCAAAGCACCCAGCTAGCACCACACAGGGCACTGGCTCAGTGCTAGCTCGGATGAGAGGGCTCTCCTGACTGACTCAGCAGCATCACATCTGAGTTCCCCATCCAGCTACTGGACAGGCTCAGCCCATTTAGCTCATGAGAGCTGACGAGGTCCTAGCCCCAGGCAGAATGGCTGCATGCTAGCAGCAGCTACCCTGAGGTCTTACCCTGTCTCTCGTGAGCATCTGGGCTCGGTTCTTGTGTTGGATTTTGATGATCCCTGGAGGCTGGATCCAGGCTTCTCCATCTACCTGCACTGGGACGCCCTCATCTCCCCGGATCGTGATCTTCACCATCCGACACTGCCAAGCAACCACAGGAGAGGAGGCTGTCACCAAGCAGCAAGGCAGCGCACACGGCCCAGCCAAGGGCTTCACATAGCCCTAGTTAAAGAAATTCTCCCAGCAATCGCAGCTCTGCCATGGCTTGATGCCAGTGAAGTGCTGTCTGTGATGCCAGGGCATGCTGGCAAAGCCATGTCTCCTGCCAGCTGGCATTCTGCTCTCCTGGCAGAGCCACGTCTCCTGGCCCAGTAGCTGGGTTCTGCCAGGAGCACCAGTGCATCTAGATTGTAGACCCTACTGGGAGGCCTGATTCCTAGCTTGGGTCACTGGCTACAGATTAGCTCCACTCGAGCTAGCCGTGTCGCCAGCATGGCTCAGGCTAGCCACTGGAGTCCAATCCCTCCCAAGCCCTGGGTATGGGCTCAGACAGCGAGCCTGAGCACCTGCCCATGCTGCCACGGCCACACTGCTATTGTCAGGCCTCAGCTCAAGCAGAGCTGACATGTGTCCCTCTGCCTGAGCTGGGAACCCCACCTCCAGCTGCTGCAGAGCTGTACCATAGGCAGACCCACTCTGTGCTTCTCCGCCAGCATGCGGCCTACCCAGACACTCCACTCGCAGGGCGTCAGTTCTGGCCTGCCTGACACCCTGTGCAACGTGGGTGTGCCATGCTCCCAGAGAAGAGCTCATCACTCCATACTGGCAGGGGCACTGCACACTCATGGGGCACGGGACAGCCCCAATGAGATACAGAGGACAATACACTTGTCCCAAGCCCCTCAGGCCCAGGGCCGCCCGGAGGGCATGGGACAAAAGGGGCAGTTTGTTCCCAGCCCCCCAAACCCATGGAATCTGAGTCAGCAGTGTGCAGCTGACACTTGGTGTCACAGCTCCTGCAGATGGGTGGCTTGGCCAAACTTGAGTGGCGCTGCGACCCCATGCACCAGGTCACGTGGCCAGTGTGGGTAGCCGGGCCCAGCCTTGCAGGACAGGTACCGCCATGGAGAAGTCAGTGTGGGGAGAGCTTGCTTCCAACCCCCACCCCACTACGGGGGACCTCAGGGGCAGATTTTTCCCCAGGCCCTCCCAAAACCCTCGGGTAGCCCTGCTCAGGCCCCCCCAACAAAAGAGCTGCCCCACTGAAACTTAGAGCCTTCCCTGCCCATATCAGCAGGAGGCCCTTCCCGCCCACCAACCCTACTGGAGGGGGTACCCCCCTTCCCCTCCTCACAGGTCAGGAGCCTGACTCCCACACCTGCCCTTGCTTGACCTCCTGCAGCCTTTTCCGCCCAGGGTGCTCCCTCCCCAACCTATGTGGGCCTCATGGGAGGGAGGCAGCAATGGGGGGGGTCGTCCCCCCTGCAGACAGGCCCCATCTGGGCCTCCAGCCACCTGGGGCCTAGCCAGGTGGGGCCCAGCCAAGGTTTAGCTGATCTCCTGCAGCGGCGCTGCTTTACCTGGGCGATGCGGTGATGCTGCAGGTTGATGACTCGCGACATGGCCATCTGGATACTGCCAAAGACAGCAACCACCTCCAGCTTCTTATCATCGAAGGAGGGCGCCCCAAAGTTCTGCAGGGAACAGCACAGCCCCGTGACAGCCACCACCCCGGACCCCTCTTCACCACATTCTGGGGCTCTCTATACAGCTGCGTGTCTGTCTGCCCGCCTGGGGCTCTCTGTGTCTGTGTGTCTATACAGCTGTGTGCATGTTTGTCCATCCATAAGTCTCTGTGTCTGTGTCTATACAACTGAGTGCATGTCTGTCTGCCTAGGAGTCTCTCTCTGTGTGTGTGTGGCTATACATCTCTGTGTCTGTCTGTCTATATCTAGGCTAAGTTCCATTTCTAGGGACTCTCCAGCTGACCCAAGAGGTTGGAGCTGAAGGGTAATGACAGTGGAGCCAGGGTGGGAGCTGGGTCCAGTTGCTGAGACCAGAAGGTGGGGAGTGGAGGGAGGCAGAAGAGGCCCTGGCAGGAAACCCCAGGGGAAGCTGCCACTGACCTGAGCTACCCACACAGCCACCCACAGGCGGAAGGGGAGTGGGGCACTCAGACAGGGCCCGGGGCTCCCCTAAGGACTCGGCCTCCTCAAAGGGTCATTGCAACTTCAGACTTTTGGCCATAAACAACCCCTGAAGGTCAGGGCTGTGCACTGCAGCACAATGAGCTTGGAGTGTGCACATGAAAACAGCTCTACTCTGCTCTAGCCCTTTGCAAAGGGAGTAGCCCCACTTCACAGATAGAGAAACCGAGGCACAGTGAGGGGATGTGAACCCCTAAGGCCACAAGGAGTCAGGAGCGGAGTCAGGCCTAGATTGAAGACCTTCTGACCCCCAGCCCTCTCTGCTCTAGCTACCAGACAACAGTGCCTCCCAGTGAGACAGACTGCCACCCTTCCAACCCTTTCCTCAAAACCACCCAGGTACAGACTGCTGTCAGAATCAGGGCCTGAGCTAGATGGGCCCTGGGCTGATCCATCTGACGGGAGGTTGGAGACCAGACCAAGTGGAGCCAGGGCAGATCCATCTGGCAATTCCTCTGACCCTAAATGGATACCAGGTCTCTTGTTACAGCTGCACTGAGGCATCTCACCTTCAGATTTACCATTGACACTATTAGCAAAGAACCCTCCAACCGCGCCCCGCAGCCAGCACTCACGTTATCCTCCTTTGTGCCACCCCAGAAGTTGATGCCACCAGCATAGCTGGGGATGTTGAGCACGGCAATCCCCTGCAAACTGGGCAAGGAGATGGTCACCCCATCACACTGAAAGAGAAGACAAGGCAGGCTGAGATCTTCAATGTGTGCCAGGCACCACCTGCCAGCCCAGCCACATCCTCAGATCTGCCTGCAAAGCAGGCCAGGCAGGAACGCCAGCAAACTCCTGCATTTTGCTGTGAAACACAGCCCAGGCCTAAGAGAATTCAAGGGAGTCAGGGATTCTGGGCAGCCCGCCGTGATGTTACAGGGCTGGTTTGCAGAAGTCACTGTCCATTGGAGCATCACCGCTGTTTCAAGGCACTGACTACCCTTTAACATTCAGCCCCTGCCCTCCAAGAGAAAACAGGAAACACCCAGAGAATCACCAGCCTGAACTCACTCAGGCCCTGTGCTGATCCCCCCATTGTGCCTCATTACCAAGGCAAACCCATGCTCCGATCCAACCCAAGCAGGGTCAGGAGACTTGGTTTTAAAATAAAATGCAGGAGCCTTGTTTACGCTAGGGCTCCCCTGTTCGCACCACCAGGTGATGCTGTGCCAGGATGAGCAATGGTGGGAAATCTATGCACACACTCCCCCAGCACAGACACAACTGGAGAGTCCCTTGGCTTTCTTACGAATGCCTGCTTGGGCTTTCAGTAACCTACTTTGCACTGGGACTCAGTGCCTCTCCTTGGGCTCTGTGTTGCAAAGGAAGAGGTTTCCATGACACAAGCAAACACAAAGCAGGAGAAGAGACCGACACCAAGGCAGGGGGCCTGAGAAATGAGCATTGCTGTGGCCTGGCAGCCTAGCTTCTAGCTCTATCTGTGGCCCCCATTCCTACAGTCTCTCAGCACCTAAACCCCAATGCCCGGCAGAGAACAGGGATCTATCCAGAGCCCGCATATGTTCACTTAGCTGAGTACACCTGCTCTTGCTCTTATGCTCCCTCCAGTGATTTACGACCCCCAGATCAGGCCAGCACCTCTGATTACCTCCAGCTGGACTCGTTGCTCCAGGTTCTTGTAGGTCCTTTGCAGAAGTTCCTTAGTCCCCAGCACTCCGTACCACATCATGTTCTTGGTGCGACTGCTGCAGCGGGGCAAGGGGAGAGAAACGCACAGCTCTGAGCAGGTGCTTTAAATCCCGCCTGGATGCCTGTCTAACACAGATGCTCTAGCTCAGCCAGAAGTCCTGGGTGGGATGTGGAAGTCACTGGCTGAGGGTCTCTGGGCTGAGTTATAGAGGACATGATCACAATGGTCCTGAAACTCATGGATCTATGTTAAACCAGTCCTGCAGACAACTCCAAGCCCTGGTCGCCACTGGCACAGTGGCCAACAGCCTTATTATGGTGGTGCAATGAGAATGACTTTTAAATATGCAAATTAGACAACAGAGATAATTACTGTGCATAGGTTAATCTAACAGGCAACACAGACATTGCAGGACCAGATCTGACAATCTAGTCCCATATCCTCTTTCTCACCAGATGCTTCAGAGAAAGGTGCAAGAACCTGCTAGTGGCCAGGAATAACTGCCCATGGGGGAAGCATGCACTCTATTCCTACCACTGGCCTGTTAGGTGATCTGCTTTCCCACTCTGTGCCTCAGTTTCCCCATGTGTAGAATAGGGATAATGGCTCTGCCTCCTTTGTAAAGAGATCTCTAGCTGAGAAGAACTGTATAACTCTCTTAGGTAGTATTGTTATTCAGCCATCACTTCATCCCTTCTTTTTCTGCCATTCAAGGTAACTGAGTAGCAGGATTTAATTCCACCTCAGGGCATCCAGTGAGCTGAGCTCCTCTCCAGAGGTTTACATGATCTTGCCAAGACCCTCTGAGATGCTAGTAATACCTGATTGCTGTAGGTTTACTCTAGATATACAGGATCTGATTTTGCAGAGACTTCCGCTGGTTCCCACTGGCCTTTGTAAAATGGGATAATTATAAATACCCACCTCACAAGGATTAACGTCCTGGGGCCTAATTAACGAATGTTTGCAGAGTGTTAGAAGATGTTGGGATGAAGGGCATTGGCGCAGTGCACTGCATGGCTCTTGTTAAACAAGCTGTTATTATTGCCACGTGGCTGCATTCCATTCAAGTCAGGCACCATAGGCACCTTCAGCTAAACAGACACGCGGACTCACATCAGAGCAGTTGAGGCTTCATGACAGATAAGGAGCAGCGTGAAGCTCAGCCCAACAGCAGATCACTTAGGCTCTGTCTACACTACAGACTTCTGCCAGCATGGCTGTCAGCCAGGTGTGAAGAGGTGTGGTCTGACTGACGTAACTTGCCGGCACAAGCCCCTGGTGTAGACACAACTAGACTGGCCACATGTGCTTGTCCTGGTGTCACTGGTTTCACTCGGGGCGGCTGGAATAAGCTATGCTGGTTCAAGCACAGCTTTTCCGGTATAAGCTGTGTCCACACTAGGAGTGCTTTGCACTGGTATCGCTATACCGGTAAAGCCCTCCTTGTGTAGACCTGGCCAAAGACAGCTCCCCACAGCTCCCTGCATAGGTTGCCCCTGGAGTGCATGCTCTGAGGCAGAGGGTGTCTTTATAGATGACTCCCTCATGAAATGGGAACTCAGCAATCAAGGAGTTCTGACCTCTGCTCCTAGCCTGAGGCACTTTCCATTTGACGGAGGTAGGGGGGCTCTTTTGCCTACCTGCACTTTTTGGGGTGCTCGTCCCGTTTGTTGTTGAACTCCAGAGAGATTTTGGCATCCAGGCCTATGCCGAAGTAGTTATTCATGACGCATCTTTCGGAGAATTGTCTGAAAGCAGCAGATGGGGAAGGTGAGGTTTGGACACAGAACAATGCAGCAATGATCACAGGGGTGGAACCGGGAAATGGCAGCAGAATGAAAATATCAGTCCCATATTGAAACATCCGTATGAGAATTCTTGAGATTTATTATGGGTTTTGAAGGGGCTTTAGAATGCCAGCGACAATTGGAGCTTTGTGATTGGCTGTCAGTCATGTCACAGCCATGTCTGATTGGCTGTCAGTGATGTCATAGCCAAGTTTCTAGTCCCCATTAAACACACAGGGTTGATAGTTCTGTGTGTAATGACCCCATGGCAAAATAATAATAGCGTGCACCAGGCCAGACCTTATTACACTTCTCAAGTGGGGAAAGCCAGGCAAACCTTCAGCTAGCCACGCCACATTCTGTTACCAACTCTGCAAAAGATACTGTCTGCTCGCCTGGCATTGTTTAATGATACCAACCGGACGTGCTATGGCCAGGCAGATTGTTGGCTGACGACTCACAGATAATTTGCTGATCCTAAACAGCCAGGGGACAATTCTGCTCTCAATTATGCCAATTTTCCATGGATGTAATTCCATGAGCTTCAGTGGAGGGACTCCAGATTTACACCAGTGCCAGAGAAGAATCAGACCCTGGCTTTTTAATTCTGTCATTGATTTAACAAGAACAGGTGAAGGAGCAGATTCCAGCTGCTGAACTAGCTGGTACATCTTTGCTTCCTGGAGATCAATAATATCTTGTGAAGTTAAAGCGGGAGAGTTAGGCAGGCTGTGTTAAGGACTGTGCTTTCACCAATCTGTACTGCAGGGACAGCACTCAGACACTGCAGTAATAGTCAGACAAACAGACAGAGAGACAGACACCTCTAAATGTTTTCGTTTTAATTAAATCCAGAATCTCTAAAATTGATCAATTCCAACTAACAGATGATCAATTTTTTCCCCCCCAGGGGAGCTCACTGCATTACTCTGAGATGCCTTTGCAGATCCCAGCCTGAAGGTATTATACACCTACAGTTCCAGCAACGGCCACAGCGCTTGAAGCCCAGACAATGCAATCCACCAAGCTCGCTGGTCACTGCATTCTACACTAGTTGGCTTTCACAGATAGAGCACATGGCTGTCACCCAGCCCTGGTGATGACAAAGTCGAGGGTCACAGTGAGGAGGACGGTGGCCACGTGTCAATTAGCGGTACTGGGGGAAAACACACATGGACCTTCAAGAAACAGGATGCTTCCAAACAAGAGGCTGCGAGCAGCTCCCCTCCCTTCCTTTTGGCAGTGTGGAGAGAACCCCCCACCCGCGAGAACGGAAAGTTCCACTTCAACAAAAACCCCTCTCGTCAGCCAATCAGAATTAAGAGAGACATATATGAGACTCTCTGGGAAAGAGGAGGAAAACTGGCTGGTGAAAGGCTGATAATGATTGAGACTGAGGTTAAGGTCAAGTGTTGACAAAGGAGAGGCAATATATTCTTTGTGGTTTTCGGCAAGTCATTTCCTTACCTGGGCCTCAGTTCCCCCTTGTCAAACGGGGATAAGAGCTCTACCCTACAGGGGGGCAGCATCGGAGGCCTGGACACGCGCCAGGGATTAATGTTGCCCAGAGCACGTACTCACATGGTGTTGGGATCCTCGGTGAAATGGACAGTGCTGAAGCTGTCAGGTCTATCCAGGAAGATAGACGACGTCGTGGAGATCACCGTACCCCGCCGGGAACCTGGCCAAAGGGGAGATGCTCTTTAGCAGCCAGCAGCGCCCCTGCCCTTAACAAGCGCATACCCTGCATCCTACCCCTAGCCTGCCTTCCTTAGCCCCCAACACCGCACTAAGAAACCCCTTCACTTCTGAGTGCAGAGAGGACCCCAGTGTGGCACTCTGCTAAGCACTTTGCATGCTGACACTTTAAATGGGACATGCCCCTAGGGGAGAGTGCTGGGTGTGGCCCTACAGACATGGATTATGGGCAGGTCTGGTGACATGGTTTGTAAATCCCTTGCAAAGAGCCTGGACAGTCTGTTTCCTGATTATCTGCACTCAGTTCTCCCTTCTCACCCTGCTTTGATAATGGAGGGTGCAATACGCACTGCGCTCCTTCCCTACCACCAGCAGGGGTCAGGGCATGGGGGTTAGTTAGCCAATTAAGTGGGCTTTGGATCAGGCCCTCAGTCAACAGAAGCCCTTCCATTGACCTCAATCAGCTTTGGATCAGGTTCCTACTGCTCTACTGCCAGCAGGGGGAGCCCCAGGTATTATTGATTTCCAACACACACACTGATGAGTCAAGGTGGGGCCCTCATCCCTGCCCCACTCCAGAGAGTTGCACTCCTCTGCTATGGTACCTGGACTCTGCAGGACACAGCCTGCCAGTCTGTCAGAGCCTCCACAGTCCCCTGCACACGGCTGATCAATTTCCCTTGAAACGCCCAGGCCGGGATTCCTCTGCGGCCTCCAGCCAGCGCCCACACTGCCAATGCCTGACTGTCCAAACATCACCAGCTCTCAGCCACCCAATGGTGGGCATGGGCGTAGCTTGGGCAGACAGCGTGTGCAATCCCACAGCACGCTCACGTTGCACATGGCCCTAGCCATCTGACGGCTGGAAATCTCCAGGCTTATCCTGGTTTGGCCTGTCTGCTGTGCTCTGAGACTGGTATTTAGATTGCTCCAGGCGCTATGCGGGCAGCAAAGGTGAGCTCAAGACCAATACCCCCTGCCAGTTACACAACAGCAACTAGGAGTCCTGCTCACAGTCACAGATGCACTGTAGTACGTAGCTGGGGGGCCTCCACTTTAGAAAACAGGGCCCCTTTAATCTGTGTATTTGCCACCCCCAATCCTGCCTTGGTTCCAGCTTCTCCGATCATTTTAAATAACGAGTGACGTGGAAGAGCCCATGATCCTGAATGGGGAGTGGGCTGCATGAACCAGCCGGAGACTTACAAAGGATTTCAGTCTCTTTGCTGAACTCTTCCAAGCTGTCCTTCTTGCTGGAAGCCGTGATGCTCCGATAGGCTTGAGTCTGCTTGTTCTGCTCATCCACAGCTACACGGGAACAGGCAAGGCATGCAATGTAAAGCCAATGCTAGGGGTATGGCTACACAGCAGTGTCAGCCCGGGGTTCATGGGACTCGAGTCAGTCCATTCATGTCAGGGAAACCTGGAGGCTGGAGCATCTACACTGCATTTTAACCCTAGGTTAAAGATTTGCTGACCCATGCTCAAACCTAGGGCTCTGGCACCCATACTCCAGTGCGCAGAACCAAGTCAAAGTAACCATATCCCAGAGTGCCTAGTGCCCCCACCAACCCCATCGACACTCTAGCCCTAGGAACATGGTGCACTGTGGGAAAACTCTACTGCCCTGCCTGTTTCCCAACTGTGACATGCTATTGATGGGACTCAGAAACACATAATGACTCCTGTGGTGGCTGTCCTGGAAGCACACGGCAGAGTGAAAAGGCTTTACTCTGAACTGCCCCTAACCTGAGAACTGGGTTCCTCACTAGGCTGAGTCACATGGACAGGAAAATGCCCAGGGCAGGCCCCTGTTCTGAGGGTAACTAGGGCACCCAGCTCCAGGGCTGCCAGACTGCACCATGGGCTGGTTAGTGACGGGGTTTTTGTTTAGCTGGTTTTTATTTATTGTTGTCTGTTTGTTTTGAATGGAGGTGTCCGAGGAAGAACACACACCCCCAGCCTGGCTGCTGCCGGATGCTGAGCGGTGAAGGGCATCCCCAGGGCTTGGGGTGCAAGGTGCTCCAGCACTCCCGGGATCCCTGGGAGGCTATGCGGTAGTTTTGGGGCTGGCTCCCACTCTCCCACCTGACAATGCATGCAGCCCGGGCGTCCCTGCACACACAGCCCCAGGGAGGGTGGGGAGGCCCGGGGGGAAGGGACAGAGCGGAGCAGGACTAAGCGGCTGTCCTGCAAGGAGGGGGAGCAGCAGAGCTCCCGGCTCAGCAGGGCTGGGGCAGGGATGATCCTCAATATCCTGGCAACCAGGAGCCGCCTCCTGCCAGTCAGCTTTGCTCCGTTCCAGGCAAGCTCTGCACAGCAGTGAGGAGGAGCCGGAGCAGGCAAGGGGAGCGGGCTTGGCCAGGCAGTAATGGCGCTTCCAGCCTCTGCGCTGGCTGCCTGCAGCACTGCTCCTCTGCTGCCAGGAATTCTGGGATAGACAGATCCAGAGGTCTTCCAGGACCCGAGTCAAGCCAGAGCCATGTGCACAGGAAAGCAATAGGGGTCGGACCCTAGGTCCCAGCTTAACACAGGCTCGGACCCTCCACGTCAGCTAACCTAGGTTAGCGTGGCTGCAAGGGGGGTTAGACTTGAGCTCAGGCTTACATTGCTGCATAGACATACCCTAGGGATGCCCAGCCAGCACCTGGATGTACCCGATGCTTCCTCAGCTCACTGCTGATGGGTCTGACTCTTGCAAGTGTTTTCACTCCACCTCGTAGGGCTGGCTGAGCTCCCGAGGCCCAGGGGGCAGAGGGGTCTCCTGTCCCAGCACAGAAACCCCAGCCAGGAGGCCTCTGCAGGCTGTCGTGGCACCTGGTCCTTGGTGAACCAGGCTCTTGCAGGAGCTGCCACCTGGCCCTGACGTTCTAGAGAGTATACAGAGCCTAAAGCCTACAGATGGGAATGCCAGAGATACTGTCTGGACTGGATGCTCAGGACTCCAACCCTATCTGGACCTGCCAGCAGCCCATGCGGTGCCTGCACAAAATGGGCACAGTGCTCCTGGCAGCTGCGGTTAGAACCGATATTAGATGAGGCAGCTGGAGTCTGGCTCACAGGAGGAAAGGCAGCAGGACTGGGCCCTTCGCTAGTGCCGAGCATAAAGTGAAGGGGCTGGTTCCATGCCCAAAGACCCAGGCGGTCTGGCATATGCTCTAGCATGATGAGAAGTTCACTGAGCAGACAGAACCATCCAGGAGATAGGGACCCCTGCTCTTTTGGCTCCTTCCTGCACTCCACCCCATGCTACCAGGACCTGTGACCCACCAGGGATGCTGCTCCTGGATTAGCCACCAGGGTGCGCTCCCTGACTTTTATTAGAGTCACCTCTGAGTGATTCACACTGGTGACTCAGTGACTCAACTTCACAGAGGGGGAAACTGAGGCCCAGAAGGGTCCAGGCCAAAATGATCAGCAGGGCCCCATGCTGTGGGGTGCCTCTGTTTTGGGCGTCCTGCCTGGCCAGATCTGGCTTGATTTTTAGAAGTGCTGAGCATTAAAAAAAACGGTTACCCACCTTTCGTAACTGTTGTTCTTTGAGATGTGTTGCTCATGTCCATTCCATACTAGGTGTGTGCATGCCCACATGTGCGGTCATCAGAGATTTTTGCCTTAGCGATACCCGTAGGGCCAACTTTGGTGCCCCCTGGAGTGCCGCGCTCATGCGTCGATATATCAGGTTCTGCCAGCCCTAGGCCCTCTCAGTCCCTTCTTGCTGACAACTGCGACAGAGAGGCCGGTGAGCGGGTAATGGAATGGACATGAGCAACATCTCGAAGAACAATAGTTACGAAAGGTAGGTAACCGTTTTTTCTTCTTTGAGTGCTTGTTCATGTCTATTCCATTCTAGGTGACTCACAAGCAGAATCAACGGAGGTGGGCTTTGAGCTCACGGTCTTGAAGCTTGTAGCACAGCTCTCTCAAACCTAGCATCATCTCAGGCCTGCTGGGTCAGCACATAGTGCAACGTGAACGTGTGGACGAATGACCAGGAGGCAGCCCAACAGATCTCTTGGATCGGCACCTGTGCCATGAAGGTTGCTGATGACGCCTGCACCCTAGTCGAATGAGCTGTCACGATCGCCGGCAGGGGCACATTTGCCAGCTCGTAGCAGTAGCAGATGCAGGCTGTGATTCAAGATGAGATTCTCTGGGCAGACGCTGGGCGACCTTTCATTCTGGCAGCAATAGCAACAAACAACCGCGTTGACTTACGGAACGGCCTTGTTCTATCAATGTAGAAGGCCAGTGCCCGTCTGACATCCAGGGTATGCAGCCTGCGCTTGTCATCCGTCACATGAGGCTTTGGACAAATAACTGGTAAATAAATGTCTTGACCAGTGTGGAACTGGGAGGCAGCCTTGGGCAGAAAGGCCGGGTGCAGATGCAGCTGGCCTTTGTCCTTATAGAAGACCGTATATGGCGGCTCCGACGTGAGCACCCTGAACTTGTACACCCTACGGGTTGAAGTTATAGCACCCACAGAAAAAAAATAGTGGGTGCTGAGCACCCACCAGCAGGCCCCCCCTCTCCTCCTCCCCAGCACCGAGCCCCGCCGATCAGCTCGTTCCCATCCCCCGCAGTGCCTCCCACTGGCTGCCATCAGCTGTTTGGCGGTGTGCTGGGGGAGGAACGGGGGGCGGGCCTGGGCGACGCATGGGCCAGATGCGGGAAATGGAAGGGGCGGGACCAGCCCCTTCCAGCCACTGAGATGCTGCTCTGCAGCCCTGCATGGCGGTTGCCTGAGAGAGCCTGGATGGGGAGGTGACTCCCGCTGCCTGCCTGGGCTCGGGTCCCCGGAAGCCGAGCCAGGCGGGGAGCAGAAGCCACCTCCTCCCCAGCCAGGCTCTCTCAGGCAGCTGCCGGGCAGGGCTGCAGAGCAGCGACCAGGAGGGGCCGGCGTTAAAATCAGCTCCCTCCTGCTCCTCACCTGGGCTCCTGGGGAGCAGGGAGAGCAGCAGAACGTGCTGGGAGGGCAGGCGCAGCAGGAGGACAAAGCACCCCTCCCCTACAGGTAACATGGGGCGGGGAGAGTGCGGTGGCCCCAGGGCTGGGAGCAGGGGACACACATGTGACCTGCCCTTTTGCTCATGCCCCCCCACTTTGGGGAGGCACCAGTTGAATACGGGGGAGAAGGAGGGGGCGGAGCAAGGATGGGAAGAGGTGGGGTGGGGGTGGGGCATCATGGGAAGGTGCAGAGTGGGGGCGGGGCCTAGGACGGAGCAGGGGGTCGAGCACCCCCCAGGAAATCTGGAAGTCTGCACCTATGGACCGAGTCCCAGACATGCAGGTAAAGGCACTCCAGACATTTCAGGAACCGCGCTGTCATGGGATGGACGAAGACCGACCAGCCTTGAAACGGAGGAACACCGAAACAGCCGCCAGGTGGATGGAAGGCCTGGTCTACACTATGACTTTAATTCGGATTTAGCAGCGTTAAATCAAATTAACCCTGCACCCATCCACACAACGAAGCCATTTATTTCGAAATAAAGGGCTCTTTAAATCGATTTCTGTACTCCACCCCGACGAGCGGAGTAGCGCTAAAATCGATATTGTCATTTCGAATTAGGGTTAGTGTGGCCACAATTCGATGGTATTGATCTCCGGGAGCTGTCCCACAGTGCACCATTGTGACCGCTCTGGACAGCGATCTGAACTCGGATGCACTGGCCAGGTAGACAGGAAAAGCACCGCGAACATTTGAATTTCATTTCCTGTTTGCCCAGCGTGGAGAGCACAGGTGACCACAGATAGCTCATCAGCACAGGTAACCATGCAGGCCGATAATCGAAAAAGAGCACCAGTATGGACCGTACGGGAAGTACTGGATCTGATTGCTATATGGGGAGAGGATTCAGTGCTAGCAGAACTTTGTTCGAAAAGACGAAATGCCAAAACTTTTGAAAAAGATCTCCAAGGGCATGATGGAGAGAGGCCACAATAGGGACTCAGATCAGTGCTGCGTGAAAGTCAAGGAGCTCAGACAAGCCTATCAAAAAACAAAGGAGGCAAATGGTCGCTTCGGGTCAGAGCCGCGGACATGCCACTTCTAGGCCGAGCTGCATGCAGTTCTAGGGGGAGCCGCCACCACTACCCCACCTCTGACCGTGGATTCCGAGGCGGAGATAATCTCATCAGCTGCACCTGAGGATTCTGCGGACAGGGAAGAGGAGGAGGAGGACGACGAGCTTGCAGAGAGCACCCAGCACTCCGTTCTCCCCAACAGCCAGGATCTTTTTCTCAGCCTGACTGAAGTACCCTCCCAACCCAATATCCAAGACCATGACCCCATGGAAGGGACCTCGGGTGAGTTTACCTTTTAAAATATAAAACTTGCTTTTAAAACAAGCATTTTTTAATGATTACTTTGCCCTGAGGACTTGGGATGCATTCGCGGCCAGTACAGCTACTGGAAAAGTTTGTTAACGTGTCTGGGGATGGAGCGGAAATCCTCCAGGGACATCTCCATGAAGCTCTCCTGGAGGTACTCCAAAAGCCTTGCCACAGGGTTTCTGGGCAGTGCAGCCTTATTCCATCCTCCATGGTAGGACACTTGACCATGCCATGCTTGCAGCAAGTAATCTGGTATCACTGCATTACAAAGCCTGGCAGCATATGGTCCCGGTGTTTGCTGGCATTCAAGCAACATCCGTTCATTATCTTGCTGTGTAATCCTCAGGAGAGTGATATCACTCATGGTAACCTGGTTGAAATATGGGAATTTAATTAAGGGGACAGAGGTGGCCGTTCCTACTTGGCTGTTTGCCTGTGACTGAAAAGAAATCCTTCCCTGCAGTTAGCCAAGCGCGGGGGGGGCGGAATTGGCCCTGAGCTTTTTGCGTTTGGCTAGCAGGGATCTTCCCTGTTACCAGCCACGCGGTGGGGGGAGGGGTACAGCGATCATCCCAGAGAATTGGATGTGGGGGGGTTAGTTTGTTTTCTGCTGCTGAAGGTTAACAGGAAAACTGCAGCAGTCAACGGGCTTCGCTTGGTATGTGGGAAAGGAGGGCGCAGAAGCCAAAAGACAATGGCTTACCATGGCCGCATGCAAGCTGAATTCTGTTGCCCGGACCTGCGTCTGTGATCTCTAACACCAAAGCCACAGGCACTCAATATTAAGATGGAAAATGCGACCTGGTACTGAAATCACATGTGCTATGTAATGTGAATAGTGTTGTTCACCATGAAAGAGTATAAGCATTGTTCTGTAAAATATATCATTTTAAAAACTTCTCTCCTTTTTTTCAACCCTCCCTCCAGCAGCTGCAGATTTTTCAAGCCTCCCTCCTCTGTCCCAAAGGCTATCACAGATAAGGCGGCGGAGAAAGAGGACACGAGACGAGATGTTCACGGAAATAATGGAATGCACCAGCAATGAAAGAGCTCATTTGAATGAGTGGAAGGACACGGTATCTCAATTTAGGAAAGATGCCAGTGAACGTGAGGTCATGAGGGACGCTCGAGATGAGAGGTGGCAGGCTGGAATGCTAGGGCTGCTGCGTGATCAAACGGACATGCTCCGGCGTCTGGTGGAGCTTCAGGAACGGCAGCAGGATAACAGACTGCCGCTGCAGCCGCTGTATAACCTCCCTCCCCCCTCACCATGTTCCATATCCTCCTCACCCAGACGTGTAAGAATACGGGGGGGGGGGAGGCTCCGTGCACCCTCCCACTCCACCCCAGTGGACAGCCCAACCAAAAGGCTGTCATTATATTGAATTTTTTCAGTGGCCTTTTACTTCCCTCCTATCCTCCTCCCAAACCTCACCCAGATTACCTTGTCGGTTCTCTCCCTATGTTTATAATCAATTAATAAAGAATACATGATTTTTAAATGATAGTGACTTTATTTCCTTTGAAAGCAAGCTGGGGGAAGGGGGAGGGTGGGTTCCTTACAGAGAATGAGTCAATAAAGGGGGTGGGTTTTCATGAAGGAGAAACAAACAGAAATTTCACACTGTAGTCTGGCCAGTCATGAAACTGGTTTTCAAAGCTTCTCTGATGCACAGCGCTTCCTGGTGTGCTCTTCTAATCGCCCTGGTGCAGGTGATTTGCCTCAGCCTCCCACCCCGCCATAAAGGTCTCCCCCTTACTTTCACAGAGATTGTGGAGCACACAGCAAGAAGAAATAACAATGGGGATATTGGTTTGGCTGAGATCTGAGCCAGTCAGTAACGATCGCCAGCGACCTTTTAAACGGCCAAATGCACATTCTACCACCATTCTGCACTTGCTCAGCCTGTAGTTGAACAGCTCCTGACTCCTGTCCAGGCTGCCTGTGTATGGCTTCATGAGCCATGGCATTAAGGGGTAGGCTGGGTCCCCAAGAATAACTATTGGCATTTCAATATCCCCAACGGTTATTTTCTGGTCCGGGAAGAAAGTCCCTTGCTGCAGCCGTTTAAACAGAGTAGTGTTCCTGAAGACGCGAGCATCATGAACCCTTCCCGGCCAGCCCACGCTGATGTTGGTGAAACGTCCCTTGTGATCCACAAGTGCTTGCAGCACCATTGAAAAGTACCCCTTGCGGTTTATGTACTGGGTACCCTGGTGCTCCGGTGCCAAGATAGGGATATGGGTTCCATCTATCGCCCCACCACAGTTAGGGAATCCCATTGCAGCAAAGCCATCCACTATGACCTGCACATTTCCCAGAGTCACTACCTTTCATAGCAGCACCTCAGTGATTGCTTTGGCTACTTGCATCACAGCAGCCCCCACAGTAGATTTGCCCACTCCAAATTGATTCCCAACTGACCGGTAGCTGTCTGGTGTTGCAAGCTTCCACAGGGCTATCGCCACTTGCTTCTCAACTGTGAGGGCTGCTCTCATCTTGGTATTCTGGCGCTTCAGGGCAGGGGAAAGCAAGTCACAAAGTTCCAAGAAAGTGCCCTTACGCATGCGAAAGTTCCGCAGCCACTGGGAATCGTCCCACACCTGCAACACTATGCGGTCCCACCAGTCTGTGCTTGTTTCCCAGGCCCAGAATTGGCGTTCCACGGCTATAACCTGCCCCATTAACAGCATGATCTCCAAAGCACCGGGTCCCGCGGTTTGATAGAATTTCATGTCCATATCCTCATCACTCTCGCTGCCGCGCTGCCGTAGCCTACTCCTCGCCGCCTGGTTTTGCAGGTTCTGGTTCAGCATAAACTGCACGATAATGCGCAATGTTCATGACTGCTGTCTTGAGCTGAGTGGGCTCCATGCTTGTCGTGGTATGGCGTCTGCACTATTCACCCAGGAAAAAGGCGCGAAACGGTTGTCTGCCGTTGCTTCTCTGGAGGGGGGGAAGAATATACCCAGAACCACCTGCGACAATGTTTTTGCCCCCATCAGGCATTGGGATCTCAACCCAGAATTCCAATGGGCGGAGGAGACTGCGGGAACTATGGGATAGCTATGGGAAATCGACGCTAGCCCTGGTACATGGACGCACACCACCGAATTAATGTGCTTAGTGTGGCCGCATACATTCGACTTTATACAATCTGTTTCCAAAATTCTAATTATATAAATTCGGATTAATCCCGTAGTGTAGACATACCCGAAGATATCGACAGGCTCTGGAGCTTAAGGTAAAGGATGTCCTGCAGCAGGAACATGCCAGTCCAAGGACCAACACGTGAACCCAGTTTGCCACATAGGTAGCCCTGGTGCATGGTTTCCTGCTGCCTAGGAGGACCTGTTAGACACTAGCAGAGCACTCCTGCTCATCCATACTTAGCCAAGCAGCAGCCAAGCGTCAAGTGCAGCGACACCAGTTTTGTGTGTAGCAAGTTGCTATCGTTCTGGGACAGCAGATCCGGCCGAAGAGGTACCTGCAACGGGGTGGCTGCTGCACACAGAAGTCCCAAAGGCTGAGCGCCTCCTGACAAAGGGCCAAAGACCTGGCATCTCCCTGCCTGTTGATGTAATACATTGCAGGTGTATTGTCCATCAGGACCTGCACCACCCTGCCCTTTGGGTGGAGTAAGAACACCTGGCAGGCCAAGCGAACAGCTCTGAGCTCTCTGATGTTGATATGAAGGGCTAGATAGTTTTGTAGCCAGCAGCCCTGGATGTTGCGCTCACACAGGTGGGCTCCCTAGCCCAGATCCAATGCATCCAAGACAGGGTGAGTGATGGAGATGGGGGTCACGAAGGGAACCCCCTGCAGCACCAACTCAGGATTCAGCCAACAATTCAGGGATGAGAGGACGTGACTCAGCACTGTGACCACCCGGTCCAGGGCATGTCTGCTGGGGATGTAAACCGAGGCCACCTACCTTTGCAGAGGCTGCAGATGAAGTCGAGCATGGCTGACCACATTCGTGCATGCGGCCATGTGGCCTATCAGTCGCAGGCACGTAAGAGCCGTGGTGAGCAGATGGCTCTTTATGTGGGCCATCAAGTCCAAAATGGCCTGAAAACACGCTTCTGGAAGGAAGACCCTGGCCCATGTGGAGTTGAGAACTGCTCCGATAAACTCTATGCGTTGAACTGGTGTTAACATGGACTTCTCTGTGTTTATTAACAGGCCCAGATCATTGCAGATGGACCGCACCGAACCGAGGCTGTTGCACCCGCTCTGGAGACCTGCCCTTGATGAGCCAGTCATTGGGACATATGAAGATCTGGACCCCTTGATGTCTCAGGTAAGCCACTGCCACGCATTTCGTGAACATCCTGGGGCCCGAGGACAGGCAAAAGGGTAACGTTGTGAACTGGAAGTGACGCCTGGCCACTATGAAACTCAGGAAATGCCTGGGTCCCTGGAATATGGAGACATGAAAGTAAGCGTCCTTTAAGTCAAAAGCAGCGTACCAGTCCCCCGGATCCAGGGAAGGGATGATGGAGGCCAGGGAGACCATGCAGAACTTCAACTTCTTGAGAGACTTGTTGAGGCCACACAGACCCAGGATAGGTCTGAGGCCCCCTTTGGCCTTTGGGATTAGGAAATAACAGGAATAGAATTTTCTTCCTTCCATGTCCTGAGGAACCTCCTCTATAGCCCCCAAGCCCAGGAACTTCTCAACCTCCTGAACGAGGAGTTGCTTGTGAGAAGGGTCCCTGAAGAGGGATGGGAAAGTGGGGGTGGGGTGGGAAGGAGGGGCAGCCAAGAACTGAAAGATATAGCCCCAAGGCACTATGTCCTGGACCCAGCAGTCTGACGTAACCCACGACCAGGCCGAGCGGTAGGGGAAAAGGCAGTCGAGGAAAGGCGGGTAGGATCCGGTTGGCTGATTGGGGTATCACTCTTGGGTGCACCCTCAAAATGATTGATTCTGGCCCCCTGGGTGTTTGGCGGCCCAGGCTGGTCTAGTGAATGGGAGGAAGAAAGGTGACAACAACTAAAACTAATGTCCCTTCTCCTCGTAGGTCCCTGACAAGACTGCCTGGCGGCAGCGATGGCCAAAAGAGCTTCCTGGCTGATTGAGGCGTGTGCATGCTCAACGAGTGAAGGGTAGCCCTGGTATCCTTCAATCCATGCAGCCTGGGGTCCATTTGATCTGAGAACAGACCAACTCAGTCAAAAGGGAGGTCCTGGATCAAGGCATGCATCTCCTGGGAGAGGCCTGCAGTCTGGAGCCAGGAACTACATCACGTGACAACTGCCGATGTGACCACCCTTGCCGCTGAATCCGCCGCATCCCATGCCTTCTGCAGAGAACATCTGACTGCCGCCGTGCCCTCCTCCACCAGCATGCCCAACTCCTGGGCCAGACCCTGAGGGAGGGATTCTGGAAACTTCTTAAGACTATCCCAGAGATTAAAATTGTACCAGCCCAGCAGGGCCTGATGGTTTGACACCTGGAATTGCAGGCTGGGAGCTGAATACATTTTTCATTGTTTTTGGGGGTCGAGGAGGTGGGGACCTGTCTGTCCTTCTCATTGGCCACAGACTCAACTAGCAAGCCTGGTGGTGGGTGGGTATAAAGGTATTTGAACCATCTGGCCAGCACAAAGTACTATTTCTCTGCCCATTTTGAGGTGGAAGGGATGGAGGAGGGGGTCTGCCACAGGGTCTTGGAGATCATGAGGGTCCCGTCATGTAAGGGTAGGGTGACGCGGGTGAGCGTAGAGGCCGAGAGGACATTGAAGAGGGTGTCCCCTCCTATTCCGCAATCTCCTGCACCTTGAGCCCCAAGTTCTTGGCCACATGCCAGAGAAGTCATCTGGTGAGCTAGCTCTGGAAGGTCCCATGACCCCCCTCATCCAGGGATGACAAGGAAGACTGGATCACTGAAGGAGGTTCTGGGGTCTTGACCACAGTTGGAGAAGGAGGTTTAGGGGTGGGCACAGTTTCCTCCACCCCGACCTCAGAATGAGGTTTCAGTTGCTGGTGGGGCTACCGACCGATGCTCCAAAGTTGCCACCAAGGAGTGTTGCGAAGGGGGCATCGTCACAACCGGTATGCCCCACACAGTCCAATACGGCCTTACGTTGGCCACTGGCTGTGCTGCCACTGCGGTGTCGCAGACAAGGGAGCGGGTTCCGGTGCCCAATCATACCGATGGGACCTGGGTGATGGGCTGAACTGGCCTTCTGTACCAGAGGAGCCACCTTCCGTCGACCAGGGAGGGGCCATCAATGCCTGCATTTGTTTACTGGTCGTGACTACTGGTGACTGTTGACCTGGTGTAACTGACCAGTGACTGTACTGGGGAGAGCAGTACTGGTGCCAGGGAGACCAGTGCCAAGACGGGGAACGTTCCCACCGCACCAGCGATCAGGACCGACGCCTGCAGGACGACCGGCGAGAGAGTGAGCGGTGCAGGGAAAAGTAGGGGGAGTGTCGACCCCGTGCCAGTGAGTAGCACTGAGGGGATCTGGATGCCAGCCTGGGCGACCGCCAACGCGACTGGGACCTGCCCCTGGATTCTTGATGTGGTGGTGAAGATCAACGTCTTCTGTCTGGCAACCGGCAGTGTTCCCCTGTCCCGTGAGGGGTCTTAACGGTGAGCTTGCCCTCTTGGGGAGCCTTAGCTGGGTCCTGCAGCACCAAGGTCATCATCAGAGCAGGTGGAGACCTGTGCTCTCTCTGCGCCTGGGGAGCCTGGGATGATGACGGTGCAGGCAGGGGGGTATGGGTCCCATACTACTCCCAGGAGTCGGTGGCGGACCTTTGTTGGGGCTGGGAGCCCCAACCGGGGAGGCATGATCGCATGGCTCCAGAGTAGCCTGGCAGGCAGGCCCAGGTCCTTTGGTAGGTGACCCTTGGGCCTTCTTGCTTGGTGCCAGGGAGCGCTTTTTAGCCTTCTTCTTCGGCACCGGTGATGACTAACAGTGCCAGGAGGAGCCAGGTGCTGGTGGTGCGCTCTGCACGGAGTCTGAGGCACTCGGAGCGACCAGCCTGGACAGCCCAGAAGCCAGGTGGAGGGTAGACTCCATCTGGAGAGTCCTGAGGCGTATATCCCACTGTTTCTGGGTGCAGGGCCGAAAGATTTTGCAGATCCAGCACCTCTTCTTAATGTGTGACTCCCTCAAGTACTTAAGGCAGCTGCTATGGTGGTCACTCTCAGATATAGACCTGCTGCAGTCTGAGCAGGGCTTAAACCTAGAACACCGGGGTATGCCCCACCTGGGGCAAAGTTTCCACTGGGACCCTAACTACTAACTAACTAACACTTAATAACTACTTAACACTACTATATGCAAACTATGTACAAAGGCACTAAGGCCAGAAGTTCAAAAGGAGAAACCACCATGGGAGGTAAGAAGGAACTGAGAAGGCATAGGGTTGGCGGTGCCTGATATACTGCGGCATGAACACGGCACTCAAGGGGGTGACAACTGGCCCTACGGGTTCCGCTAAGGCAAAATCTCCAACGACCGTGCACGTGGGCATGCACACCTAGAATGGAATCGACATGAGCTAGCACTCGAAGAACTCCCTTTGGGTGAACCTAGCATCATGGTGAGGCAGGTCCTGGGTCTCTCCAGCTGAGTTCCTCAGAACAAAAGGACTCAGAATCAGTGACAAATGGGGGCTTTGCCTTGCCTTGCCTTGCCCAGGTCACCGGCAGGATCAGGACTGGCACATGGCTCCCAGCCCTTGGATCTACACACTGTGCCATGCTGTGCCATGTTGCTAGTCAATGTACCTGTTAGGGTCAGCAGGCATCTGGAGGGAGGTCTCTGTACCCTGCCTGGACACTGGGTCCGTGGCCCCTGGCATTCCCACTGCCCTGGAGGCCAGCAAGGAGCTAATAAAGTACTGAGCCTTGCAGCTGGTAGTGTCTTCATGAAAGCGGAGGACTGATCCTCCCAGCAGAGCCTGCCGCAGAAGGGGGCCAGCCATGGAATGTGAAATGGGTGGCCAAGGCCAGTGACCTTGCAGAGGCCTTGGGTTTGGCTGACCCCCAACACTGCAGTCCCTTCCTGTCTCGCCCGGGCTCCTTACCTTTCTCTGCCTGCTCGATGATCTGCCGCAGGGCCTTCTTGAGGCTGTTGGCTCTCAGCATTAGCTGCTCCTTGGACTTGAAGATCCTGGGCACAGGGTTTGGGTTGAAGCTGCCCCCCCTACTACTTTCCTTGGCCTCGAGGCCGAGTGGGGCAGTCTGTGCACTCCCCTCGGGGACAACGATCGCCTGTGATTCATCGTTCAGCTCCCGCACCAGGGAGTCCAGCTTCTCGTTCAGCATTGCACACTGCAAGAGAGAAGCTAGTCATACCGGGGGCATGAACCACGGTGAGGCCGGGGCGTTTGCTGGCACACAGCCATGGGCTGGTCCCAGGGGAGGGTGTTGGGGGGTCACAGCCAGCATGGCACAGCACATGGCTGCTGCTCCATGGCATGGCTGATGGGAATATCATCTCTGTGGCAGTGTATTCTGAGGTGGTCCCAGGCAATGGGTTAATCCATGCTGCGAACCCCATGGAGAATCCAAAGGCTTAAATCCAGTGATTGCCAAGACTGCAGCTGCCCACAACACTGACTGTCTGCCACAGGGGGGGCGCTAGTGGCACAACACGCATCTCCACCAGACAGTGCCCCGCCAGGACTTACCTTCCTAGCCATGGTGTCAGCCTCCTGCTTGTTCTCGATGGCCTTCTCATAGGCCTTGCCAACCTCGGCCACAAAGTTGTTCACCGTTCCGCATAGGAACCTGCCAGAGAGAGCAGCATCCAGGGGCAGAGCCCGGGTGAGACAGGGGCTCCTTCCCACACCCCTCCCCACACAGCCGGGCACAGTGCCCCTGGAATGCTGCTCCTCCATTAGCCAGCAAAAGGTGCTCTCCAGCCCCACGAGGGAGGCCCCCACCTCCAGGCCCAGCTGTGCCATCTGCAGCGAGCACAGCAGCATTTGGTGCTGGTGAGAGCCCAGCACCCTGACATCACTCTCGGCCAAGCAGCCGATGGCACTCCGGCAGGGCCCCCGGGACGTGCCTCTTGCTGATGCAAACTGCAGCTGTCTGGGATTGCATGGCTCAGAGCCATGGGATGGGCTGTGATGCCCTTCACCATTTGGGCCCAGCATGGAGCCAAAGGCACTAGCAGCTGAAGGCTGCTTGGAGCCCTGTGTGCAATGATTTGGGGGCCTCAATCCAAGCTCCCTGGCCCAGATCCTCAGAGGTACTTGGCGCCTCACTCACATTGAGTTCAAGACCTATGAAGATCTGGGCCCCATCAACCACGTCACAGAACCACCCCCTCATTGGCACGGTTCTGCCCCGTTAGCACTGCCAGCAGAGGCCAAGGATAGGATGGGCCAGAGATTCCCAGCTCCCCTGCAGCCCTCGGAGGAAGCCCACCAGACTGGGCTCTGGCAGGCCAGCAGGGTGGGGAAAGCTTGTGTCCGTGCCCCCTTACTTTGCAGAAGAAATCACAACCGAGTGCTTGTCAGATTCCAGGATCTTGGCCAGGTGGAAGGCCACGGAGTCGGCGTAGTGAGAGATCTGGGCCTGCAGGACATGGAGGGAACAAGAGCACTTCCTGAGCAACAGCAGCAGTACTCCTGGTGCCCTCTCTGGATCCTCCTGGGCCAGCCACGCTAGAAGACTGCAGGGCTGAGCAAGCCCCTGCAGCAGGGGGGGAGCAGAGCTCAGTGCCTAAAGCCCCAGACTGGGAGTCAGGCTGTATCCCCAGCTTGCTGTGTGACCCTGAGCAAGTTATGTCCCCACTCTGTGCCTCAGTTTCCCTATCCTGCTCCACTCTGATTCTCTGCATGCCTGGGGACACCTGGAACCTGCCAATCCATCATTTCCTCTTCTGTTGTTCTGTTCAGAAAATGCACCAAAGGCCAGCTCCCCTGCAACAGGGCTAAGTGGATGCGGATAGCCTGGATTTCCGACGACTCCTTTTTGGGGTGCAGCTGCATGCGTGGTGGGATTGTGAAGCTTTATTGCTTCAAGGTTGTGAAATGCTTAGAGCTCCTCAGGTGGGGCAGGCTGCGGGAAGGTAGAGGATCGGGGTGTGTGCTATTACATGGCAGCCGAGTGCATGCTCTAGTGTGCGATTACAAACCCTGCGTTCGTTCCCACACACCCTTGGGGCAGTGGCAGCACTGAATGCCCGTAGCCTGCTGCAAACAAACGGCAGGGAAGTGCTTGGAAATCAGACCCTACATGCATGGCGCTGCACAGACTCTGGCACCAGACTATCTGAAGAGCTGACAGGCTACAGAGACCAGATGGAGGGAAGAGAAATCGAGGCACAGAGAGGGGAAGGTCACCCAGCTGCCAGAGACAGGAACTGAACTCAGGTCTGCTGACTCCCAGTGCAGTGCTCTATCCACTAGGACACACTGTCTTTCTTGCTGCCACCCCTCCCCTCGTATAGACTGTGCCACAGAGGCAGCCTGGCCACTCAGCAGCAGTAGCAGGCCTCTGTAAGCCCCACCAGGCCCTTTTAGCTTCCATCCTAGGCAGACGATCCCCATGCAACCAGAGCGTACACCCTGTCCAGCAACTTTTTCCTGGCTTGTTTCAGTTAATTGTTTCTCCTTCACCGAGGGCAGGCCGCACTCTGGGCTGGGCAGGAAAACATTGACACTGTGGCTTCAGGCTGAGAACTGCTGAAGTCGTTTCACCCAGTGCTGCAGCCCCTCCCCTCCAGTTACCTCAGGCCCTAGGTCTGGCCATGTGCAAGCAGTTTTTCCCCTCTATCCCCATGCTCAAGTAGCAGATATGCATAGGCAGGGGTCAGAACTCAGGAGCTGATGTTCCATGCCCCCAACCCCTCTGGGCCATGCTGCCACTCCAGGCCCCACCCGCCACGCTGGACAGGCAACAGAGCAGCTGTACCTGGATGCAGGAATCCCCATTCTCCTCCTCTTTGATGGCAGGGGGCGACTGCTTGGGCGCCTCGTAAGTCAGGACGCTCCATCTGGGGGGAAGACAAAGACAAGATGCTTGTTGCCGGGGCCCAGCCTTTGCCAAGCTATGGCCTGGCAGCCAGCCCTGCCCAGAAACCCAGGGCGGCCCCTTTGAGATGAAGGCAAGCACTGGGCCATGGTGGGGCAGGGACCTGCAGGGAGATGGGCCCTCCCCATAGGACGCAGAAGGGGGCTTGAGCAAGCCAGGGCAACAGGATATGGCAACAGCAAGTCAGGGGCAGGGGAGATGGCTCTCATCTCAGTCCTGGTCAGGCCCTGGTGTCCGGAAGGAGTGGGGAAGGGACTGGCAGCCCGGATAGACCAGGGTCCATTCTCCAAGAGCGGCCAGGCACAGAGGAAGATGCCCTGCAGTAGGTGGCTATGGGACAACCTGCTGCCTGGGAGATGTGGCTGGAAATGCAGGTGCACGATGACAGACTCAGGCTGACGCCCGGCCTCAGAGCCCTTCCCAGGGAGCGCCCACCCGGACTGAGCTGGTTCTCTTCCCCATTCGGGATCCCGAGAGGGAAGCCCCCTTCCTGGCCCAGGGGAGGAGTGAGGTCTGCCCAGCCCACAGCCATGCCCCTGCTCACCTGTCCAGCATCTTGGTGCTGGCCCGCTCCAGCTTCTCCAGGACCTGCAGCAGCTGGGTATCGTCATCACAGAGACTGCCCCAGCCCAGCACCCGGGCCAGGTCATTGCCTGTCCCCAGCGGTAGGACACCAAGCTGGCACTGCCACGGTAAGGAAAGAATTGTGAGCAAGAGGCAGCCCCCGATCTGACAGCCCAGCCAAAACCAATGGGCGTAGGGCGCCATGTCCAATGGACCCATCCTTTGGCACATGCAAGATCCCCTCCACATCCTGGGGATCTCTCTGATGGCCGTGGGCAGTATCTCAGCTCACACTCTGATTAGTACCAGTGATGCTCAGAACGGAGGGGGGGGGGAATCGCTGGGGGGTGTCCCGGCGATGGGCACAGCTGGCACTTTGGGACGTTGCTGGCATGCGCTGCAGGTTCCTACCCAAACAAACTCAGAGCACACCCGGCACCTGCACATGTCTGGCCCTGGTGACACACATCTAGCCCATGCCAGACCCACCAGTGCTGCCATTGTGCGATGGTTCTGGAAATGCGGCTCCTGGCTGTCAGGGCTTAGCCCACGCCCCCAAGCCAGCTTTTCACTACTGCCAAGGCCCAAGGGGCAGTGGGGGTGGGGGCTGCCCTCAAAGAGACGGAGATGGGGGAGGCAGCAGACAGACAGACTCCTCCTCACTTGCTTGTGCAATCCCAGCGCATCAATTTCGGAGAGGACCCAGCCCACGCTGCCATCTCCCCCACAGACCAGGATCCGGAAGGTGGAGAACTTCTGGAAGAGCCGCAGGCTGGCAAGGAACACACAGAGAGGAGGAGGAGTCAGGGCTAAAAGAGGTCCCAAACACCTGCTTTAGCTCAGCTCCCTCCAAGGAAGGCCCTGGCCCTTCCTCTCCCTCTGAGGGACAGCAGAGCTCACTCAAGCAGGGCTAACAGTCAGTGGTATGTCTAGACCCACGGCTGGCCCAGGTCAGCTGACTCAGGCTTGCAGAGTGTGATGAAGTGGGAATGTTCTTAATATTTTCTCTGAATACTGTGTGGGTGCCTCAGTTTCCCCTATGCATTTCTTAAGTATCGAGGTGGTAGGATAAGGATGTGTGCTTGTTGCAGAGCCCTAGAGGGCCAGTGTGATGCTGTCTGCACAGAGAATGGCTGACACCCAGTTTCCTGGCAACTGATGGCCTGGGCCCCTCACCTCAAGGTGCCAACTGAAGGTGTTGGAGAACAAAGAGATCAGGTGGCCTCCTTGCCCGGGAAAGAGACAAAGGTCAGAGGAGGGGCTAGAGGGGGTTTCAGTTTGGAGCTGGCTGGGGAAACGGAGGGAGGCCCAGCACTGGGGTCTGGGCTCCCTGCGCCCCAAGATGGACCTGACTGAGTGGGGGGTCCTGTTGTCTGTACCTACAAGCTTTGTTTTGGACTGTGTTCCTGTCGTCTAATAAACCTTCTGTTTTACTGATAGGCTGAGAGTCACGGTGAATCGCAGGAAATGGGGGGTGCAGGGCCCTGGCTCCCCCACACTCCGTGACACAGGGCTAGGCCTGTGGGGATATAAAATTGCAGGATAGGTGCTTGGGCTCAGGCTGGAGCCGGGCTGAGAGCCCGCGGCGGGAGGATCTCAGAGCCTGGACATCTGCAGTGCTCTTTGTAGCCCCGTCAGCCCAAGGCACTGACCCAGGCTCTGGGACTCGTGCTGAGGGTTTATCACCGTGCAGACATACTCAATCCAAACAGCCCGGCCTCATCTAGTTCAGAGCATTAAGGGCTGGAGCCCCAGTTCAGCCCCTTACAGAGCAGGTGGGAACTGCTGAGGTTTCTGTTTGGCCCATCTTGATGAGGACCTCCCAGCTACGGGGACGTACGGGGTGCACCTGGCTGGGTGGATGGAGTCGCGTGTCTCTAGGATCTGAGCAGCTTCCTTGTTTTCCCTTACTCCCAGGTAGCTCAAAGAAGGAAGGGAGAGAAGGGACACACTGTCTCATGGGGTGTGAGGCATGGCGCTGCTGGTGTGAGCGCATGGAGGGGGCCAGGCTGCAGGGGACACTGCAGGCGCAAGCATAGGGAGGGGGCGGGACTTCAGGGGGCGGTGTGGGCATGAGCAGAGGGAGGGGTCTGGGCTGCAGGGTGTGCTGTGGCCGGGAGTGCTCGGAGGAGGTTGGGCTGCAGGGGGCGTGGTGGGTGCAAGTGCATGGAGGGGACCAAGCTCCAGGGGGCTGCGCCGATTCATGCGCACAGAGGGGACCCGGCTGCAGGGGGTGCTGTGGCGTGAGCAAACAGAAGGGGCCGGGCTGCAGGGGGCCCTGTGGCATGAGCGCAAGGAGGGGGTCAGGCGGCTGGGCGCACCCTGGGCATAAGCACCGGGGGGGGGGGGGGGGGGGGGGGGGCTGTGGGCATGAGTGCAGGAAATTGGCTGGGTGGCAGGGACGTCGTCGGGCAGCAAGGGGCGCTGTGGAGTGGGCCGGGCGGCAGTGGGCGCTATGGGCATGAGCGCAGGGAGTGGGCCAGGCAGCAGGGGGCACCATGGGCGCAAGCGCAGGGAGTGGGCCGGGCGGCAGAGGGCACCGTGAGCGCAAACGCAGGGAGTGGGCCAGGCGGCAGGGGGCACCGTGGGCGTGAGCACAGGGAGCGGGCCAGGCGGCAGGAGGCATTGTGGGCATGAGTGCATGGAGGGGGCTGGGTGGCAGGGGGTGCCGTAAACATGAGCGCAGGGAGTGGGGTAGGGGGCACCATGGGCATGAGTGCAGGGAGGGAGCCGGGCGGCAGAGGGCACTGTCGCTTACCCCAGGTGAGGACCCCCGTTCATCAGGTCGAAGACTTGCGCCGGGTTGAGGAATTGCTTGAACTTGCGCAGGAACTTCACACCCTGATTGTCACCACTCTTGGAGTTGACGAAGGCCAGCAGAGGGCTGGAGCAGGACGAGGGGCAGGTGGCCTTCCAGAAGCCTGGGGAAAAGCCGAGTGCCCCAGTGAGCAGTGCAATAGCCTGGGGCTTGGGTCCAAGTCCCTGCTCTGCTACCGACTACCAATGTAACCTTGGGTAGGTCACTCAGTCCCACCTGTGCAATAGGGACAACAGCGCTGCCCTGCCCCAGAGGGTGTGAGGATAGAGACTATGAGGGGCTCAGAGCCTGGCAATAGAGGCCAGGGAAGTACTACAGAGAGCTGCTTTGCAATAGGCTGAGAGGAAGGGAGTGTAGAGGAGTGCCTTCACTTGGCCTTTCAGGCCAACAGCTCAGGGAGATTTTGGCTGAGGTACCTGGCAGATTCCCAGCCTCACCTCCGCATGACATGCAGGAATGTACACAATGAATGCTACTAATAACCCCACAACGAATGCTACTACTAATGGGCTTGGGGAGGGTCACAACCAAAGTCTCCGGCCCCAGACTCAATAGAGAAAAGCAGTTCCCATGTGCAGCATGGCCCCGCCCACTCTTCACAGCTGGAATTATTGTGTGCAGGGTCCACATGTGTGCAGCGCCCAACACAACAGAGCTCGGATCCCATTCGGAGGGGAGCCACTGGCTACTGCCCCAGCATACTACGGACGACGGACAGGAAGGGAGATTGACGCCATAGCAGCAGTGATGGACGGAGCTGGAGATGAACCATACAGGGAAACCTATGTTAACCCCTCGACATATGTGACATCCGGATACTATGGGAAGAAGTGCCACAGAAACAGAGACACACAGAACACTGCTGTTAAATTCTCTCCTAGTGCAATCTGGGGCTGATCTTGTTGCCACTGACTCTAATGGAAGTAGGATCAGCACCCCTTCTGAATGGACACTCATTCCACGCTTGGGTATACGCCATGTTCTTCCCCAGATACAGTGCCCACCTTATTAAGGTCTGGCCCTGACAATGCATGCATGCATGGCCCTTAGGTCTGATTCAGGAAGCATCCCTATTCAGGAAGGGCATTGTGATAAACAAAGAGGGGGGAGCTCCCTTTTACGGACACCCAGCCAGCCACTTAGCTATAAAATTTCTCTTAGTAGCTTCTCTACTTGCTTTACCTGTAAAGGGTTAACAAGCGCACAGGTAAAAGAAAAGGAGTTGGCACCTGACCAGGAGGACCGTATGGTGACTTGCCTACCTGGTGCAAAGGTTGCAGATCTCTCGAGGCATCTAGATAGACTTATGTGTAGTGCTGGGGAGGAGCCGGTGGTCGTGGTACATGTAGGTACCAATGACATAGGGAAGGGTAGGAGAGACGTCCTGGAGGCCAAATTTAGGCTGCTAGGAAAGAGACTGAAAGCCAGGACCTTTATGGTGGCATTTTCAGAAATGCTCCCAGTTCCACGTGCAGGGCCAGGTAGGCAGGCAGAGCTTCAGAGTCTCAATGCGTGGATGAGATGATGGTGTAGAGAGGAGGGATTCAGATTCATTAGGAACTGGAGAAACTTTTGGAATAGAGGGAGCCTATACAGGAGAGATGGGCTCCACCTAAACCAAAGTGGAACCAGACTGCTGGCACTTAACATTAAAAAGGTTGCAGAGCAGTTTTTAAACTAAGAGATGGGGGAAAGCTGCAGAGGAGCACGTGGATCAGACAGAGACTTAGAGGAAAGTCTATTGATAGAGATTCTCTAGGTTTTAGTCAGGAGGAGAGTATGGAAGAGGATAATCTAGGGGCCAGATCAGACAAGAAGCATTCACATAAAAAAGAATCAGACACATCAGAAAAGGGCAGACAAATAAACAGTGACAATTTTTAAAGTGCTTGTATATAAATACTAGAAGTCTAAATAATAAGATGGGTGAACTAGAGTGTCTCGTGATAAAGGAGGATATTGATATAATAGGCATCACAGAAACCCGGTGGACTGAGGACAATCAATGGGACACAATCATTCCGGGGTACAAAATATATCGGAAGGACAGAACAGGTCGTGCGGGGGGGAGTGGGGTGGCAATATATGTGAAAGAAAATGTAGTATCAAATGAAGGAAAAATCTTAAGTGAATCCACATGTTCCATAGAATCTCTATGGATAGTAATTTCATGCTCTAATAAGAATATAACATTAGGGATCTATTATTGACCACCTGGCCAGGATAGTGATAGTGATGATGAAATGCTAAGGGAAATTAGAGAGGCTATCAAAATTAAGAATCCCTCAATAATAGTGGGGGATTTCAATTATCCCCACATTGACTGGGAACATGTCACCCCAGGATGAAATGCAGAGACAAAATTTCTCGATACTTTAAATGACTGCTTCTTGGAGCAGCTGGTACGGGAACCCACAAGGGGAGAGGCAACTCTCAATTTAGTCCTGAGTGGAGCACAGGAGCTGGTCCAAGAGGTAACTATAACAGGACCGCTTAGAAATAGTGACCATAATATAATAACATTTAACATCCGTGTGGTGGGAAGAACATCTCAACAGCCCAACACTGTGGCATTTAATTTCAGAAAGGCAAACTATGCAAAAATGAGGGGGTTAGTTAAACAGAAATTAAAAGGTACAGTGACTAAAGTGAAATCCCTGCAAGTTGCATGGATGCTTTTCAAAGACACCATAATAGAGGTCCAACTTAAATGTATACCCCAAATTAAGAAACAGAAAAAGAACTAAAAAAGAGCCATCATGGCTTAACAACCATGTAAAAGAAGCAGTGAGAGATAAAAAGGCATCTTTTAAAAAGTGGAAGTCAAATCCTAGTCAGGTAAATAGAAAGGAACATAAACACTGCCTAATTACGTGTAAAAACGTAATAAGAAAAGCCAAAGAGGCGTTTGAAGAAAGGTTAGCCAAAAACTCAAAAGGTAATAACGAAATGTTTTTTAAGTACATCAGAAGCAGGAAGCCTGCTAAACCCCTGCAGTGGGGTCCCTGGATGATCGAGATACAAAAGAAGCGCTTAAAGATGATAAAGTCATTGCGGAGAAACTAAATGGATTCTTTGCTTCAGTCTTCACGGCTGAGGATGTTAGGGAGATTCCCAAACCTGAGCTGGCTTTTGTAGGTGACAAATCTGAGGAATTGTCACAGATTGAGGTGTCACTAGAGGTGGCAAAGTTTGCAGATGATACTAAACTGCTCAAGATAGTTAAGACCAAAGCAGACTGTGAAGAACTTCAAAAAGATCTCACAAAACTAAGTGATTGGGCAACAAAATGGCAAATGAAATTTAATGTGGATAAATGTAAAGTAATGCACATTGGAAGAAATAACCCCAACTATACATACAATATGATGGGGGCTAATTTAGCTACAACGAATCAGGAAAAAGATCTTGGAGTCATCGTGGATAGTTCTCTGAAGACGTCCACGCAGTGTACACCGGCAATCAAAAAAGCAAACAGCATGTTATTTAATCTATTCATTACTGATCTCGGAACCAAATGTAGGAGTGGGCTGGTAAAGTTTGCGGATGACACAAAGTTGGGAGGTATTGCCAATTCGGAGAAGGATCAGGATATCCTGCAGGGAGATTTGGATGACCTTGTAAACTGGAGTAATAGTAATAGGATGAAATTTAATAGTGAGAAGTGTAAGGTTATGCATTTAGGGATAAATAACAAGAATTTTAGTTATAAGCTAGGGACGCATCGGTTGGAAGTAACGGAAGAGTAGAAGGACCTCCGAGTCCTGGTTGATCGCAAGATGACTATGAGTTGGCAATGTGACGTGGCCGTGAAAAAAGCTAATTCGGTCTTGGGATGCATTAGGCGAGGTATTTCTAGTAGAAATAGAAATATAGAAATTAGAAATATAGAAATTAATGGAGATATCCCATCTCCTAGAACTGGAAGGGACCTTGAAAGGTCATTGAGTCCAGCCCCCTGCTTTCACTAGCAGGACCAAGTACTGATTTTGCCCCAGATCCCCAAGTGGCCCCCTCAAGGATTAAACTCACAACCCTGGGTTTAACAGGCCAATGCTCAAACCACTGAGCTATCCCTCCCCCCACGTAGGGATAAGGAAGTGCTGGTTCCGTTATACAAGGCACTGGTGAGACCTCATTTGGAGTACTGTGTGCAGTTCTGGTCTCCCATGTTTAAAAAGGATGAAATCAAACTGGAACGGGTACAGAGAAGGGCCACTAGGATGATCCAAGGAATGGAAAATCTGTCGTATGAAAGGAGACTCGAGGAGTTCGGTTTGTTTACCTTAACCAAAAGAAGGCTGAGGGGGGATATGATTGCTCTCTTTAAATATATTAGAGGGATAAATACCAGGGAGGGCGAGGAATCATTTCAGCTCAGTACTAATGTGGACACGAGAACAAATGGATATAAACTGGCCGTCAGGAAGTTTAGGCTTGAAATTAGACCAAGGTTTCTAACCATCAGAGGGGTGAAATTTTGGAACAGCCTTCCGAGGGAAACAGTGGGGGCAAAAGACCTCTCTGGCTTTAAGATTAAGCTTGATAGGTTTATGGAGGGGATGGTTTGATGGGATAAAGTGATTTTAGTCAATAGGTCAATAATATGCCATCGCTGGTAATTAGCAACAATGGTCAATGATGGGATATTAAAAGTTACTACAGAGAACTTTTTCCAGAGGGTCTGGCTAGAGAATCTTGCCCGCATGCTCGGGGTTCAGCTGATTGCCATATTTGGGGTTGGGAAGGAATTTTCCTCCAGGGTAGATTGGCAGAGGCCCTGGAGGTTTTTTGCTGTCCTCCGCAGCATGGGGCAGGGGTCGCTTGCTGGAGGATTCTCAGCGATTTGAAGTCTTTAAATCATTATTTGGGGACTTCAACAGCTGAGTCAAGGGAGAGAATTCTTCCAGGAGTGGGTGGGTCAGCTTTTGTGGCCCGCATCAGGCGGGAGGTCAGACTAGATGATCATAATGGTCCCTTCTGACCTTAGAGTCTATGAGTCTATGAGAATCATTAAAAAAGGGATAGAGAATAAGATGGAGAATATCTTATTGCCCTTATATAAATCCATGGTATGCCCACATCTTGAATACTGCGTACAGATGTGGTCTCCTCATCTCAAAAAAGATATACTGGCATTAGAAAAGGTTCAGAGAAGGGCAACTAAAATGATTAGGGGTTTGGAACGAGTCCCATATGAGGAGAGATTAAAGAGGCTAGGACTCTTCAGCTTGGAAAAGAGGAGACTAAGGGGTGATATGATAGAGGTATATAAAATCATGAGTGATGTAGAGAAAGTAAATAAGGAAAAGTTATTTACTTGTTCCCATAATATAAGAACTAGGGTCCACCAAATGAAATTAAAGGGCAGCAGGTTTAAAACAAATAAAAGGAAGTTCTTCTTCACACAGCGCACAGTCAACTTGTGGAACTCCTTGCCTGAGGAGGTTGTGAAGGTTAGGACTAAAACAGCGTTTAAAAGAGAACTGGATATCCTCATGGAGGTTAAGTCCGTTAATGGCTATTAGCCAGGATGGGTTAGGAAGGGTGTCCCTAGCCTCTGTTTGTCAGAGGGTGGAGATGGATGGCAGGAGAGAGATCACTTGATCATTGCCTGTTGGGCTCACTCCCTCTGGGGTACCTGGCATTGGCCACTGTCGGTAGACAGGATACTGGGCTAGATGGACCTTTGGTCTGACCCGGTACAGCCACTCTTATGTTCTTATGTAAAAGAGCCAATGGGAGGGCTAGAACTTTTTAAAATTGGGAAAAAACTTCCCTTTGTCTGTTTTTTGTTCTCCGGAGAGCGGAGATGCAGAGCAGCAATGCTGTAAGCAGCTTTAAGCCAGGTATGATCATAAATCATCAAATCATACCAAGAACTACTTATCTGGAACCCCCAAATGTGTAAGTAGATCAGGAATGTTTAGAAAGATGCAATTAGGGTTATTTCTGTTGATTTCTTACGGCTAATGGACTCCTCTGTGCTAACCCCAGATGCTTTTGTTTCCTTGTAACCTTTAAGCTGAACCCCCAAGAAAGCTATTTTGGGTGCTTAATTTTCAGAATTGCTCTTTTAAAATCAGATGTATTTTCTTTCTTTTTTGTTTTTGATAAAATTTACCTTTTTAAAAAACAGGATTGAATTTTTGGTGTCTAAGAGGTTTGTGCATGTTGTTTGATTAGCTAGTAGCAACAGCTAATTTCCTTTGTTTTCTTTCGCAGCTCTTCCCCAGGGGGCTGGTGGGGGGGGGGAGAATGAAAGGGCTTGAGGGTACCCCACAGGGAGGAATTCCCAAGTGCGCCTTCCTGGGTTCAAAGGGGTTTTTTTGCATTTGGGTGGTGCAGCATCTACCCATCCAAGGCCAGAGAGAAGCTGTAACCTTGGGAGTTTAATACAAGCCTGGAGCGGCCAGTATTAATTTTTAAAATCCTTGCGGGCCCCCACCTTCTGCACTCAAAGTGTATAAGTGCTATCCTGAATTGGGGCCATGCTGCAGAAGGCACAAGCAGAGGCTGTCTGACCAAGGTTGGGATCTGGGGATGGAGTGTAGAAATCAGGAAAGGCTGCCGGGTGTGTGGCTGGAAAACAGCCCTTGTTTTCTACAGGCAGGAGCAAATCCTTGGCGGCTTTTTTGCTGCGAGGCAGTCAGGGCTCAGCAGAGGATGCACGGCATTAGCTGAGCAAACCACTGACTGTTAAGTAAACTCCAGATGAACAATCTGGGAGCCCACAAAGCATTTACAATCAGTGCAGCACTTTTAAAGAAATTAAATTGGAAATGAAATCTGCTAATGGATCAGGGCTGGCACCGCTACAGACAGGGATCGATAGCTGGCCCGGAGCCCGCAGCCACCTCCGCTGCACTTGGCCGTGGAATCGCTTTCTTTTGCTACTCTTCTCATGAAAGGCCCAGTTCTGCATTCTGCACTGGGCATGCTGAGTGCCGCACAGTGCCCAGTATGATGCATGCTGCCGGGAAGGACTGTCAGCTTCGCTCTCTGCTCTGCCCAGCGCTGCTTCCAGAAAGGGAGGGGTCTTCCTTCGCCAGCTCTGGAGCGCAGCTTTGTGACTACACAGACTCACTTCCAGTAAGTGTGCATGTCTTCTGGGAGAGAGAGAGATGGGTGTGACACCAACGACCTGACAGCCCTAGCTAGCGGGAGGTTTCAGCTGTGGAGGTTTTCCCATCACATCAATCCCAACCCACAGTCCCCCAGCCTACTCCAGCCCTGGGCTCCTCACACAACTCTGCTGCTGCTGCTGCTGTAACCTACATCCTCATACTATTCCCATCCTGGACCACACAGCTCCGGGTTCTACATCACCAGGAGATAAGAACACCTCAATAATAAGCTATGGTGACTTTCCAAAAAGCATTGTTTCCACCAGTTATGATGACTGGATCTAAGGCACCACAAGATGGCATGGTCCAAACCATTCGGTCACTTGGTAAGTTGGGCACAAGCAAACAATATTCATTTCAATACATCCAAAGGTAAAGTCATACATCTAGGAACAAAGAAAGAATGTGCCATACTTACAGGATGGGGACTCTATCCTGGGAAACAGCAACTTTGAAAAAGACTTGGGGGTCATACTGGATAATCAGCTGGACATGAGTGCCAAGTGTGATGCTGTAGCCAAAAGGGCTGTATGATCTTTTACTCCTGAGGGCATTCTATGCCAAAAAATTAAAAATTCTGCACACAATATTTTAAAATTTTATTTGTCAAATAAATGTGGAGGCTCCAGCATGGCATTGGGGAGCACAAGCCGCTGGTTGCAAAGAGGTGGGAGATCACTGTGCAGCCCCCCCGCCCCCAGAACACGGACTCAGCGGTGGAGCTGCACCCAACCCTGACACAGCGCAAGGACCAGGCCTGCCCCAGAAACACCCCAGGGCCCTGCTCCTCCATGACAGGTGCACCAAGTGTGGGCAGACAGGCTCAGCAAGGCAGGATCCATGTGTGGAGGGGCTTAGTGGGGGGGGGGGGAATCCAGTAGTGTGTTGAGAGGGTTCTGTGTGGGGCAATCTGGATGTAGGCGGCTCAGGAGGGATCCGGGTGCGAGGGGGCATCTGGGTGCAACGGTAATGGGACTCTGCTGGAGGGTCCAGGTGAAGGTGGCTGAGACTTGGCGGGGGAGGGGGCGGAGGTCTGCATGTTGTGGGGGGGGGATAGAACTCGGCAGAGGGGTCTAGGTGTGAGGGGCTCAGTGTGGGGATCCAGATGCTGGGGGAGTGGGGCTCAGTGGAGTGGGGATCCAAGTGCACCTGGTTGGGGCTTGGTAGGGTGGAGATCCAAGTGCTGGTTACTCATTGGAATGGTCCAGGTGAAGGGAGAGTGGGGCTTGTCAGCTGGGGTTCTGGGTGCGGGGGTAGGGGGTGAGGCTCAGTGTGGGGGTCTGAGTATGAGGGGGTCTGGATGCGCAGAGGTTGGGTGGATGGGGGACCAGCTGCCTGTACAGTGAATCCTCCCCCTGCAGCTGAGGAGCAATGGGTGCAGGAAGCGTGGCGGAAGAGGGGAGGGAGTTTGCAAAGCTTCTTACAGCCGGGGTGAGAAATCTGCACGGGTGTCTGACACGACTTTGGATGCCGTGGAGGGGAAGAGGAAGTCCCATCCTCCCAGCCCAGCCGGGACTAGCAGCTGAGCCCGGCGCAAGGTAGGAGCCACCAGCAGTATCTTCCCCAGTCCCGCCCCCTGCCCCACAGTGATTTACCTTTCTGCCAGCTGCCCTGGGCACCCGAAACATAGTGCTGGGGAGGGTCACATGACCGCTCTTATGGGTTCCCTTTGCTTCCCTGTCAGAAAGTCATTTTTCTGCAGGGAAGCAAAGAAATCTGTGGGGGACATAAATTCTGCATGTGCGCAGTGGCACAGAATTCCCACAGGAGTAATCTTTGGATGTATAAACAGGGGGATCGTGAGTAGGAGAAGAGAGGTGATTTTACCTCTGTATTAGGCACCACTGCTGGAATATTATGTCCTGTTCTGGTGTCCGCAATTCAAGAATGATGGTGATAAATTGGACTGAGTTTAGAGAAGAGCCACGAGAATTACTAAAGGATTGGAAAATATGCTCAATCTATTTAGTTTAACAAAGAGAAGGCTAAGGGCTGACTTGATCATGACTTATTAGTACTTACATGGAGAACAAAAAATAGATAATAGATTCTTTAGTCTAGCAGATGAAGGTATAACAAGATCCAATGGCTGGAAGTTCAAGCTAGACAAACTCAGAACGGAACTCAGCATACATTTTTAACAGTCAGGGAGATTAACCACTGGAACAAATTGCCAAGGTCATGGTGGATTCTGGCAGCTTTTAAATCAAGGTTGGAAGTTTTTCTAAAAGATCTGCTTCCGTTCAAACAGGAACAGAAAGTTCTCTGGCCTGTGCTATCCAGGAGATCTGACTTGATAGTCACAGTACTCCCTTCTGTCCTTGGAATATATGAAATAATGCTACGGTTGCCAGGTGCCCAGTTTTCGACCTGAAAGTCTGGTCAAAAAGGGGACCTGACAGTGTCCAGTCAGGTGTACTGACTGGACCCAGAACATCCGGTTACTGTGGGCAAGGGAGGCGCTGGGTCATCACCCGCGCTAGCCCCTACTAAGCTAGGGCCACCTCCTACCTGCGTCGGGCAGCTGCATCTCCCAGCCCCAGCTCTATATGAGAGTCCCTCCCGACCCAGGTGGTGTGGGGTGGGAGAGAGAAGGAGAAAGCCGCAAGCAACTGCGGGGGAAGGGGAGAGAAGTGAATGGGGGGCAGGGCCTTGAGGGGATAGGAGGGGCAGGTGTGGTGCCTCAGGGGAAAGAGGCGGGGCAAGAGAGGTTCCAGAACTCCTGTTGGCATGTCCGGCTTTTAAATATTACCAAGTTGGCAACCCTAAATAATGCATGAAAATGAGTGACAGCTCAGAGCAGACAAGCACACGTCCCTCACCAATAACTGGTGGAGGCCCTCAGAGAGCCAGAGACGCAGGCAAGTATTACCATGAGGTTTCACCCAAGTACCTTTTTATAATAGCCACAATCAAGAAAGCGTCTGCAACTTGCCCAGAACGCGCTCGTGAAAAATCAAGTCTCTGTAGTTTTCCTGTCACTTTTCTGAGCTTGTCAGCTCTACCCGCCTGGTCCCTCCTGCCTTCCCCGGGCATTGCTAAGCATCTGCTACAGCCAGAGAACAAATTAATTGGATGTGAGAACCAAACCACCAGGAGATGTTGAGTCAGTGTGTAGGTTGCAAGCGAAAGAGCTAACTTATCTGAACCATCCAGAAAATCTTAGTGTGTGAGGAAGCAGGAAGAGAAATCTCGCTGTGATATTTGAAATCTAATTGGATCCAACATAGGGTCTGGTAAGGGGTTGGAGAGAAAGTCCTGACCTCACAGAGACCTCCTCCTAACAGGGCACCAAACTGGCATTCCCAGGCAGCCCCAGGCAGACACTCAGGGGGCAGCCCCAGGCAGACACTCAGGGGGCACAGGACAAATGAAACCACCTACAAGGCCCTGAAAGGAGACACAGGCACCTGTAGTCGGGGCGAGTAAGGGCTGAGGAGGAGGGAGAAACCTGCAGTCCCCAGAGGGGAAGGAAAGGCGTGTGGAGGTGATAGAGGGGAAGGAAGAATCCATGGGCCATCGCAAGTTTGAGCAAGGAGAGGGATAGCTCAGTGGTTTGAGCATTGGCGTGCTAAACCCAGGGCTGTGAGTTCAATCCTTGAGGGGGCCATTTAGGGAACTGGGGTAAAAATCTGTCTGGGGATTGGTCCCCATTTGAGCAGGGGGTTGGACTAGATGACCTCCTGAGGTCCCTTCCAATCCTGATATTCTATGATCCTATGAAGGAAGAATCCAGCAGGGTCCCTGGGGAAAGCAGCGAGCACTGAGTGCAACGAGGACTAAGCAAAGCTTAGTGTTTGATGCTCGAGGAGAAAGGAAACCCAGGGTCTTGAAATCCAAACACCACAGCTGCCTGTGACTTGGCCCATGAGAACCAGGCAGGGAAACTGAGTGAGCTGGTATCACTGTCCAAGCTGTGAGGGAGTTAAACCCAACCCCCACAGAGGTGCTGAAAAAGACTTCAGCTCCAGCAGTCTCAGGCAGGCAAGAGACAGGTGTTTGCACAATGCTTTTCCCCTCCCCCCATGAGGGATGCTAAGGAGCGGCCTGCCACCATTTCTCAAGCACAGGAGACAGCATGGGGGAGAAGGTGGGAGAGAGACCGGGGAGAGGTAGATTATTAGTAGCACAGCCATATTTTTTTTTAAATGCCTGCTTGTTACTCTGACAGTGTCCCAGTGAGTAATGAGAGAGGCAGATGAGCCACCGGATGACAGAAGCAGCAAAATCATTAAAAACCAAGCAAGCAAATATCCGGAGGAGGAGAACATATTTAGCTCGGCTCGAGCCAGATGGAAGCCTCCCAAGAGTATTAGAGAATTTGGCTAAAAACTCTCAGAGCTGTTATTACTCCCATCCCGTTGCTCCTGGGAGACTGGCAGTAAAGCAGACCTAGGAAACCGGACAGCCTTGGCTCCAGGGCTGGATAAGCAGACACATTTGCCGGGGCAGAGTTGGGGAAATTGATGCTATACAGAAAAGGCAGCAGAGTTTTCTAAATCAAAGCCCAGCCCATCATATCAAACTAATCTAATCTCATTCTCGGACAAGGTAACTGCTGTGCAGAAATAGATAAGGCAAATACAGCGTAGATTCTATGTCCAGGATTTGGGAAAGGCATTTGATCCCATGCCCCTTGATGAAACAAGGTGAGTTAGGATGACACTGAGATGCTACAGAACAGACGGCAGTGGGGCCAGGTGCCAGTTCTGACTGGAAGCTGTGTCCATGGGCCGCCCTCAGGGTTCGTTATCAGCTCCAACTGTCCAAAGACTTCCCAGCAACCTGGACGAAGGGGTGGAAACCACACTGATCAGACCGCCAGATGAGAGAGAACTAGAGTGCACATGATGAATATTTCAGAAGTCACTGTCTACACAGACTCAACCTGCCATGGGTAAGTGACAGGAATAAAAATGAGCACAAGACCAGGGTGCTACACAGAGAAGAAAAGCCACAAACACAGGGGCGGAGGGAGCAATCAGGGCCAGCCTGAGAGAAAGAAAAAGACCTGGGGTAGTGGCTGATGAACAATCACTAGGCAGTGTCCAATGCAGGGATATTATTTCAAAGACAAGTGCAATCTTAGGATGCTTAAAAGGGGAAATGAGATGAAACACTGGAGTGATGCATGGCCCAGTTCTCCTCCCACACCAGTGTAAATCAGCAGTAACTCCATTACAGCCACATTTACACAGCACTGGCTGGATCCCGGGGTTAGAGTCCCAGCCTGCGACCCCAGTTACAGCAGAAACCCCTTGGTAGGGCAATCTTCCCACCCAGCCACCTAGATACTGCTGCTCTAACCTCCCTCCCACCTCACCCCAGGATCCTCTCCATGCTCACTAACATTGCTGCAAGAGCCTTCTCCTCTGCAGCTGCTGCCTGGAACTCCCCCCCAATCCACCTCTCCATCTCAATTCAAACCCTGTGCTAGCATCTCTTCCCCACTACCACCATGGCCCCTTTCCTTTCCCTCTGATGCTCTGGCCTGCATTGTGCGCCAGGCGCAACACTCAGTCAAAGTTATTTCTGTTCATGCGAGGGACTAATCTTGGATTACAACGTAGACAACACATGGATCTGTGAAATTTGTAACGCTGTGTTGCTCTCGAATTGGGCTTCTCAGCCATACGCAGATTCATCAGGCACTTGACTAGATCTCTTACGCGTATACCTGGATCCAGCGGATCGATGGTTGCCCATCTTTACCCGTCTATGGCGCCTTCCATCCAAGGATCTCAAAGCACTAGTAATACAGTGCCCCTGTTATTACACCCACAAAGTGAAGAACAGGAGTACTTGTGGCACCTTAGAGACTAACAAATTTTTTCCACTCCATACGGCTAAATGCTGTGCCTTGCATAATGACAGGTTTCAGAGTAGCAGCCGTGTTAGTCTGTATCCGCAAAAAGAAGAACAGGAGTACTTGTGGCACCTTAGAGACTAACACGGCTGCTACTCTGAAACCCACAAAGTGTTCTCTCGCCCTGACAGGGGCTTTCGAATCTGGAGTCTCGGTCACAACACTACCATGCCTGCCGTGCTGTGCCATGCTGTATGCACAATGAGGGAACTCCCTCCCAAAGCTGCAGCACAAAGATTAATTGTCCCTCCCCTTTAAAGCTAGGAAAATAATCACAGAAGTAGCCCACTGGGGCAATGCTGCTCATTGCACCGAAATGTATTCCTCCCTCTGCCCATCTGTGCTGAGAAATGGCCCCAGAGCTGCCAACAGGGGTGGGGAGAGCTGCAGAGCATGGCATCGGGGCCCCTCCCTCCCTGCCATTGGCATGAAATCAAAAAATGACACCGTATGTGATTGGAGGAGAGACAGGAATGTGCCGTGGGGCATAGGGGTGGCTGAGCATCAGGCCAGGAGAGAGACATCCCTCATTTTGCACAGCCCCCTTAGACGGTGCTTCTGCCAGAGCAGCCAGAAGAGGAGAAGAGCTGGTGCCTGGATCCTGCAGAGGACAGATCCCACCTTGCCTTGCATCTGCGACCACAAGGAGAAATCCTCTCAGTAGCTACTTGGAGCAGCTGGTCCCCTGGCAGGGCAGAGGCGGAAATGAGGACCCCATCTGCCAGATAGCAAGAGACATGGATGATGCACTGCCCAGGGACCAGAGCAGGGCTGTAACCAGGACAGGGCGAGCAGAGCAGCCACCCAGGGGGCAGAAAAATGGGGCAGCATAGGGGGCATGCGCCCCCCTGATTTCTGCCTTCCATTTAGCATAGAGATTTTCAAACTGTGGGCACTGTCATGAGACGCTCCCCGAGGCACTCACTCGCTGCTGGCAACTGGGCTCCATGGGGTGTCGTCAGCTGGCGTCAGGCTCCTTCAGGGAAGAGCCAAGAGCATGTCAGGGGTGCAGCCTGGAGCTGTGCCACCCGGTCTGCCTGGGAAGCACCCAGCCGTGTAGAGGTGGCCTGGCTTGAAGACCAAGGCAGGGAGGGTTGCCGGGCAGCCAGCCAGCACCCTGGTTCCCACAGTGTGGAGAGCCAGGGGCCCAAGGGGCTCCCACCAACTTCCAATCCACTGGCAGGAGATGCCCCCCGGTTTGAAAACCTCTGTGTTAAATGAAAGGCAGAAATCTGGGTGGGACATGACCCCACATGCCCTGCCCCAGAATCACTTCTAGGGGGTGCCAATATTCTTGCTTACCCGGTGCACTAAAATACCTAGTTATGGCTCTGGACTGGGGTCTGGCAGGCTGTGCTATAGATAACGCAGCAAGGGATGCAGGTAAGAGATGAGGCTGGGGAGGATGGAGAAGGCAGCTCCCAGCATGAACCACGCAGAGCTGCCTGCATTGATCTTTCCCACTTCTTAGCCATTCAAAGGCACTTTCTCCGCTCAGGAAGTGATTGTGGCTCCATCTGCAGGGAAGCAGGAGCTGCAAGTGCCTGGCTAAGTGGATTGAGAGGTCAGCCTCAGCATAGTTCCCCAGGGGGCCTCCAGGGCTCCTACATGGCAGCCAGTACATCCTGGAGAGTGCCAGCTCCTTCCCTGTGTCCCCTGCAGCAGCAGGGCAGCGTGGGGTGGATTTCTGCCAGCAATGTCGGCGCCTCAACAAGCTGCAACAGGGCCCAGTCTGTAGTCCTCTGGATCAGCTGTACTGGACACCCCGGAAAGATGAACAAGCTCAGTGGGCCTGATCTATGGGTCTCTCCGCCGATGCCCCCATGGCTGGGGTAGCGCAGGAGAGCTGGAATCCTGAGAGCCACAAGGTCTCAGAGACTCAGTTCCAGCCATTCAGGACACTCTAATCAAGCTCAAAGGAAGTGCCCGCGTCCCCCTGCCGGCTCTGCCCCAGCCTGACTGGCAGCCAGCAGTCCTTGGATCCAGTACTCACCATCAGAGTCTATGCTGTTCAGGGCAGTTGGCGGGATTATGGAGACCTTGTACTGTCCTAGGGGGCACTTCTTCCCAAAGAGCTCTTTGCAGGCGCTGTGAAGCTAGGGTGGACAAAGCAGCAGGAGACAGCATGAGTTTACTGGCCGAAAGGGCGGGAGCTTAGTCTAGTGGTGAGAGCAGGAGGCTGGGAGCCAGAAGACATAGATCTCTTCCCAGCTCTGTTACTGCCCTGTTGTGTGATTTTGGGCAAATCACATCCCTGCTCTGTGCCTCAGTTTCCCCACTGGTAGCAGTGGGGACAATAATGCTCATCTACTGCACAGGAAGGTGTGAGGCTCCATCCGTTAGTGTCTGAGGAGAGCATGAGAAAATAGGCTGAAGCCAGCCTCTAGAGCCCAACACCCCCATTCCTGGGGGGTTGGAATCTGGATTCAGATGCAGATCGTGTGGCTGGAGGCCCTTTCATGTCCATTACTGTTATGGGTGGAAGCGGTGGCTGCCCAGCTTCATTGCCTGTTTCCCTGAGCAACGTGGGTAGGTTTTTTTGCAGTGGATAACACCCATCGGCAGCCATGGGCATGGCTTTGTAACACGCCTGTAGTTGTGCTGGGTGTGGGTGCTACAGCGGTGCTGCCACGTAGCTGTGTTTGAGAAGGGCTTCAAACACGCTATGACCACCAAGCCCCAGCACAGGCAGAGCTATGTGTCTGCATCCACAGTTGCGGCTATGGCATGGAAGGTGTACAATACCCATATCTGATCCAAAGAAATAATAGAGGAGGCCAAGGCGCTCAGATACCATGGTGATGGGAATGGTCTGAGAGAACAGAATAGAGAAGGGGGTGGGAGGGAGAGGGTCTTACAATGGCCTTGCACCAGAGGCACCTCCAGTCCTGCAGCCGCCGGACACTGCCACAGGTCCTGTCGCACACGGCACACCGAGCGCTCACGGGCAGATTTCCCTCCAGCCATTGATGGGGCATGGCTACCTGAAGAGAGGAGGGCAGAGGAACAGGTCAATTACCTGGCTTACAGCCTGGCCACAGACACATTCTGTTCTCAGCTCTACCATTGGCCTGCTGGGGGATCTTGGGCAAGTCACACCAAAGCTCCGTGCCTCTGTTTCCCCACTAGGGATGATCATACCGGCCTCCATTGGAAAGTGCTTTGAGATCTCCAGATTGAAGTGCTGCATAAATGCTAGCAGCTAGTGCGTGAAAATGCCCCTTCGGTATCCAGCAGGGCCTGTGAAACCAGTTGTGTTGGGCATGGTGGGAGGGGCACCATTCGTCCACTTCAGCTTGGCTTTCATTGTGCGCCCTTCTTCCACCAGCCTCTGTTTCTGAGGGTAATTCCAGCGACAGAGATGCCAAAGCACCTAACCACACCAGAAAATCAGCTGTCTATGTGATGGCATCTAACCAGCCTACCTTGTCTGGCCCAGCTGGCTACACTGCCTCAATAGAGGGAGGGAGGGAGGGAGGGAAGGGGGAGAGCTGGGTTTTCAAAGCCTCTCAGAGTCCCATCCCTCTGCCCAGCAAGCCTCTGGAAAAGACTTCACACCACCCACTCTGAAGAGCACCAGCACCCTCTTGTGGCCAGTCACAGAGAAGTGCCAGCTCCAGCATAGTGGAGAGGGTTGGGACCTCTATAGGTGCCCCCCTACCCCGCTCCGCGTTCTACAGCGATTTATAATCATCGTCAGCAGCATCCAAGTCAGCCCCTCCTCTGGGCGTCGCAGTGCACCATCTCCAATCCATGCCCGCCTTACCCCTGGCAGCCGCACAGGCTGCGGAGTCAGCGGGGCTTGTGGCAAAGTGGGTGAGTCACTGAGCAGAGTTTGGATCTGGCAGCATTTTACATCCGCTTTGCTCACGGTTAAACAGCAGGAGGAGTGGGGGCAGAGGATAACGACACTCTGCAGCCATGCCATGCACTTAGGCCATCTCCTGGGCCCTGGTCACTGGCTCATTGAAAGATGTCCGGCCTGGCTCACAATGCGCAGACTCCTCTCCGAGAGCCTTCAGCACAGCACACTGATGCTTTTAAAATGCTGCTCTCCTGTATTGGCTGTCGCCTTGAGACACCAGAGAGTCGCCCATTCAATGTAATGACTCAGAGATAGTGTCTTCCCGCTGAATAGCTCCCTGGCACTGACTAAGGGAAAGCAGCATCCAGGGGCTCTGCAAGGACCTCCACTGCCACAGGAGAAATTCACTGGTGCCTCTTCTACCCTAGGCCAGCATGGGAGCATGGCCTCATCCCCGACAGCCTCCCCATCCCCCTCCAGGGCCTGACTCAGACCAGGGGGGAGGGATAGCTCAGTGGTTTGAGCCTGCTAAACCCAGCGTGGTGAGCTCAATCCTTGAGGGGGTCATTTAAGGATCTGGAGCAAAAATCTGTTTGGGGATTGGTTCTGCTTTGAGCAGGGGGTTGGACTAGATGACCTCCTGAGGTCCCTTCCAACCCTGATATTCTATGATTCTAGGGGCCCAGAAGAAGGGGTGCCCAAGCAGCTGGGGGATTCATGCCCCTAGCACAGAGATGAGAGAGAGGATCCCTGGGCCACATTCTTGCTCAGGCAAAGCAGGCAGTGGGGATGTTGCTTGGAGACAAGCTATGGAATTTGGCAATAGAATTGGAGATGAAGGGGTCGTTCTAAGTGCAGTTGTTCTAACTCCTCCGGAGGAATTAGCTCCCAATCCTGGATCAGATTGGGCTCTCACATACGTGGTGGTAAGTCTGGACAAAGTGCACTGACTCCATGATGCTACTCCTGATTCACACCCATATAACAAGAGCAGGCCCACTTAGCCTACATCTTCCTTTACACAAGTAGGTCCAGAGCTAAAGCCACTGGCACCCTTACTCAAGAGAGGGTGGTTGGCCTGGGGGTATATGAGGGCAGTGCCCTTCTTGGCAGGGAAGGAAGCGCTTACCCCATCTTCATCCTCGAGGATGTCATTTCCTATGGAGGCCAGCGTGGTCCACTTGCAGTTGTTGGTGGCTCTCACAGCACAGCGCTTGTGGGCTTTGAACTTGCAAACTAGTAGCAAGAGAGATGGAAAAGCCTGCAGGAGTGGGAAGGTGGCAGGGACGGCTTCCCCTCACCACACAGTCCTCCCTGCTCCAGAATCCCCCAGATGGACACCAATGCTTGGTCCATGGGCCTGACCCTTCTCCCACGGAGAACACCACTTGGTTGCAGCAGTGCTGAATGAAGCCCATAGCAACCAACACATGTGCACAGGTGCCTGCCCCCTAGCATGGGCACCAGCATCCATCCCATCAGAGTCCTATGGACCAGAGCTCCTTGCACCATGTCCCATTGGCTGCATTATGCAGGGGTCGTGCACCTGGTACTAGTGCATCAGAGACAGGACACTGAACTAGAGGGACCCCAATTTGATCCTTACATTTTTCCCATCCATGTCCCTTCTAATCCCAATCTTTCTTCCCAAGCGCCTACCTTCTGCCCTCCATTTCCCCTCCTCTCTGTCCTATTTAGCATCCTGGCTTGGCTTAAGCAATTCCTGTGCCCATCAGATGAGCAGCCAGGAGATGCATCCTGTGGCCAGCTCAGCTAGGCTTTGGCAAGCATTCCCTAACACTCCCCCCTAGGGTCAGCCCCACTCCATCTGTTCATGGTTGCAGAGCAGGGGTTGATGAGCCAGTACCTTCGCAGGAAAGGCCATGGGAGGTGACCCCTGACAGGGCCTCACGGCACACGTTGCAGAAGGTGGGTCGGGCATGGGAGCAGGCGTACCAGTTATGCATTCCAGAGAAATGCTCCATGTTGAACTGCGTGGCCTGCAATGACAAAGAGAATTGAGGTGTGTTTAGTGTGCATTGGAAAGGCAGTGGGAGCAGGCAACGGATCCCAGAGAGCAACTGGGGACTGTCTCAAATATAGCAAGGCTCCAGGACTCCCAGCTCTCGATGGCCCATGCATCTCCTTGTGCCCTGTGCCCGCCCTGCAAGCCTCCAAAATAGGAAGGAGGAACCAACATGGGAGCAAAGAGGATGGCATAAGGCCAGATTTGCCCAGCTGGGGAATATCCTACCTGGTTGCCTCCAGGGATATGGAGTCTTCCACTTCTAGGTTACTGCATCAAATGCCAGCCAGCCTGCTGGAAGGCCTGACCACGTTTACCATCTCATAACTGCTTGGAGGCCTACATGAAATGAGTCAGGGGTTCTAGGCTCAATTCGAGTGGTCAGGTGCCCCAGCCCTGGAGCCCACTCCCCACAATGGACACTCTCCTTGCCAATATCAGCAGACACATCATGCACCAGCCATGAAGATGGAGCTGGTTCACCGCCGCTCCATTCACTAGCACAGTCATGCAGCGATTATGAAAGCCTCAATTTCTTGTGCATTCAGATGGGACCGTGTCCTAGTCAGCATGAACTTGCCAACCAGCAGTTCCCAACAGGATTCCTGATTATTCTTTTGAACTGACACTTAAGGCATGTTTCAGCCAACGTTTCTTCTTCATGATGAGGGGCAGCAATGAGAGTAGCTGGAAGATCACACCACAGCTCCCCTTTTAAAACAATTCTCCACTAGTCTCTATGAGCTAGGCTCTGCCTGTTCCAGATGGATACAACTGAACCCTGGGCTCAGCGCAGGTACCTGAGGGATGAGTTTAGTCCTTGGTCTTTAGTCCTCTGATACCTCCCTTTGTAACTGAGATTCCTCTCCCCCTCTCCTCCCCGCATCTTTTCTCCTTCCCCTCTGCCCCAAGGCACTTGGCTTCCTCCCATTCAAAATGGGATTTAAGGGTTCTGTTCTGTACATTTCTACTTCCACTTTCTCCAACACCTGATTAGCAAAGGAGAGAGACACCCCCACTTTCCTTAACCCACCGCAGCTCCCATAGGTCCTAGGTGCTGCCTGAGGTGGGACCCACCCTGTGGCGTGCCCGAGATTACTCACTACGTTGTTACTGATCGGCTGTACTCTCACTGCCTAGAGTGGAGATCGCTGTGACCCAATCAAACCCACAGCAGCTTCTCTGGAATGGCAGCGTTTGCACAGAGCTCTGTGTGGTCCGGGAGGGCCTGGTGTGTTCAGTGGCTAAAGCACAGGACTTGGGACTCCTGGCCTCTAGTCTCAGCTCTGGGAGGCAGCATGGTCAGCCCTGCTGCCCCCTGCCAACCCCACCCCAGTCTTCACCCACCTCTGCAGTAGGAGGAGCAAGTACCGGGGAGTGAATGTGGAGCATTACTGCCCCTCACCCCAGGGCATCACCATAAGGCCTAGGCACAGTCTAGCCCAGAGGTGGACAAACTACAGCCCGCGGGCCACATCCGGCCTGCGGGACCCTCCTGCCCAGCCCCTGAGCTCCTGGACCAGGAGGCTAGCCCCCGGCCCCTCCCCTGCTGTTCCCCCTCCCCCGCGGCCTCAGCTCACTGTGCCACCGACGCAATGCTCTGGGTGGCCGGGCAGCACAGCTGCAGAGCCGCAGCCTGAGCCAGTGCTCTGGACGGCGCGGCTGTAGTGCCGCCAGCCACCAGTGCTCCAGGCAGCGTGGTAAGAGGGCAGGAGAGTTCGGGGTGGTGGTTAGGGAGCGGGGGTGTGGATAGGGGTCAGGGTGGTCAGAGGGCGGGGAACAGGGGTGGTTGAATGAGGGCAGGGATCTCGAGGGGGGGCAGTCAGGAAAGAGGGGGGGTTGGATGGGGCGCAGGGGGGCAGTCAGGGGCAGGAGTTCCGGGAGCAGTCAGGGGACAGGGGGTGGTGGATGGAGCAGAAGTCCCAGGGGGAGCTGTCAGGGGACAGGGAACAAGGGGGGTTGGATGGCATAGGAGTCCCGGGGGGGGTGGGGGCGTCAGGGGGTGAGAAGCAGGGGGGGTTGGATAGGGGTTGGGGGCCGGGCCACGTTTGGCTGTTTGGGGAGGCACAGCCCCCCCTAACCGGCCCTCCATTCAATTTTGGAAACCCGATGTGGCCCTCAGGCCAAAAAGTTTGCCCGCCCCTGGTCTAGCCCCTGTGCACAGGCTGAATGGCACTCAGTGAATGAGGCAGGGCTAGCAGTGAGTGTGTCGTGGGACCTCGGCAGCAGGCTGGACAGCAGATAAGGCAGGGGAGTCAGGGACTAGTGCATTCCTCCCTCACTCTGCGCCACTTGGGCAGGCACAAGGCGAGTCCGCCCATGGCTCAGTGAGGCTGAAGAACACTATTCCAGTGGCCTCGCTCTCTGGGCACTTTCCATCTGGCTCAATATGTGAGGCCAGGAGTCTTGTGGAAACCCAGGTGTGCGCACATTGCTAAAGGCTGCAGCGCAATGCATACACACAAGGGGGAAGCAGTCAAGTTACATGAGCAAACTTAACATTGGCATTTCCTGACCCCTGGCAGCCTTAACAGTCTCTCCAAGTACTTTCTCGTCTGGCATCAATGGCTGCTTAGCTGGCTCTGTGCTACATGCTGCACTCATTGGCCCAGATCCTCAAAGGTCAATGAATGAGTAGCTCGCAGAAGTCAGGAGAGCAACTGGCGAGGGGTCATGACATGGCCGTGCTAATGGTAACCAGGTGGGGTGGAAGGACATGCACGTGTGTGATTGTTTAAGCCCCAAGAAAGACAAATACGATATTATGAGGCTGGCGGGTGAGACTCACATTCAAGGAGCCTGAAAACCTAAACCTGCCATATGAGCAGTTCTGCTGAGACGCTTATGCCTGGAAAACTGGTTCCTTAGAGGTGCCACCACTATGCAGGCAGCACCTGGGCACTTATGGCTTTGTTCAAGTCAGATCTCATGTTCTCTGGCTCTGTTAGCCCAGTGCTCACTCTACACACAGTTCTGCTAGGATAACAAATCCTGTGCTACTGTTCCCCTTCCACCCAGCGTCTGCTCCCTCACTGACCAATCCTGCCAAGTCATTTCATATCCTCTGTCCCGGCAAATGTCAGGAGCTTCCTGTAATGAAATGAATGAGCTCTACTCAACACACTAAACAGTTACACTGGATCTGACATCAGCCCAGTGGGTTTATCCTCATAAATTAGCAAAACACCAGCAAGTCTCCAAAGAAAAGGGAGACAAATTGGTTTGGCCAGTCATTAATTAATACCTAAGGGGCCAGTTCCTCAGCTGGCGTAAACAGACAGCACCACTGCTTTTAACAGAGCTGCACCAGTTGACACCAGGTGAGGGTCTGGTCCACTGTGACGACAAAGAGAGAAAATCTGCTCCTGGACTGTCAGTCCAGTGAAAGCAACCATTCCAAAGACACACGATGCAACTGACAGCACTTCACCATCAGAGAGGATTTAAGCTCTTTGGGACAGAGGCTGACTTTTTCTTCTCTGTTTGTACAGCAGCTAGTGCTTTGGGGTCCTGATCCATGACTCCTTGGTGCTACTGTATTACACCTAGTAAATAATAATAGTAAAAGGCAGAGTTCACATTCAACTGTTCTCTCTCTCTCTCTCTCTCTCTCTCTCTCTCTCACACACACACACACACACACACACACACACACACACACGAGTGTTCACAAGGTCACAGCTAGCTACCCCATTGAGGCACAGCATGACTAGCACTTAAACCCTGTCTCATGACACTCTCCCTATGAATAGGGAGAATTCCATCCCTTAGATGAATATTGCTATGATCTCACTGTTTCCCTGTGCCCAGGACAGTTTTACTAACACTCCCTGTCCTGGGCCTACCACCTGGGGATTCCCAACCAGCGTGCGTGCCTCTCTTACCTCATTGATTTCCCACTTCTGGACGGATTTCAAGGCACCAATCCAGTCTTCCATCTCCTTCCGGTTCTCAGCACACAGGATCAGTTTTCGGAACGGTGTGATCACCTAGAGAAGAAAACTGCCCTGCTAAGACAGCTGCAAAGAAAACGGAGGCTGCTGGGAGGCCCACAGCTAGTGCAGAGGAGGAAACCCAGACTGCTCACAGATTGCACTGTCGGAATGGTTACAACATGCAGAGGCAAGCATGCTGCCACCACTCACACCATGCAGGGCTACCAAAGGCGCTGGGGAGATCAGAGTTTCTCTACTCACTCCAGGCGGCAAGGAGCACAGTGCCCACACTCTATTCCAGGGGGGCACTCAACCCAAGCTCCACTTTCCCTCCCCCCGCCCCAGTTCCTAGGGAATCAGAAGGTAGCAGCCCCCCACAAGAGGCTGGTACAGCCCTCCTCAGCTAACACAGTCCCAGTCCCAGCATGGAGTTCTGTGCCCAACTAGAGACAATTACACATATGTTACTGGCCAGCTAGAGGGGGCTCTGGGGCCCAGTCCTGTTCTCACTGAAGTCAGCAACAAAGCTCCCATTGATTTCAGTGGGTGCAGGACTGGGCCCTTGGGGTGCCCACTAGAGCAGAAGCAATGGGTAAATTCCCCTCCCATGCAACTCTGTTGACTCCTGCGGAGTTACAACAAGGGTGAGCATGGCCAGTGATCCGGAGCGGACCTGCAACAGTCTCCGTTGGAGCTGTGTGTACTGGGAAATGGTCCAGGAGCGCATACTGCAGATACATGCAAAGTGTGTCCTGTTCTAGCAGGAGCTGCTAAAGGGAAAAGGGTGGGAGGGCAGGCCTTGGAGCCCAGCAGCAGTCCCTGTATGTGAAATTCACCCTTATGCAGAGGGGCAGCCCACAGCTTTAGCACCACACACATCCTACCAAAGTCCATAGGGCTGGATTTCCCCCACAACGCAGCACTAGCTGCCGGAGGCTCACAACTACTTTGGTTCCTGCCTCTCCCAGAAAAAGGTGCTGTTGGGCATCTGCTATAGAAGAGTAATTAATCTCTTGTATCAGGAAACAAATGACCACATGCTGCAGGATGACTTTGCCCATCCTCCACTACCGGAAGATGATCCCTCCTCTGGGACCCCCACACTTGGGAGTACCCCTTAAGTTCAGTCTGACACTTGGTTTTGAGCGGGAAAGGCCTGTTGTGGTAGGGCAGCAGCCCTTCTCGGCTCCTCAACATACAAGGCTAACAGCAGGCAGATCGTGATGCAAAGCCCATTGAAGCCAAGGCGAATATTTCTATTGGACCAGGACTGCAGTGCAGTGCGTGAGGTACTGTCCCTTACCGTGAAGCTGTTGTTAATGTTCTTGGTGCTGGTCTCTGCCACGCTGGCGTCGGACAGGTCCACCTCATCGAAGATCAGTGACTGGGGAGGCATGAGGGAAAGGGTGACATAGCAGAGACACTAGCAAAGAGACAGCTTCAGCCCAGTAACTGAACCCATGGAGCCTAGCTCTGCCCAGGGAGTGGAGGGCTTACCCCATAGGCTGGGGAGACTTGCTTCGCCTTAGCACCTTGGGCACTGATGGAGGGAGAAGGGCTCGCCTGATGATCCAGAAGAGCTGTCTCAGGCTGCAAAGCTGTCCCTGCCTTTGCTCCCACTGCCAGAGGGGGAGATCTGGCTGGGCGGCAATCTGTCCTGCTGCCACGAAGGGGGTAGGACTGGATTATGAAGGGCTAGTCTGCATGGGCTGCAGGATGCTCCAAGCAGCCACTTGTTCTGCTTCTGCTCAAGCTGCAAGAGGTCCAGACCCAGGCCTGGTGAAAGTGGGATCATACTGGCCTACACCTGGCCTGCATTTGGGCTGTGGAGTCTATGTAAGGGAAAGTTCTGCCTGGGCAGGCCAGTACGGTGGACCACATTTCCAAGAGTGGCCGGTCAGTGGCAATGCCTTGATACCTAGTCACCCTGCTTGGGGCACCTGAGTATCTACAGAACCAGGCACTCAAAATGACTGGCCATTTTGGACCATATAGCCTACTGGGACTCAGCCAGCACAACTCCACAAAGAGAGCCGCTCTGTGTCTGAGCAGAACTCAGGGAATATTAATTAACTATTAGGTTATGGTGGCCTGGTGGACACAATTTCCTTGACCTTCCATGCAGCTTTGGGTGAGGATCCACATGAGAGTCTGTGAAGGAACATAAGTAGCCCATAGGAAAGGCTTACAATGGATTCAAACCTGGTCAAAGTAATTGGAACCAGGGAGTCTAGTGAATGGATGTTCCTCAAGGGGGCAGACAGTCCTGGAGTGACCTACAGGGGATGGTACGGGGACAGATTCCCTAAGCATTTATTCGCCATCTGGAGAAGCAGGTTGGCATGAGGGGATGCCATTCGTCAATGACACTAAACTGGTCTGATCAGTAAGATCCAGATGATGATAAAGCTCATCCTTCCCTGGGGCTGTTGGTCTCTAGATCGCAGAGTGAGGGGCAGCAGAATAAGGATGATAGACTTCACAAAAGCAGACTAAAAAACTCCGAAAAGTGATAGGTGAGGTCCCATGGGAAGAAAATGTAAGGGAAAAGGGAGTTCAGGAAAGCTCAGAGAGACATTATTAAAGGCACAACAGCAAACTATCCTAGTGCAAAGGAAAGATAGGAAGAATAGTATGAGGCCAATATGGTCAGAGGCCATCAGGAGCTCTTTAGTGACATGAACATAAAAAAGGAATCCTACAAAAAGCATAAGCATGGACAAATTGCTAAAGATGAGTACAAGAGAATAGGGCAAGCTTGTAGGGACAAAATCAGAAAGGCTAAGGCACACAATGAGTTACACCCAGCAAGGGACATAAAAGGCAATAAGAAGAGGTTCTTTAAATATATTAGGAGCAAGAGAAAGACAGAGAAAAGTGCAGGTCCTTTACTTCGCAGGGAAAGAGAGTTAATAACTGATGACATCAAGAAAGCTGAGGTGTTTAATGCCTATTTTGCTTCAGTCATCACTAAAAAGGTTGATTGTGACCAGATACTTAACACAATTAATATTAGCAAGGGAGAAGAAACACAAGCCAAATTAGATTATAGAAAATTTAGCTAAGTTAGATGTATTCAGATCAGCAGGGCCTGATGAAATTCATCCTAGAGTGCTTAAGGAATTAGCTGAGGCAATTTCAGAACCATTAGCAATTATCTTTGAAAACTCCTGGAGGACAGGTTAGGTCTCAAAGGACTGGAGAAGAGCAAACATAGAACCTGTCTTTAAAAATAGGAACAAAGAGGACCCAGGGAATTATAGAACAGTCAGCCTAACTTTGATAGTAGGAAAGATACTGGAACAAATGATTAAACAATCAGTTTGTAAGCACCAGGAGGATAATAGGGTTATAAGGAATAGCCACCATGGATTTGTCAAGAACAACTCATGCCAAACCAACTTTTTTGTTTTCAGTAAGGCTTTTGACACAGTCCAACGACATTCTCTTTAGCAAACGAGGGAAATGTGATTTAGCTGAAATTACAAAAAGGTGGGAGCAAGACTGGTTGAAAGACCATATTAAAATGGCAGTTATCAGTGGTTCGCTATCACACTGGGAGGATGTATCTAGTGGGGTCCCATAAGGGTCTGTACTGGGTCTGGTACTATTCAATATTTTCACTAATAAGTTGGATAACGAAGCAGAGGGTATGCTTATAAGATTTGCAGATGACACCAAAATGGGAGGGGTTGCAAGCACCTTGGAAAACAGGATTAGAATTCAGAACTATGTTGGCAAAATTGGTCTGAAATCAGCAGGATGAAATTCAATAAAGACAAGTGCACATATGAAGGAATAAAAATAAAATGCAATACTACAAAATGGGAAACACTGGCTACGTGGCAGTACTGTGAAAAGGATCTGGGGGGTTAGAATGGATCACAAATTGAATATGAGTCAACAATGTGGTGCAGCTGCAAAAAAAGGCTAATATCATTCTGGGGTGTATTAACAGGAGTATCGTATGAAGGACATGGGAGGGAACTGTCCCGCTCTACTCGGCACTGGAGAGGCCTCAGCTGGAGAACTGTGTCCAGTTCTGGGCACTGCACTTTAAGAAAGATGTGGAAAAATTGGAGAGGGGAGCAACAAAAATGATAAAAGTTTTCAAAACTTGCCCTCTGAGGAAAGCCTGGGCATGTTCAATCTTGAGAACAGAAGACTGAAGCGGGGACTAATCACAGTGTTCAAATACATTCAGGGCTGTTCTAAAGAGGACAGAGATCCATTATTCTCCACATTCACTGAAGGTAGGACAAGAAGTAATCAGTTTAATCTGCAGCAAGAGAGATTTAGATTAGATATTAGGAAAAGCTTTCTAACTCCAAGGACATTTAAGATCTGTAACAGGCGTCCAAGGGAAGTTGTGGTCCCCGTCATTGCAGGTTTTTAAGACCAGGTTGGACAAACACCTGTCAGGGCTGGTCTAGCTTACTGGGTCCTGCCTCAGCGCAGGATGCTGAACCTGATGCTCTCTCGAGGTCCCTCCCAGTGCTATGATTTACAGCAGGCCCATCTGGGCATCAGTAACATTCCCTAGCAGAGAGAAAGGGCCAAGCCGGTCACCATCCAGGCTCACAGAGGACATGCTGGGAGGCCTCTTGCTGAAGATATTTAGGATGGGCTTCTCAAATACCCAGATCACTGAAGTGCCTAAATCCTATGGAAATCCATGAGGAACTGGGCCTTCCCATCAGCCTAACTCTGCTCTCATTGACTCAACTGGGATCAGAATTAGGGCTTGTGAAACTCCCCCTCTTTACAAAGTAGGCTGAGCAAAGTCCTGGAGGACGCAGGGAATGCTCCTTCCCCTCTCTGAATTCTCTTCTGGGGACCTCTTCTCTGTCCAGGGGAGACCCCTACTGGGCACTAGAGAGGTCAGGAAATCACTGCTTGCTTGGCGTGCTGCATGCTCCTCTCCGATGGCTTGGCGAGTGATTGCCTGTTCCTGAGATGGGGGGAATGAGAGACCAAGTGTGTGACAGGTCCCTCTGTGCCCCATCCGTTGAGGGCGAGTCTGCTGTATCTTTACCAATGGCCCATGCTTAGAGCTCCGCAAGTCCCCCGCTGAATTCCCGGTGCATGAGCCATGGCAGCCATCACACTGGTAATGCCCTGGGGCCTACAGGAGCCTCCTCCCAGAGTTTCCACAACGCACAGGAGCTGCTGGATTTATCCTACCTTGGAGTCCTTGGCGTAATACAGCGTCCGGCCCCGCAGCTTAAAGTATCGCCTCTTCCACCTCTGGAAGGAGCTCGTCTGCTTCAGTAACAGCCCCTCCTTCACACTCTTCTGCAAAGAGAGTCACAGGACCCCAATAAGCCTTCGCACCCCAACCCGCGGCTGGCCAAAGGAACCCAAGGCCTTAACCCCTTGCATGCCAGGGCGTGGGCCATGTACAGACTGTTCTATGGCAGACCCTGGCATGAGCCAGCAAACCCATGAGATGCAGCCATGGAAGCACAGGGCATAGCAGGGAGAAGGGGTAACATACTATAGGGGGCAGTGATCTGTCAGTTCATGCCCACATATGGAGCATGGCGTAACTCAGTATAGCACAATCAAGGTCACTGGGTTTACACCCATTTCCACCAGCTGAGGATCTGGCCCATTTAATGGCCTGGGATCTTAAAGAGACAGCACATTTCAGACATCTTCAAGCCCAAGCCAAGCGCATGGACTCAGGAGGGGGACACCTTCCCGAGACAGAGAATATATCTGTGTGGCCCTCTGGTTTTGGCATGGAGGAGGCCAGTGCAGGGAGTATGGGCCTGGCAAAGTGGAATACTAAGGAGCACACAGGAAGATTTTCAACCCTCCATCTTTGATGCAAATCGCTTTCAGTAACAGAAAATGCACTTTGGACAGAGCAGGGAGAGGCCGGGTGGAAGGGCAGGTGGTCCCACATATAGAGGATGCTTGAATTACGTGTGTTTATAAATGCATTGGAACATTAAGGATTCAATTAGTTAACTGTGCCATTCATGCCAGGATAAATGACCGTACAGACAAAAGCAGAGACGTCCCAGGCACTCTGTGGCCGAGACCCACTTTGCAGACCCACTTGCCAGTGACTGATTTACAGATTCCAAGGCCAGACTGTGATCCTTCAGTCTGACCACCAGCACCCTCCTCCCTCCGTACCACACAGGCCAGAGAACTACCCCACAATGATTCCTAGAGCAGAGCATTTAGACAGACATCCAGTCTGGATTGAAAACTTGTCAGCAACGGCGAATCCCCCACGACCCTCAGTAAATTGTTCCAATGGTTAATTACTCTCAGCATTAAAGATCACCCTCCCCTGAGAATAAGACCAATGTTAAGGTTTTCCATTTCCCCAGAGAAAGACTCGTTTCTTTCACACACACTCCCTGAGCTTTCAGTCTGTCTGTTAGATTTGAACGACTAAACCCATTGGGCCCTGTTCCTATCTTCCTCCCTCCAGGGTAAAGCAGGAATAACGCTGGGAAGACAATGAGATGACATGGGTGTCAAAGAAGAGACAATCAGGACCCTCTTTTTTCTGCTCCATGCTTGGCCTGTCAGCATGCAAAGCCCAGAGGCAAACTGGGCCAACATGCTACATACTCTGTTAGCCCTCATAGCCGATATGGTCCTGGGTCTGGTCCTGAGTCAGGAAAGCCCGTGCTAGGGCCAAGCTTAAATGCTTTCCTGGACATGAACAGACTCAAGCATGTGCTTAAGGGTTTTCCTGAATCGGGACCTCTGTACCTAGACAAGGCTAATGGAGTCTAACACACATCTGGATTGGAATGGGTAGAATCCAACCCCCATAATGACACAAGACTAGTGTGGAGCAGTGCAGAGCATGATACAGATAGGGTTGCAAGAAGTCCAGTTTTCAACCAGAATGCCCCGCTGAAAAGGGACCTTGGGTGCTCTGGTCGGCACTGCCAACTGCGCGGCTCCGAGGCACATGGGCAGCCAGGGACACTCCATGCGCTGCCCCCACCCTGAGTGCCGGTTCTGCAGTTCCCATTGGCCGGGAACCACAACCAATGAAAGCTGTGGGGGCGGAGCCTGCAGGCGTGAGGGCAGCATCGCGGAGCCTTCCTGGCCGCCCATGTGCCTAGGTCCCTGCAGCCCCTGGCAGCCACTTCCTGGGAGCCACGGTAAGTGTCACCAGGACCCCACACCCCTCCCACCCCAGCCCCATGTCCTGGTCCTTAGCCCCCTCCTACACGCCAACCCCCTGCCCCGGTCCTGAGCCCCCTCCTACATGCCAACCCCCTGCCCCACTCCTGAGCCCCCTCCCACACCACAAACCCCTCATCCTCAGCCCCACCCCAGAGCCCACATCCCTGTAGTAGTAGGATTTTATATTTGTATTAATATAATTTAAAATAAAAAATAATAATGTAGCATCTATTAAATGTATTGATGTATGATTTGATCATATTCTGCCAGCCACCATTTTTGAATAACGGGCCATTGGTAAAGATACATCAGCCAGAATCTGGAGGAGCGGCGCCAGGGTTTTTGCCGCCATAGGCAGCAGCGCTCCTCCTCTGAGCATTCAGGGGGCCTGGGGTCTTTGGCAGCGGGGGTCCTTCCGCTCCATGTCTTTGGGGCACTTCAGCGGCGGGGCCCGGAGTGAGTGAAGGACCCGCCGCCGAATTTCTGCCGAAGACCCGGCGTGGAAGGTATCAGTCAATCAACCAGGGGGCTGATGGCAGGGTGGAAAAAATGTTGAACTTCCCACATGTGCTGTGTAAGGTGCTACTTCTTTCTTCAAGAAGGTTTCAACAGTGTGCTCATTGCGCAGAAAGCAAATGCTGGAGTTGATTGCTCCTGTGAAGGTCTCTCATCTCTTTCATTTTATTTATTCTGAGCAAAATGGCAGAAATCCTCTCATACTATTCTCTGCATTTTGGGATGCTCTCTTCAGTAACCTAGACACAATATAGAGCAGGTTTATTTTCAGCTGTACAATCAGCATTTAGCAGCAATGCATTTTTCCCTGAATGGATACTATTATGGGTCATTTCTCATGTCTGATCAGTCTTCTTGCACGAACAAGCTGATCCTCTTAGCGCTTCTTTCATTCCCCCCCCCCCCTTTTTTTTTTTTTTCCTCCATTTGCAGCATCTGAGTCTGGGAGTTTAAATCTGTCTGGTCTGGAGGAGTATATTTAGAGCAAAGTGCTTCAATCACTTCATTACATTGCTCATTTTGTGAGACACTGAAGGGGGCATTAATGCAAAAGAAGGTCACAACTTTAGGCTCAGGTTTTTGTCTTGATCTTTTTAGTGGAACAATCACCACTCAGCAAGGGTTCCGTAGTGCACCATGCCATGTCAGGGAGCAAGAGGAACATAAGGAGACGTTCATTCCCTTGTATCAGCACTGGACCCTGCTTCCACTGGGCTGCTGCTATTCTCCCTTCTGTGCAGACAGGCTTAGAAGTGGGTGGAGCATGGGAGCCAAGCAAAGATTGCTGCCTGTCACCAGGGCCGCCTCCAGGCACCAGCACAGCAAGCAGGTGCCTGGGGTGGCCAACGGAAAGGGGCTGCACGTCCAGCTCTTTAGCGGTGGGTCCCTCAGTCCCTCTCGGAGGGAAGGACCCGCTGCCGAATTGCCGCCGAAGAATGAAGTGGCGGGGTAGAGCCACCGCTGATCGCAGCTTTTTTTTTTTTGGCCACTTGGGGAGGCAAAAACGCTGGAGCTGGCCCTGCCTGTCACCATGGAGCAATGACTAGGCAATAACGCTCTGGGTATGCTCTGGAGACCCCTTCCTCTGGCTGCATGGCACAGCTACTGCCCTGCCCAAGTGATCTGGGCCCTGGTTTGGGTATCAAAGCCTATGGGCTGGCCTGCATACAGACTTACACGGGTTTCACTGAAGGTGGGAGGTTGAACTGATTAAGTTAAATTGATGTGACTCCATGTGTGGATGCTCTTAACCTGGCTTACATGAGTTTAGGTTGAATCTGTTACATAACAAGGGCAAGAGAGCCAGTTCCTGAATGAAGATGCTGTTGAAGGCCTAGTACAGGGATTTCAGTTTATCATCGTGGCTACATTTGGATGAGGACAACGGCAATGAAAACGTGTCACTTGTGTCACTTACAGGATCATCGGCATTCTTCTCCTCTGCCTCAACAGGCAATTTCATTCCGTGACACAATTGATCTCCAAGAAGCTAAAAGAGCCAATTTTCTGTACTCTTTACCATGCACACGAACCCCTTTCTATCTTGCTGCTTAATGATTCTTGACAGTGTTTATATTTGATCTAGATTGAAGACTGATCGATATTTTACTCCTTCAGTACATTCACGGACTTGTTTCCACTCCCCAGTCACCAACAACTCCGGACAATTGGATAGCTTCCTAACAGGCAGAGCTTGGACCTTTACCCTCTCTTCGCTCCTCATGTAGCTTTTTAGAATGCTACATTTCCATTCACACATTGCAGTGAGAGCCAAATGTCCCGAGTACCAAACATCTTCATATTATGGTCAGGTGAATAGCTCAGAATGACACACAAATTCAACAAAGTGGGAAAAAGTGACCCTCCCCCCGTCCAACTCCTCACCACCACCAAACAAAACCAAAAATACCAATACTGCCTTTTTTTTTTCTGGATAAGATCAAATTAGTTTCATGCAGATTTCATAAGTACACAGGATCAACATGGCACAGTACACCCCTGTAACGACACCAGGCTGACATTGCACAACACAGATTCTTCAGCTACACCCAACGGATGTGGCACCAGCACCACACAACTGACATGGCATCATGGGTTTTAGTCTATGGAATAGCACTGAGTCATGCTGTTCCAGGGTCCCAGACACACCAATGGCACCCAGCCCCCCAGGCAGAGCACCATTCCTGACAGCATCCAGGATCCCGTCTGACTCCAGTGCTGATGGCCCACAACAAAGATGGACTAGCTGCTCTAACCCTGCAAAGTCCACTTGGAACGCCAAACTTCAGCTGCACCTCCTTGCCTAGATCCACATAGGGGGTATAACGGAAAGCAAAGAACCCCCCCAGACAGGTGGGAGGAGGATCACAGGAGGGGTTGCGTGCACCACACATGGGAGGCCTCCATCATAGATGGAGGGAGCGCTATCTGAGGCCAGGCACATGTCCTTTATGTAGGGTCACAGCCTGTGGTGCTCTGATTTGGAGGTCACTTAATCTTTCTATTCCATAAAACCATTTGCAATCCCCACCCTCACCCCCACCCCCGTGACTTTGGGGTGAGGACAAAACCCATCAACTGCCAGTTTTCATTATCGCAGAATGAAGCGAACAAGTGATTGCTACCTGTCTGCCAAGAAATAGTCGAATCCCAGCATTCATTAGGGTTGAGTACAGTTTTCTTTTTAGTGAAACATTTATGTAAACTGTTATCCAAATAAAATGCAGCCCACAGGCTCCCAGGAAGTTGGCCCTCTGCATGGCAAATGCTGGGTGCTCCTAAATTAAAATTTTCCACATGACAAGCATAGGACCATAATGTTGACTGCAAAGAGCTGCCTCTGAGTAATAAAAGATTCACGCTCTGGTGCCTAGATTTGACAGCAATGCCTCAAGGAGACCGGAACCCCTTCTTCAGCTCTAGGCACAGTAAATGCCCAGGTTGGGGCTGTGGACTTAGCCCCACACAGCAGGTTTACAAAGAGGCGGAGTGAGGATCAGGTTTTTCCAGATAATACTGCAGTCATGCTTTGCCTCTCAGCTGTCCCCAAGTTTGCTATAACACCTCACCTTTGTCCTTTCTCGGTAGGGTGAACAGATAGCAAATGTGAAAAAATCGGGACGGGGGTCCGGGAGGTAATAGGAGCCTATATAAGAAAAAGACCCCAAAATCAGGACTGTCCCTATAAAATTGGGACATCTGGTCACCCTATTTCTCAGGAAGGTGCCAGCCCTGCTACCCTTTCCAAAACACAAACAAGGAAACTTGGAGTTTAAATCTGTCTTAAGAGGATCCTGTGTAAAGGGGCAGTACTAAAATGTGCTGCCAGGTGGGGAAAGGGGGGCAAACCTCCCTAGGATTCGAAACACTGCAGAAAATTCACACTGCTGGTTCGCTAAGGCAGTGGTCTCCAAAGTGGGGTGTGCACTCCCCAGGGGGTGCGCAAGAGGATCCTTGGGGGTGCACGGCAGGATGAGCGCTTTTTGGCCGTGTCAGGCGGGAGTCCGAGCGGCTTTTTTTTTTTTTTTGCTTCGGCGCGGCAGGGCGTGTGTGCTCAAAAAAAATGTTACTGATAGGGGTGCGCGATCAAAAAAGTTTGGAGACCACTGCGCTAAGGAATTGATACCCAAGTCGCTCCTGTTTCAAGGGGACTCTAGTTGCCATTTGGCCAGCAGAGGGAGCACAAGATAACACTCAAAAATATCACCAGAGCTGTGCTGCCCATATGTACCATGCATATGACAACAGGGATATAAAATAAGCAAACAATTTGTATCATGTTCTCCTACAGGGAAGCTGCAAAACCTCTCAGTGAAGCCCTGGTTTAGATGCTGAATGCTCCAATCAATCAGGTTTCAGAGTAGCAGCCGTGTTAGTCTGTATCCGCAAAAAGAACAGGAGTACTTGTGGCACCTTAGAGACTAACAAATTTATTAGAGCATAAGCTTTCGTGGACTACAGCCCACTTCTTCGAATGCATCCAAAGAAGTGGGCTGTAGTCCACGAAAGCTTATGCTCTAATAAATTTGTTAGTCTCTAAGGTGCCACAAGTACTCCTGTTCTTTTTGCCAATTAATCAGGTTATGCATGAGGCTATTCACCACATAAATAAGTTTTAACGTGGTTTTATTATTATTGTTTTCTGCTCTGTGCAATCCTTCATGTTAAAGACATCTCAGGATATAGCATTGTGTGAGAACAAACAGGTACGAGGAGAGCCATGCAGCTTCATGTATTGCCAACAGGCTCAGCAAAGGCTCCAAAACAATGAGTCAGGCCCCAAAATCAGGAGATTGCCATAAAAATCATGAAATTTGTAAAACAATATACATTGTGTTCTTTTTATCTGCTTTTTGAGACTTTAAGGAGCACTTGGATCATGTTTTCAAGCTTTTCTCTGTAACCAGGAAGGCCAGAATCTTTCAATTATCTCTGAA